>NW_006794406.1:1538786-1541106 GCF_000442215.2 Lipotes vexillifer | reverse complement strand
GGGAAAGAGAGCTAACCACAGAAACACTGTGCTTTGCTCTCGTGGCCTGCTCCTCCCTGAGGATGCCTCTGCTTTTCGCTTGCAAGGCCGCTAGTGGGAGGTGCGAACTGTTGACAAAACTCCTCCAGATTGAGGTGTCTGGGGTCTTCACTGTAGCTAGGTGATTTCTGAGAAAGCAGGATTGATCTCTCAGTAGTATCTTCCACTTTCCTCCTGTTTATATCTTTTTTTTCCCCCCTCATTCTTTATATCTCTAATTTTCCTGTTTCCATGCCTTTCCTTTTGATCATCCTTCTTTCTTGGGATCATTCGTCCCCTTTGGTCTTTGTAATTGAAATTCTACCCGTGATCCTTCAGGGTCCAGCCCAGGAAGACCTGCTCTCCCTGACTGTGCTTCATCTGTCGTTCTGCTCTGACATTTTTTGTAGTTTACCACTTATTATAATTATCTGTCTACTTGGTGTGCCCCCACGAAAATTTAAACTTGCTCATGGTTAGTGGCCGTATCTTTAGAGCTTTTTATTCCCATAGTCGTATTGTATTTTGGAGAAATAAGAACATTTAGTTAGTGTATGTCAGGCACTGGATTGGGAGCTGAGGATACAGTGGTTAAAGAGCTTCTCCATTGTAGAAGATGCCATATACTAAATAAATATTTCTGGAACTTAATAATTTTATAAACCTAGCTAATAGTACATAATGCATTTTGTAATGTTACTAAATGAGCAAAGTTACTTTCTAACTGTAAATACATCTAAAAATATATATTGTAATGATCCCAATTCTTTTTTTTAAAGCTTAGTATATACATAGAGTAGAAAATAAGTTAATATGTAAGAATTCTAGTGTGATCCAACAGCACATTAAAAGGATCATATACCATGATCAAGTGGGGTTTATTCCAGGAATGCAAGGGTCTTCAATATACGCAAATCAATCAACATGATACACCATATTAAAAAATTGAAGGAGAAAAACCATATGATCATCTCAGTAGATGCAGAGAAAGCTTTCAACAAAATTCAACACCCACTTATGATAAAAACCATGCAGAAAGTAGGAACAGAGGGAACTTTCCTCAACATAATAAAGGCCATATATGACAAACCCACAGCCAACATCATACTCAGTGGTGAAAACTGAAACCATTTCCACTAAGATCAAGAACAAGACAAGGTTGCCCACTTTCACCACTGTTATTCAACACAGTTTTGGAACTTTTAGCCACAGCAATCAGAGAAGAAAAAGAAATAGAAGGAATCCAAATCAGAAAAGAAGTAAAGCTGTCACTGTTTGCAGATGACATGATACTCTACATAGAGAATCCTGAAGATGCTTCCAGAAAACTACTAGAGCTAATCAATGAATTTGGTAAAGTAGCAGGATACAAAATTAATGCACAGAAATATCTGGCATTCCTATACACTAATGATGAAAAATCTGAAAGTGAAATCAAGAAAACACTCCCATTTACCATTGCAACAAAAAGAATAAAATATCTAGGAAAAAACCTACCAAAGGAGACAAAAGATGTGTATGCAGAAAATTATAAGACACTGATGAAAGAAATTAAAGATGATACAAATAGATGGAGAGATATACCATGTTCTTGGATTGGAAGAGTCAACATTGTGAAACTGACTCTACTACCCAAACCAATCTACAGATTCGGTGCAATCCCTATCAAACTACCACTGGCATTTTTCACAGAACTAGAACAAAAAATTTCACAATTTGTATGGAAACACAAAAGACCCCAAATAGCCAAAGCAATCTTGAGAAAGAAAAATGGAGCTGGAGGAATCAGGCTCCTGGACTTCAGACTATACTATAAAGCTACAATAATCAAGACAATATGGTACTGGCACAAAAACAGAAATATAGATCAATGGAACAGGATAGAAAGGCCAGAGATAAACCCACGCACATATGGTCACCTTATATTTGATAAAGGAGGCAAGAATGTACAGTGGAGAAAAGACAGCCTCTTCAGTAAGTGGTGCTGGGGAAACTGGACAGGTACATGTAAAAGTATGAAACTAGAACACTCCCTAACACCGTATTCAAAAATAAGCTCAAAATGGATTAAAGACCTAAATGTAAGGCCAGAAACTATCAAACTCTTAGAGGAAAACATAGGCAGAACACTCTATGACATAAATCACAGCAAGATCCTTCTTGACCCATCTCCTAGAGTAATGGAGATAAAAACAAAAATAAACAAATGGGACCTAATGAAACTTCAAAGCTTTGGCACAGCAAAGGAAACCATAAACAAGAACAAAAGACAACCCTCAGAATGGGAGAAAATATTTGCAAA
>NW_006794406.1:1508065-1537976 GCF_000442215.2 Lipotes vexillifer | reverse complement strand
CCAAACGTAAAATAGATAGCTAGAGGGAAGCAGCCGCATAGCACAGGGAGATCAGCTCGGTGCTTTGTGACCACCTAGAGGGGTGGGATAGGGAGGGTGGGAGGGAGGGAGATGCAAGAGGGAAGACATATAGGGAACATATTTATATTATAACTGATTCACTTTGTTATAAAGCAGAAACTAACACACCATTGTAAAGCAATTATACTCCAATAAATATGTTAAAAAAAAAAAAGAAAAGCTAGTGTGGCTCTCTTTCAATTGTGGGAGTATGTTCCCCACAAGTTTTCTATATTTTCAGCTTTATCAGTAAATAAGTAATAGTTTATAGCCAGGAAAAATACTAGGTTTCTTACAAAGCTACTCTGTGTGTTTAAACCTTTCCAAAGTTTTTTTAGTTAAAATTTTTCTTTTTCTTTGCATTTTTAATTCCCTTCCCTACACACCCGAACGTTCTTTGCTGAAACTTTCAAAGTAGGGGCTTGATACTGCAGTAAAACAAATGTGTCATCTCTACTTTCTCTGAACTCATAAAACTTAAGGTCTTCAGCAAAGTGTTTTAACCATTGCACAAGATGAACTACAAGGGTAGATGATGCATTTTGGGTTGGAAGTTCCTTGCTCTTTATAAGTTAATACCTGTGTGACACTTGAGTGGTATGAATTATTTCAAATGTTGGTGGTGATGGCAGTTCGTCTTACTGGTATACTAATGTTGCTTAGAATGTGAGCTTTTCTTACATTGCTGTCATTCTCAGATTTCTCACTCACTGGAAGAATGAGAAGCCAGCATTATTTAAAATATTGCTAAGTGAGCATTGTGTTTCTTTATGATTGATTATTGTATTTCCTTTTACAACAGAAGATTAATGTTGCTGTTGTTCTTAGAAGTGATTATTAGTTGGGTTCTTTTTATTTAAACATCTGTATATCCTTCTATAAGCATATTTTTGTTTTCCTTCAGAGCTTGAATTTTAAACTTTTTGTTTAATGGAAGTGACTTTGAATTTTATCAACTTTTTTGCTTTTCTAAGATGGAATAAAATATAAAAGTTTATGCAGCACATGTACCATTGCTGTTTGGACAAGTACTTAATGTTCTCCTTTAAATTCATATTTTTCAGTAAAGGAGACCTCTATTGCAGTAATATACTCTAAAGGGAAGTATATATCTGATCTTAATTACTTTATTAAACAAAGGTGCTCATTTGATAAGTTTTACTATCATTAAATGTAGCAATTGACAGACTCCATTCATTAAAGAAACCATAGTATATTTCATGTAGTAAAGAAGTCTGTTTCTCTTCTTTTTTTTTCTTTTCTTTTTTTTGCGGTACGGGCCTCTCATTTTTTCTTTTCTTTTTTTTGCGGTACATGGGCCTCTCACTGTTGTGGCCTCTCCCATTGTGGAGCACAGGCTCCGGACGCAGGCTCAGCGGCCATGGCTCACGGGCCTAGCCACTTCGCGGCATGTGGGATCTTCCCGGACCGGGGCACGAACCCGTGTCCCCTGCATCGGCAGGCGGACTCTCAACCACTGCACCACCAGGGAAGCCCTGTTTCTCCTGAATCAAAATTTAAATTCATTTTTTTGCTCATGTTAAATAACTGAAACTTATAAAAACTGAAGTTCCAGGAGGTTAAGTGATTGCTTCAAGATGTTACAGCTAATCTTTTTTCCTGCTTTAACAATTAAATTTAGTTACACCTCTTCTTGTTGCAAACTGGGTTGAGACAGCCTGTAAATTAAATGTAAAATATGAAGAAATAAGGGTATCAGTAAAATGGAGAGTAGCATGATGAAACCCAGGGAAAAGTGATCTTACAGTGTTCTTAAAGTTGAACTATAAATTTGCCTCTGAGTTTCCTAGCAACCAAAGCAAAAAGAGAGATCTGGTTAATTGCAACATTCAATCTGTATATTCACATAGTGTATAACCACATATTGTGTGTATGTATTAAATGCCAGTTGTTCAGGAAATGTATGTTTTTCTTGGCCCATAACTCAGAGTTGTCTCTTTAGCGAAATACTTGGTGTAAGTCTTTTGACTCTTAATACATGTTTCTTCCTGTTGCCAGCTTTAACTTGGTCCTACGTGTTATAAATATACTTTTTTTTAGTGGAATGGCAAAATTTTTTGGTTAGAAGATAACCATAATTTCTCTTACTGGTCTTCTGTGTTAGGAACTCTTGTGAAATCATGGGCACAGATCTTTGCCACCTCTAAAGCCCAAAAATTACTATTCCGGATCATAGACTGTTTACTGCTGCCACATACAGTATTACAGCAAGAGAAGGAGCTGCCTGCACCTATGTTGACTGCAATTCAGAAGAGCCTTCCTTTGTATCTCCAGGTATAGTAAGTGTGCCTACTTAAAAGTTAAAAAAAAAAATTGACACCTGCCTTAGAACAGTTTACTAATTGCAGATATCAAAAACATACATTGTAATCCTAATGTACATGTGTGATGTTGCACTTCCATTGAACAGGTTTAAAATTCCTTTTGGTTTGGGCTCTGAATACAAAGATGGAAGAGGTAAAAGCTCCACCCTCAAGGAACTTAAAGTTGAGAGAAGGGACCAACCAGCAGAGACACTCCCAGCAGTGTGCTTAGTATTTTCCATAGAGGCCTCAGCTGTCCGTCAGCCAGACTGGGATGAGGAGATGCAAGAGAAGATAGCTGTAGTACAGGATATTAGGTGTTAAAGAGCAGAGTGGGTAGGAGTTGAAGGACTGTTCCTGTCAGAGGGAACAGCATGTAGAGGGCATAAGCTATAAGAAATATGACACATGGGGAAAAAGCAAATAATTCTGGTGTGGCTGGAGGCTCATACAGGAGGGGCCACATAGTGAAGGGTTTTGTGTGGCATACTAAGAAGTTTGGACTTGTTCTTGTAATACATGGGGACTGTTGATGGATTTGGGGCAAAAAAGTGGGAGTGACATACCATATTTACATTTTTAGAAAGGTGATTCTGGTCAACGTTTAGGTTGGTGTGGAGGTTAGATTGGAGACTTGGAAGGTAGTGAGTAGTTCATTATCTGAAGGTTTTGAACTAAGGCAGTGGGTATACAGGTGCACAGCAGATTTTAGAAGCATTTAGAATCTCCAGTCACAAAGTTGCTGAGTATGTGCTGCAGAGTAACAGAAATAGAACACTTCCTAGATTCCATGGTGGCTGCTTATGTCAATAGCAGTGTGGAGTGCTTGCTCCATGCGGCCCTCTGAAACCAAAACCGTCCACTTAATAAGAATTCTTATAAACTTCCTAAGTTGAAAATTTTGGTAAATTATCCATTTGGCAGAACTGACTTGGAGCTATATCTTTAATTTCTTAAAGGTATAAGATCTCCTCTTCAGAATTTTTTAAAAAATATCCATTTATTACTTTATCTTCTTCTGATATAACATGCTTTTCCTCAAACAGAGCTTTTCCTCTTCTTCATCTGTCTTCTGTAGGGGTGGGGGAGTCCATTGGATTTTTTTTTTCAATTGTTATTCAAGTCCTTATGTTTTTAACAGCTCTGTGCTATTTTTCATTAGAAATAAACTTTCAAAATCTCCTATTGCGTAAATACCATTTATAGTTAAAAAGGAGACATGACAGTCATTTCTGATTATTTCTCTGGAAAAACCACATTGTGAATCACAAAGTACCAAATTATAAATGAACTTTTAGAGCATAATTTGTTGCTTTGTTGGTGATTATTTAGTAAAATGCAATATTTAGTAATATTAGCAGGAAAGAATTTTATTTCTCAGGGTGTTGGTTTGTTTGTAAGTATCAAATACTGCAGTCCATATGAAAGTATCTCATTAACTTCTATATAAATAGAAGGGATTAAATCAGCAGACATATAACAAGACATTGTGAGTTCTGTATGACCTTGATCAAACTCTTAACTTCTCTAAACCTCAATTTCTCCAGCTGTAAAATCAGAGATAAAATAACACTAAGTCAGTGGGACTGTTTTTTGAAAAATTTAAATGGAATAATGAATATAAAGCATGTGGCACAGTGCCTGACATATAAAAACCTCAAAATAAATTGTCATTATTCTGAGTCTTACTCTTCTGCATTTCTCTCCTTTTGTTATTTTTTTAAAATTTATCACGTTTCTTAACATTGAAAACTTTTAGCATAAATTTTATAGTCTTACTCAGACAAAATGACCAGTACCATAAGTTTAAAAATAGACTAAAATGTATTTTATAACTTTGTAATACATATATATGTAGCTGATGAGTGTGGTGGTGAAATTTTCTAAAGATGAGAGGCAGAAGGAAGCTTCATCTGTCTTCCTACTCTTCTCCCCTGCCTCCTCTGGGTGTGCCCCCAAAACATGTATGCTTGGTTAGGTACCACTGCATAGGTGTTATCCAAGGTCAGCTGCTCCCTGAGCTTCATACAAACATTACCTGTTGATGATGGAAGTTGTTCTTGTTGATTGTGATAAGTTACAAATTCTGATATAAACGCTTGGGACAAAATTAGTAACTTCCTAAATCTTTTTTTTAACTTTACCTTTTAGTATTTCTCTCTGTTTTTTTTTTTCTCCTGTAGGGCATGTGTATCGTGTGTTGTCAGTCTCAAAATCCAAATGCCTATTTGACTCAGTTACTAGGGAATGTTATTGAGCAGTATATCGGGCGGTTTCTTCCAGCTTCACCACATGTTTTAGGTCTTGGACAACATCCTGTTTTGTTGGCATTGAGAAACTCAGCCACTGTTCCACCGATGTCATCTCTAAAGAAATGCATTGTACAAGTCATAAGGTACATCTAAATATTAAAAATAGGTGGTATTTACAATTTATTATTCTCTATAAAAAAATAACAAAGCATCTCAAAAGTATTGGCAATCCTTAGGATACTGAGTTTAGAAACTTTTTTTCCTGAGAAGCATTATCTAAGAACTTACCAGAATGACTTGTCAGCCTAAGACAGTGCTCTTTATATTGCTTGCTTTCTCTATGTAGCTGTTATTTTTCTTATATATGTCCCAAAGGTATATATTTTTTTTCATCAGATAAACACTAATTGTATTTTGTACTGTACAAAATGAAGTAATTGTATTTTATAAAAGATGGTTAAGTGAAAAGATAAATGCTAATATGAAAAAGGAAGCAATATGAAGTCCTATTTTTGTTAGTCTACTCTGTCTTAATAACTCAGTTTATTATTAGGCAGCTGAATCAATGAAACTTAGGTTTTCTACTAAATTCCAGTATCTTTTAACTATAACAGTAGAAATTATCTTTTTTTTTGTCTTCATGAGGTATTTAGCTTCACATGAAATTAGTTTTTAAACTTTAAAATGCTGTGGTGATACAGATTATTCTTGTCTAGTTTTCTTTCCTGTGTTTTTAATGATCTGGTAGCTTTAATGTCCTGATATTATCCATCACCTCACATGACAGAATCCCATGTCTAAGATCTGTTCTCCCTTCTGACCTTTTCTGTGTGTTGCTAGTGTTCTGTTACTCAGGTTTGAAAGCTTTATATTCTTTGTTCCCTCCCCTTTTCCAGCCTTTGGCAAATGATTGTTTCCTTCCCTTTTCACATGTCTTTTCTTTTATCACATTATACCTGGACTATTGCCAGTGTCCTAACTACTTTCACTGTCTCTTGTCTTCTCTTCCAGTCCCACCTAAACAATTCCCCCAGATTACTTTTCCTAAAATATTGTTCCAGTATGACACTTCCCTGCCTTCAAACCTTTATTCACTCCTTTTTGACTTGTGGAATAAACTCCATACTCCTTAGCTCTCCGTGATCTGTCACGTAGCTTTTCCAAATGTAATACATATGGCACCATATATTGTTACAAGCCCTAATGAGATGGGTTTAATTATCACCCCCCAAAATGCTTTACATCTCCCTACCTCACAGCTTTGTTCATACCATTTTCTCCATTAAAATGCCATCCCTCTGGGCTAAATACTACCTAGACTTTATGAGACCTACACCTAATACCTCACTGTACCATGATTCTTCTTTCCTTCTGGAGTCACGTGATCTTGATGATTCATTCACAAAATCATGATATTTTTGCCTAACTTGTGTCTGAATTTCCAACAAGATTATAGTTCGCTACCACTGTGTTTGAGACATTGCATAGGTAATTTTAGTACAAACAAAACAACAAGTGCTGAAGTGAAATCGAATCCTTAAGGTCTTAAAGTCATTAAAGCCCAGTGTTTAGGATCTTGGCCGCTTTCCTTGACTTTCCTATTTACTTTGTATACAGTAAAAATGTTTTTCTTATGATTTCTAGTTGAATACCTAAACATGTAACAATTCCTTTTTCTATCTTTTTTAAACACTCAGGAAAGAAATAGAGATTGCCTCCTATGACTTCCTCTGTTCCAAGCTTTTCTGCTCCTGGAGTTCCCCATCTTATGGCCCCTTCTACTGAATTCCTAAGAATTCTGGGATTATCTTTCAAAGCACCTGTCAGACTGTATTATAATTGTCCTGTTTTTTTTTTTTAATCTAACTTTTCCACTGAACAGTGAACCCCATGCTTTCAGAAACCATATTTTACACTCTTGTCCTTAGACTTGTACCTGGCACACCATGTACTAAATAAATGTTTTTTCTAGGCATTGGGAATTCATTATTAAACAAAACAGATAAAAAGCCCTTGCCCCTCAAAGAGTGAATTAATTTTGTAATATGTAATGTTTGTTGGAAGTCATTGTATAGAGTAGAAATGATGAAGGCATAGTTCTGCCCTTAAGGAATTTATAATCTTTAGTGATTTCTTTGCCCCATTTTGGCAAATTATTATTGCTTTGCAAGTATATTTAGATGTCTAGCTTAGATTTAGCTATATCTGACACTTAATTCATATTGTCTTGACTTTTTAGAAACTGAAAAATTTTCACTTTCGTTTATTCACTTAAAAAGAGTACACTGAACACCTGTTATGAGCTGAGACCTGTTCTAAGAGGTAGAGATACAAAAATGAATCAGATAAATTATCTTTATGACCTCTGTTGAGTTCAAATGCTAAAAATTGTCCTGCTTTAAGAGAAGATATTATATCCTAAATTACCTCTCTGATTCTTTTACTTCATAAGGAAAGGAAGGAGGTAGGCTGGAATGGGAAGATGATTTCTAGTATAGTCCTCTTATTTATTTGGAAAAATAAGACCCCCTTTCAAATCCCTAAATAAATAAATATGAGGAGAGAATCTTTACGCAAATTTGACATTAGAGAAAATTTTGCATCATTGAGGAGCTGATAGAGGAGATCAAGCTTATATTACAAAGTTAGATTTTTATTAGATTTTGATTAAGTGTATGAAGTATATTTTAAGACGAGGTTGCTTTATATTTTGTTTGTATCTGTATTCTGCTTTGGCCCTTATAGCACGCCAAAAGGATGTGCAGTCATTGCTTCAAAAGTCTTAGGTTTGAAGAAAACATGGTAAAATATACATACTTTTTAAAAATTGTGTTTTACTAATTTGGGAGCTAAAATAGGCCAGTATCTTTAAAGTGTATGACATTTGATTCTGCTCTATTAAAACTTTAAAGAGAAGGAAAAATAAAATTATGCTTCTTTTCAGGAAATCCTACTTTGAGTTTAAAGGATCCTTGCTTCCTCCTCGCTTAGCATCCATTCTGGCCTTCATCCTCCAACTTGTTAAGGAAACTAACATTGATGTTTCCGAGGTTGAACTGCTCCTCCCGGGAGTATTAAAATGCTTGGTGTTGGTCAGTGAACCTCAAGGTTAGTTCGTTTACGAGTTTGTGTTTGTTATACTTTTATGTTCACAAATTAAGAGTGTATTCTTTCCTATCAGTTAAATCAATAGTTACAAAAATATATGGTTATTTTATATCAGTTTGATTATATCATGGCTAAAGAACAAACTCCAGCCAATAGCTGAGGTTGGGCATGATAAAATGATTAAAAACTGACATGTTTCGGTCTAGTTGGTTGTTTTTTTTTTCCTCCCAGACAAATAGTTTAAGTTTATTTAATTTTTGTTCAATCAGACTCCAGTATTAAATGCAACTTATTTAAATATCAAGTGGTAAAGGGTCAGCATACTTTCTCCTATTCAGATTTCTGCTAGAATATGTAAGCTGATCTCTGGGCAAAGAGATCAGATCACTGATCCTTTCATTTTCAGTCTCATCAGCCTTACTGCCAGTGATTGCTTTAAAATATTACATATTTAGTCCTCCCTGTGAGTAGCATGCTTTAATAAGCTTATTGGGAATATGCAGGATAGTGGCTGTAGTTCTATCCTGAAGGGTTTTTGTGTGTATGTGTGTGTGTGTGTGTGTGTGGTATGCGGGCCTCTCACTGCTGTGGCCTCTCCCGTTGCGGAGCACAGGCTCCAGACACGCAGGCTCAGTGGCCATGGCTCACCGGCCTAGCCGCTTCGTGGCATGTGGGATCTTCCCGGACCGGGGCACGACCCCGTGTCCCCTGCATCGGCAGGCAGACTCTCAACCACTGCGCCACCAGGGAAGCCCCCGAAGGGGTTTTTAGTATCAATAGGATGGGGTGCGTGTGTGTGTGTGTGTGTGGTATGCGGGCCTCTCCCTGCTGTGGCCTCTCCCGTTGCGGAGCACAGGCTCCAGACACGCAGGCTCAGTGGCCATGGCTCACCGGCCTAGCCGCTTCGTGGCATGTGGGATCTTCCCGG
This sequence comes from Lipotes vexillifer, assembly GCF_000442215.2. Lineage (NCBI taxonomy): Eukaryota > Metazoa > Chordata > Mammalia > Artiodactyla > Lipotidae > Lipotes > Lipotes vexillifer. The sequence goes on along the minus strand of NW_006794406.1, from coordinate 1,529,304 downwards.
ACCGGGGCACGACCCCGTGTCCCCTGCATCGGCAGGCAGACTCTCAACCACTGCGCCACCAGGGAAGCCCCCGAAGGGGTTTTTAGTATCAATAGGATGGGGTGCGTGTGTGTGTGTGTGTGTGGTATGCGGGCCTCTCCCTGCTGTGGCCTCTCCCGTTGCGGAGCACAGGCTCCAGACACGCAGGCTCAGTGGCCATGGCTCACCGGCCTAGCCGCTTCGTGGCATGTGGGATCTTCCCGGACCGGGGCACGACCCCGTGTCCCCTGCATCGGCAGGCAGACTCTCAACCACTGCGCCACCAGGGAAGCCCCCGAAGGGGTTTTTAGTATCAATAGGATGGGGTGCGTGTGTGTGTGTGTGTGTATGTTTGTGTATTTGTCATTATAATGTGTTTGGGGCAGGCTTCTCACATGCTTCTACCTAAGTACTTCTAACTACTGTGATAAGTGAGTACAGTGTATATCCTAAAGAATATGAGGGCAGAAAAGTGGTAGCTGAAAGCTCAAACAGCTCTTTGAAATGTTCTGTTTTATCTCAAAAATTGATGCATATTTTGTTTTAATCCACATTATTTTGATGTTTAAAATGTTCATCTCTGCTTCCAAGCTTGCTTTTGTGAAAAATGTTGTATTATGTTAATATAAAATACCCTTACTTGATAATAACACCTCTTCAGTGAAGAATATCCAGAGATAGACCCCAGACTCTTCTTTAGAAATTTTACCTTCTTTGAAAACGTTTGCATACTTCTAATTTCAGTGAAAGCCTGTTGTATTATACAGTACAAAATCTGAGACAGAGCAGACAGTATAGCATTTTAACTAGCCCCTTGTTTCATTGAGAGTAATATTTATCATGAAGGAGATCAGGGTTTGGGAGGGGAATTTTGCTGCTCATCTCTAGACAGTGGTGCATCGCACGTTCCAAATAGAAGGCATACAGAATGCTGTCTCCACATGGCCGTCTTTGTAAGCGAAAGAAACAGTGTTAAACACAGGTTTGTGTGATTAGCTCAGAGAAAATTCTGACTCTCCTTGTAGTCTCAGTGTTTAGAAGGACAGTGTGTAAAATCATAGAAAAATAGTGTTACTAAATGATACAGCAGTTCCATTCCTAGATACATGTCCAAGAGTATTTTAAACATATGTCCACTCAAAATACCTGTACATCAGAGCTTCAGGAGTTCCACTTCAGCATGACAACATGAGGAGCTCTGCAGCCCTGCTCCCCAGAAAAACTGGTGAAAATTATTTAAAAGAGAGCATTTCAATTCTTTGGAAGTGGTCCTGAGGGTACAAAACAAATGGAGAAACATTATTTAAGAAAATATACTGAAGTCTTGGTAGGAACAGCAAGTCTTTGATATTTGAACCAAGACTACTCCCTTCTCTGCTCCTAGCTCAGTAAGATGGAAACTTTGCTTTAGACTGGTAAGTTAAATAACTAGAGTTCCGTCTCCCCACAGCTCCCAGTAGGAGGGCTGTCTTCCTGTGAGAGGCAGGATATCAGTGTTTCTCATTCTGCTTCCTAGCTATCTGATGGTAAGGCTGTATTCCAGGGGAGTGTGGGTGAGAAGTGGGGCCTTCATTCTTCCATTCAGCCCCCACTCGTGGGATAGGTACACTATACTGAGTATGGCACCAGTGAGAATACTGGGGCACTGATTGTCTTTGCTCCAGTTTAGAACTGGAGATTCCATGCCGAGAGGACCTGTGGCTAATACCCCTCCTTCCAGAAGCATTCAGCACCTAAAGTGGGTATGTCACTCAGAAAGTAGTGGACACCATGGTCCCTGTCCCCAGCACCAGAGCTACACCTCTGAGTTTTGCCTGGGAATGGGAGAAAAACATAGAATAGAGAACTCTGAATCTCTCCCAAAGGAACTGACTTGCAACAAAGTGTGAAAAATTTCAAGCTTGAGCGTGCTGTCAAAAACAGTGGAGTTTGTGGTTGAAAGGCAGTAGGTGAGAGAATGATAGATTTATTAGAGGTATAAGCAGATGGTTGCACAATTCTGTGATTATATTAAAAACCATTGAATTGTGCATGTTAAATGGGTGAATTGTATAGTATATAAATTATATGACAATAAAATGGTTATTTTTTAAAAACACTAAAACAGGATAACCCAGTTTTTTAAGAAATAAAGATGACAGATATTTTTTAAGAAACCCTGTACACTAATGCTCATTGCAGTGTTATCCATAATAGCCCCAAAATGGAAACAACCCAAATGTCCATCAACTAATGAATTGATAAGCAAGATGAAGTAAATCCATACAGTGGAATATTATTCAACCATGAAAAGGATTGAAGTACTAACACATTCTATAACATGGATGAACCTTAAAACATTATGCTGGATGAACTTCCTTCAAGATGGCTTAAGAGTAAGACGTGGAGATCACCTTCCTCCCCACAAATACATCAGAAATACATCTGCATGTGGAACAACTCCTACAGAACACCTACTGAACACTGGCAGAAGACCTCAGACCTCCCAAAAGGCAAGAAACTCCCCACGTACCTGGGTAGGGCAAAAGAAAAAAGAAAAAACAGATAAAAGAATAGGCACGGGACTTGCACCAGTGGGAGGGAGCTGTGAAGGAGGAAAGGTTTCCACACACTAGGAAGCCCCTTCGTGGGCAGAGACGGGGTGGCGGAGGGGGGAAGCTTCGGAGCCACAGAGGAGAGCGCAGCAACAGGAGTGTGGAGGGCAAAGCGGAGAGATTCCCGCACAGAGGATTGGTGCCGACCAGCACTCACCAGCCCGAGAGGCTTGTCTGCTCACCCACCGGGGCGGGCAGGAGCTGGGAGCTGAGGCTCGGGCTTCGGAGGTCAGATCCCAGGGAGAGGACAGGGGTTGGCTGCGTGAACACAGGCTGAAGGGGCTAGTGTCCCACGGCAGCCGGGAGGGAGTCCGGGAAGGAGTCTGGAGCTACCGAAGAGGCAAGAGACTGTTTCTTCCCTCTTTGTTTCCTGGTGCACGAGGAGAGGGGATTAAGAATGCCATTTAAAGGAGCTCCAGAGACAGGCGTGAGACGCTAAGGCTGCTGCTGCAGCCACCAAGAAGCCTGTGTGCAAGCACAGGTCACTCTCCACACCTCCCCTCCCGGGAGGCTGTGTAGCCCGCCACTGCCAGGGTCCCGTGATCCAGGGACAACTTCCCCGGGAGAAAACACGGCGCGCCTCAGGCTGTTGCAACGTCACACCGGCTTCTGCCGCTGCAGGCTCGCCCCGCACTCAGTGCCCCTCCCCCCACCTGGCCTGAGTGAGCCAGAGCCCCCGAATCACCTGCTTCTTTAACCCTGTCCTGTCTAAGGGAAGAACAGATGCCCTTAGGTGACCTACAAGCAGAGGCAGGGCCAAATCCAAAGTTGAACCCCAGAAGCTGTGGGAACAAAGAAGAGAAAGGGAAACCTGTCCCAGCAGCATCAGGAGCAGTGGATTAAATCTACACAGTCAACTTGATGTACCCTGCCTCTGTGGAATACCTGAATAGAAAACAGATCATCCCAAATTGAGGAGGTGGACTTTGGGAGCAACGATATATATATATATTTTTATTTTTTTATTTTTTTATTTTTTTTAGTATAGTGTTCAGTGCTTATTATCATTAGTGGATCTGTTCTTTTGGTTTGGTTCTTTCCTTCTTTTTTTAAATACTTAAAAAAATTTTTTTAATATTTTTTATTTTAATAGCTTTTTTTTTTTATCTTTTTCTTTCTTTCCTTCTTTTTTTCTCCCTTTTATCCTGAGCCGTGTGGTTGACAGGCTTTTGGTGCTCCAGCCAGGCGTCAGGGCTGTGCCTCTTAGGTAGGAGAGCCAAATTCAGGACATTGGTACACCAGAGACCTCCCAGCTCCACATAACATCAAACGGGGAAAATCTCCCAAAGATCTCCATCTCAACGTCAACACCCAGCTCCACTCAACGACCAGCAAGCTACAGTGCTGGATACCCTATGCCAAACAACTGGCAAGACAGGAACACAACCCCACCTATTAGCTCTGAGGCTGCCTAAAATCATAATAAGGTCACAGACACCCCAAAACACACCATCAGATGTGGATCTACCCACCAGAAAGATAAGATCCAGCATCATCCACCAGAACACAGGCACTAGTCCCCGCCACCAGGAAACCTACAAAAACCACTGAACGAACCTTAGCCACTGGGGGCAGACACCAAAAACAATAGGAACTACGAACCTGCAGCCTGTGAAAGGAGACCCCAAACACAGTAAGTTAAGCAAAATGAGAAGACAAAGAAATACACAGCAGATGAAGGAGCAAGGCAGAAACCCACCAGACCTAACAAATGAAGAGGAAATAGGCAGTCTACCTGAAAAATAAATCAGAATAATGATAGTCAAGATGATCCAAAATCTTAGAATGGAGAAAATACAAGAAACATTTAACAAAGACCTAGAAGAACTAAACAACAAACAAACAATGATGAACAGCACAATAAATGATATTAAAAATTCTCTAGAAGGGATCAATAGCAGAATAACTGAGGCAGAAGAATGGATAAGTGACCTGGAAGATAAAACAGTGGAAATAACTACTGCAGAGCAGAATAAAGAAAAAAGAATGAAAAGAATTGAGAACAGTCTCAGAGACCTCTGAGACAATATTAAACACACCAACATTCGAATTATAGGGGTCCCAGAAGAAGAAGAGAAAAAGAAAGGGACTGAGAAAATATTTGAAGAGATTATAGTTGAAAACTTCCCTAATATGGGAAAGGAAATAGTTAATCAAGTCCAGAGAGTCCCATACAGGATAAATCCAAGGAGAAACATGCCAAGACACATATTAATCAAATTATCAATATTTAAATACAAAAAATATATTAAAAGCAGCAAGGTAAAAACAACAAATAACATACAAGGGATTCCCCATAAGGTTAACAGAAGGGACATATTTACAGTGATGAAAGGGAAAAACCTACAACCAAGATTACTCTATCCAGCAAGGATCTCATTCATATTTGACAGAGATATTAAAACCTTTACAGACAAGCAGAAGCTAAGAGAATTCAGCACAACCAAACCAGCTTGACAACAAATGCTAAAGGAGCTTCTCTAGGCAGGAAACACAAGAGAAGGAAAAGACCTACAATAACAAACCCGAAACAATTAAGAAAATGGTAATAGGAACATGCATATCAATAATTACCTTAAATGTAAATGGATTAAATGCGCCAACCAAAAGACATAGACTGGCTGAATGGATACAGAAACAACACGTGTATATATGCTGTCTACAAGAGACCCACTTCAGACCTAGGGACACATACAGACTGAAAGTGAGAGGATGGAAAAAGATGTTCCATGCAAATGGAAATCAAAAGAAAGCTGGAGTAGCAATTCGCAGACAAAATAGACTTTAAAACAAAGACTATTACAAGAGACAAAAAGGACACTACATAATGATGAAGGGATCAATCCAAGAAAAAGATATAACAATTGTAAATATTTATACACCCAACATAGGAGCATCTCAATACATAAGGCAAATGCTAACAGCCATAAAAGGGGAAATCGACAGTAACACAATCATAGTAGCGGACTTTAACACCCCACTTTCACCAATGGACAGATCATCCAAAATGAAAGTAAATAAGGAAACACAAGGTTTAAATGATACACTAAACAAGATGGACTTAATTGATATTTATAGGACCTTCCATCCAAAAACAACAGAATACACTTTCTTCTCAAGTGCTCATGAAACGTTCTCCAGGATAGATCATATCTTGAGTCACAACTCAAGCCTTGGTAAATTTAAGAAAATTGAAACTGTATCAAGTATCTTTTCTGACCACAATGCTATGAGACTAGATATCAATTACAGGAAAATATCTGTAAAAGATACAAACACATGGAGGCTAAACAATACACTACTTAATAACCAAGAGGTCACTGAAGAAATCAGAGGAAATCAATAAATACCTAGAAATAAATTACAATGAAAACACGATGACCCAAAACCTATGGGATTCAGCAAAAGCAGTTCTAAGAGGGAAGTTTATAGCAATACAATCCTACCTTAAGAAAGAAGGAACATCTCAAATGAACAACTAAGCTTACACCTAAAGCAATTAGAGAAAGAAGAACAAAAAAACCCCCAAAGTTAGCAGAAGGAAATAAATCATAAAGATCAGATCAGAAATAAATGAAAAAGAAATGAAGGATATGATGGTAAAGATCAATAAAACTAAAAGCTGGTTCTTTGAGAAGGTAAACAAAATTGATCATTAGCCAGACTCATCAAGAAAAAACCGAGAAGAATCAAATCAATAGAAATGAAAAAGGGGAAGTGACAACTGACACTGCAGGACACAAAGGATCATGAGAGATTACTACCAGCAACTATATGCCAATAAAGTGGACAACCTGGAAGAAATGGACAAATTTGTAGAAATGCACAAGCTTCTGAGACTGAACCAGGAAGAAACAGAAAATATGAACAAACCAATCACAAGCACTGAAATTGAAACTGTGATTAAAAATCTTCCAACAAACAAAAGCCCAGGACCAGATGGCTTCACCAGGTGAATTCTATCAAACATTTAGAGAAGAGCTAACAACTGTCCTTCTCACACTCTTCCAAAATAGAGCAGAGGGAGGGACACTCCCAAACTTATTCTACGAGGCTGCCACCATCACCCTGATTCCAAAACCAGACAAAGATGTCACAAAAAAAGAATACTACAGACTAATATCACTGATTAACATAGATGCAAAAATCCTCAGCAAAATACTAGCAAACAGAATCCAACAGCACATTAAAAGGATCATACACCATGATCAAGTGGGGTTTATCCCAGGAATGCAAGGATTCTTCAATATAGGCAGATCAATCAGTGTGATACACCATATTAACAAACTGAAGGAGAAAAACTGTATGATCATCTCAATAGATGCAGAGAAAGCTTTTGACAAAATTCAACACCCATTTATGATCAAAACCCTCCAGAAAGTAAGCATAGCAGGAACTTACCTCAACAAAATAAGGCCATGGATGACAAACCCACAGCCAACATCGTACGCAATGGTGAAAAACTGAAGCCATTTCCACTAAGATCAGAAACAAGACAAGGTGTTTCCCACTCTCATCACTATTATTCAACATAGTTTTGGAAATTTTAGCCACAGCAATCAGAGAAGAGAAAGAAATAAAAGGAATCCAAATCAGAAAAGAAGACGTAAAGCTGTCACTGTTGGCAGATGACATGATACTGTACATAGAGAATCTTAAAGATGCTACCAGAAAACTACTAGAGCTAATCAGTGAATTTGGTAAAGTAGCAGGATACAAAATTAATGCACAGAAATCTCTTGCATTCCTATACACTAATGATGAAAAAACTGAAAGTGAAATCAAGAAAACACTCCCATTTACCATTGCAACAAAAAGAATAAAATATCTAGGAATAAACCTACCTAAGGAGACAAAAGACCTGTATGCAGAAAATTATAAGACACTGATGAAAGAAATTAAAGGTGACACAAATAGATTCAGAGATTTACCATGTTCTTGGATTGGAAAAATCAACATTGTGAAAATGACTATACTACCCAAAGCAATCTACAGATTCAATGCAATCCCTATCAAACTACCCTTGGCATTTTTCACAGAACTAGAACAAAAAATTTCACAATTTGTATGGAAACACAAAAGACCCCGAATAGCCAAAGCAATTTTGAGAGTGAAAAATGGAGCTGGAGGAATCAGGCTCCTGGACTTCAGACTATACTATAAAGCTACAGTAATCAAGACAGTCTTGTACTGGCACAAAAACAGAAATATAGATCAATGGAACAGGATGGGAAGCCCAGAGATAAACCCACACGCATATGGTCACCTTGTCTTTGATTAAGGAGGCAAGAATATACAATGGAGAAAAGAGAGCCTCTTCAATAAGTGGTGCTGGGAAAACTGGACAGCTACATGTAAAAGAATGAAATTAGAACACTCCCTAACACCATACACAAAAATAAACTCCAAATGGATTAAAGACCTAAATGTAAGGCCAGACAGTATCAAACTCTTAGAGGAAACCATAGGCAGAACACTCTATGACATCAATCACAGCAAGATCCTTTTTGGCCCGCCTCCTAGAGAAATCAAAATAAAAACAAATGGGACCTAATGAAACTTCAAAGCTTTTGCACAGCAAAGGAAACCATAAACAAGACCAAAAGACAACCCTCAGAAGGGGAGAAAATATTTGCCAATGAAGCAACTGACAAAGGATTCATCTCCAAAATTTACAAGCAGCTCATGCAGCTCATTATCAAAACAAAAAACAAAACAAAACGAAACAAAAACAAAAACCCAATCCAAAAATGGGCAGAAGACCTAAACAGACATTTCTCCAAAGAAGATATACAGATTGCCAACAAACACATGAAAGAATGCTCAACATCTTTTATCATTAGAGAAATGCAAATCAAAACTACGATGCAGTATCATCTCACAGCGGTCAGAATGGCCATCATCAAAAAATCTACAAACAATAAATGTTGGAGAGGGTGTGGAGAAAAGGGAACCCTCATACACTGTTGGTGGGAATGTAAATTGATACAGCCACTATGGATAACAGTATGAAGGTTCCTTAAAAAACTAAAAATAGAACTACCATACGACCCAGCAATCCCACTACTGGGCATATACCCTGAGAAAACCATAATTCAAAAAAGAGTCATGAACCACAATGTTCACTGCAGCTCTATTTACAATAGCCAGGACATGGAAGCAACGTAAGTGTCCATCATCAGATGAATAGATAAATATGTTGCACATATATACAATGGAATATTACTCAGCCATAAAAAGAAACAAAATTGAGTTATTTGTAGTGAGGTGGATGGACCTAGAGTCTGTCATACAGAGTGAAGTAAGTCAGAAAGAGAGCAACAAATATCGTATGCTAACACATATATATGGAATGTAAAAAAAAAAGTCATGAAGAACTTAGGGGCAAGACGGGAATAAAGATGCAGACCTACTAGAGGATGGGCTTGAGGACATGGGGACGGGGAAGGGTAAGCTGGGACAAAGTGAGAGAGTGGTGTGTATATGGATATATGTACACCACCAAATGTAAAATAGCTAGTGGGAAGCTGTCACGGAACACAGGGAGATCAGCTCAGTGCTTTGTGACCAGCTAGAAGGGTGGGATAGGGAGGGTGGGAGGGAGGGAGATGCAAGAGGGAAGAGATATGGGAACATAAGTATATGTATAACTGATTCATTTTGTTATAAAGCAGAAACTAACAACACACCATTTGTAAAGCAATTTTATTCCAATAAAAATGTTTAAAAAAAAGTGTATGAACTTCCAGTTATAGGATGAATAAGGTCTGAGAATCGAATGGATAGGTTAGAAACTATCTATAGTTGATGATAACACTGCATTGTATAATCAAAAATAAATAGATAAATAAAAGTTTTTAAGTGAAAAAAAAACAAAAACAAAAAACACATTATAATGAGTGAAAAGAAGGCAGTCACATAAGACCACATGTTGTATGATTCCATCTATATGAAATTCCCAGAAGAGACAATCGGTAGGGACAGAAAGTAGATCAGTGCCTCCGGGGACTGGGGGAGGAAGAAAATGGGGAAAGATTGCTAATAGGTGTAAGGTTTTGGGGGGAGGTGATGAAAATGTTCTGAAATTAGATAGTAGTGATAACTTCAAAGTTCTTATGAATATACTAAAAACCAATGAGTTGTACACTTTAAAAGGTTGGTTTTTATGTGTGAATTATACCTCAATAAAGCTGTTATTTTTAAAAAACAATGCTTGCTGTTAATACTTTGTGAAGGCTATTTCTTCATGTTCTAGTACTTTTTCCACAGAAGAACTTGTGGGTTTTGTTTTTGTTTTTTTTCAAGAAAACATCTTTTAAAAGAAACAGTTATGTTGGCTTTAGGATTACATCTAATATGAGAACTTATTTGCTCAATAAAGACAAGTATGCTATATCTTCCTTATCCACTATCGTCATGCTATGGAAAACATTATCTGCTACTTCATTTTAATTAATTTAACTTCATGTGCATCACATGTTTTGTACTCTTGCCATAGTGGATTACAGTTTCTTAAATTTTCCTTATTCTTAGAGAAAGTAATTTTTTCCCCAGCTACTTATATTTAATGTTCCAAAAACAGTATAACAAAAATGTATTAGCACTTGGAACATGGTGAATTTTTTACATTCTTTGTTTTTTTTTGTTGTTGCCGTTTTTATGTACAAGTGCACAGTTGTAAAGGATTTGGTTAAATACTGAAAGAACATAAATGTTCTTTTTGTAACTGCTGTCTTTCAAAACAAAATTAGCATCACAAATAGTTGATTTTATATATATATATTGCTAATTTTAAGTGAAGGTAAACTTAGTTTCTAATTTTCTACATATATGTTTGTTAGTGGGAGGAATATGCTTATGAATTAAAAAAATCAACCTGCTTGTCTCTAAATCAGCTGAATTATTAAAGGTTATCTTTAATCAGTATGTAACAGTGTTTGCAAGGTTAGGATACTGGAGTGTTTTTGAATATGGGCTCTTTTCTAACAGAAAGACTTATCTTCACATGTGTTTTTTCAGTTACAGGGTTGTAAAAAATAGACTTGTTAAGTGTTTTATATTTTCTTAAAATGGAAGATAGGGAGACTTTAGAACAAAACAAAAGCTTGTAACTATTTCGCTTTGAAAAATAACAAAAAAGCATGTAGATACTTTAAGAAAACATGTTTTTCTAAATCTAGAGCGCTCATAAAAATGAGGATCCAGATGGTCAAACCAGACAAAATGTGTAATGCTGTAAATTTTCCTCCTAGTTAAAAGGCTGGCCACTGAGAACCTGCAGTACATGGTCAAAGCCTGCCAAGTGGGGTCAGGAGGAGAACCTGCCGCCCAGCTGACTTCTGTGTTTAGGTAACTGGAAAATATGCCAACTGGCAAGAAGACTATTGCCAGCCATTTGACAGCCAACATGTTTTTTAAATAACTAATTATCCAAAACATAATGTGTTACTACTTGTTTGTAGTTTCAATTATTGTATTTTTGGCAGTGGTTTTGCTATGTTGTTTTATTAAAAAATAAAAGTACCAAGAAGAAAGATAAGTGAGCTGACGTAAAATTACCTGAGAATTTAGTAAGGAAGATTCTTGCATTGTGTTTAAGAGGACAAGGTGGGAAACGTGAGTCATGATGACAGGTGTACAGGCTTTGGAGCTGCTAAACATGCTACTCAGGATCCACTGTGAAAGTGCCTGTCACTGGTTTTCCTACTCACTTTAGATGCTGTGGACCCAGAAAGCTCCATTGTATGTAATTGTGAAGCATAGACTTTGTAGATCTGTTGTTCCTTCACAAGAATAACTGCAACTTGAGAAACATTTTCTGTTTTGTTTTTATTTTCCTGCCTTGCACCCTATAGAGTCTTATGCTTTCTGTTAGGGCAGTACTTTTAAGTATTTCTTTCTCACAGTTTCTACCAGTTCACCTTTATTTCATGTATCTCTACCCTAGCACTACTGTGATAAATAGTTTGGGTCCATTTCCTTCATTCTGTTAGATTTTTGATTCCTCAGTTTTCTTTCTCATCACATAGTTGGCACTTGTCAGTTGTTTACAGTTTATTTAAATTGTGATCATTTGAAATAAATACTGGATTTATGAAAACTGTAAAGCCCTAAGAGAGGAGGAAGGATTTTATATGAACAAAGATTGCATGTTTGTTAAGTTCAATTTATTGAGCTAGGTGACTTTTATTTTCTTGGGGGGAGAGAGTGGAAATTTTAGGATTAAAATATATAATTCTTATTAATAAAAGGTCTTCTATGGGTCTAAAGTCTCTTGATCGGTTAAACAGTATAAAAATTATTTCAAATAACTTGCTTTCCTCATAGAAATATTATTTGATTTATCTAGAGTTAGCAATAACTAAAAGATATACAAAATAACTAGGAAACTGGACTCTTTGCTGTTTTAGTCTCTTCTACATCCTGACCATCTAGATTTCATCATGCACACTATAGCAAAAAAGTCCCTGAGATTAGATTTTTTCCCCCTTATTCTTCCTCCTGGGATTCCAGCTCTTCCCTTTCCCTTTCTCCTAATGCTGCCACTCTGTTCACAGCTCATACTGAAGCCATTTCTGTTCTTTATTTTCAAGTGTTAAATAGTGTTCACATGGCATCTAAATCCTTATGGTAATCTTACATGAAATGATCTTTCTTGTGTTCAGGTTACAGCTTGTTGCCATACAGATACCAGCCCAAGGAATTGCTCCAGAAGTAATTCTAAGTAACGTGTTTTACTTTCAGGAAATTTATCGAGGATTATGGTATGAGATATGATTATCAGATTTACAGCATTTTAGAAACAGTAGCAGCATTGGACCAACAGGTTGTTATCCACTTGATTTCTACCCTTACTCAATCTCTGAAGAATTCAGAGCGGAAATGGGGCCTTGGCAGAAATATTGCACAAAGGTATGTTTGATAATTTGATTATATCCTTTCGGACAATGATTATGAAATCTAGATTCATTTTCTAGAAATGGCCTATTTTCCACTTATAAAAATTTGGAGTGTGTTCCAGTGAATAAGATTAGTGACTCAACTAGATATATGGATTTTGGTCAGAAATAGATCAAGGCTTTTTTTTTCTTTTTAATAGATTACAACCCAGCTGAAGATAATGCTGGACTATTTAGAGTAATGAAACATGGGCGGGGGGGCGGGGTATAAGTCTGTATTTCCTAAAGAGATTGTTTTAGAAGGGTCATTACTCATACTATAATTCATATGTCCAAAAGTAGTATGTTAAAGAATCAAAGTACTTTAATTACATCGTGTATGGTGTGTATAGACGAGTAGACATTCAAGTAGGCTCAGTTTGTAAAGACTTAAATGAAAAATAATGGAAAAGGTAGTCAATATATATGTCTTCTTTTCTTTTTTCTTTATAGGGAAGCCTATAGCAAACTTTTATCTCACCTAGGACAAGTGGGACAAGATGAGATACAGAGACTAGAAGATGATAATATTGAATCTATTTTGTGATTCATCCTCAATATTAATTATAACTATCTGAAGTCACTTTGCACTATTCTGACTCCTACTTTTAATTAATTGTATAATGTTCTGTTAACAGTACTTTCTAGGATTTTTTTCCTTTCATACCTGTAGGTATAAAGTACATAAATAAGGAAATAAAAGTTAATTAAATATGTTATAGGAGCTTTCGAACTTGGTAAAACTGCATTCTATTTTGAAGAGGTTTTAGTGAAACTAAAGAAACTTTTCCTAATTGGGAGTGTTATGTGTATATGTCTAAGCAGGTTTGTACTGGTTGATCCATGGCCATTTTACTGTAATGTGACTTTCTGCCTTGTGAGTAATTTATTTCTGTTTTTTTGTTTTCTTATGAGTTATATTTTATTATGATACTATTTCAAATTACCTGGCTGCCCTATGCTGGGTTTTTTTTTTGGAGGGATGGTCAGGAGATAGAACAGTATATTTGTTATCCTTTTTTATACTATGCGTGAGGCAAGTTAATAAAATCCTTACAAAGCACACTTAACTCTATGAGGAATGAGACTGAATCTGGCTAAATGATTATACAGATAATATGTATTTTTTTTAACTTGGGCCAACTGTTTATATCAATACTTGGGTTCCAACGGTTGCCAGATGTTTTCCTCTACTCATCCTTTCGTTTGGAGTTGTCATTAAAAGACAGATCAGGAGGAGGATAAACAAGAGCCTTTAAGAAAAGAGAATAAATAATATTCTGGAAATTTTTAAGTTTACAAAATTAACAGAAGAGGTTTGAGAAGTCAGCTGATTTATCTCCTTCCTCTTCAATTAGAGCCTTTTATAAACTAGCATCTTACACATGTTTGAAGGGAGCCAGTTTAGTTTCCTATAGCAGCTCATCTCTCAACCCTTTAACTATTTCATTCAGATTCATTCCACCAGTTGGGCTTTTGTCCTTGACTCCTTCTAATGAGCATTATTTGGTAAAAAGAGCTCCAATCTTAGTGTTGGAAACCCACCTGGGTCTCAAACCCAGCTCTGCTTTGTGACCTTGAGCAAGTTCTTAACCTTTCTGAGCCTCAGTTTCTTCGTGGAGAAAAATGAATAATAACCCTTTTTTAAATTTCACAGTGTTCTGGTAGGAATCAGTGGGATAATTGATTTATAATTATAATCATATAATTTAAATGTATGTGAAAGTATTTGTTGACCTATGTTCTGTTTGGTGGTGTACAGACATGATCACTCTATCTCATGCACAAAGGTGAAGAACACTTCCTAATTTTGTTCCTCTTTCTCTAATGTTATGTCCTAGATGAAGATCCCACTTCTTTTCAATGTTTTCTTACATGTCGTGTTTGCTAAGTTTGAAATAATTTATTGTTTTTTTCTTGAGCATCTAGTGTTTATCATGGTTCTACTATTCCTTCAGGAAAACATTTCAACCCTTTTCTGACTCAAGAAGTATCTTTTAAAATGAAATGCACTGCAATCGGGAAACTATAGTTAATAGCCCTTTCCTAATTGTAATCTGTGAAGTCTAAAGGACTTCATGACATATAAATGGTTTACTTTTCCCCCAAATAAACTGTTTTTAATTCAACAAATGGGATGAATGAAAGCCTCTTTAAGGTTACTAAGACTTCATAGCAATGAGTTTCTTTTCATTATGATAGTAACTTATTAAATGAATGATGTATTATTTTGCAAGTTGTAGCAATTGAAATTTAAACTATTTAATGGGATGCCTTTAAAGAGTTTGTGTGTGTGTGTGTGTGTGTATTTTTTCACCCCCAAGGGAAATTGATAAAGATATCTTGGAGAATCTTGCTCCTTAGCTTATGAAACTTTTTAAGGGTTAAGAAAATCTACTGCTGAATCATGCATTAGGGTGTATAGCTGTAGATACTAAGAATAACTAAAGTTTATACATAAAAAAACCAGTAACAAGAAAAAGTCTGTAACAATACCTGTATATGTATATGTATTTTTAAATTTATGTATCAGTAAAGTTTTTTTTTTTTTTTTTTTTTTTTTTTTTTCCCTTGCGTTATGCGGGCCTCTCACTGTTGTGGCCTCTCCCATTTGCGGAGCACAGGCTCCGGACGCGCAGGCTCAGTGGCCATGGCTCACGGGCCCAGCCGCTCCGCGGCACGTGGGATCTTCCCGAAACGGGGCACGAACCCGCGTCTCCTGCATCGGCAGGCGGACTCTCAAGCACTGCGCCACCAGGGAAGCCCTCAGTAAAGTTTTAAAGAAGCTGTTTTATTGAAGAAAAAAAGAAAATGTATGACTCTGTTCCATTTCTTAAGAATCTTCACTGACCCATAAATTATTACTATAGTCTTGTCTTTTTCCATTTCCAGACTAAAGAGTACCTATACTTGCTTCGTTAATGTTCCTTTTCCCCTAAAAACCCTGTAATCTCTGAGGTGGCTGCTTCTACCACTGTAAGATAGGCCATTCTCTTTTGGTCAAATCTGGAATGTGTTCTCATTTTTCTTGGTCTTTGGGGCCTCTGTGACATTGCATTTTCTTTTATCTTCTCATCCCTTCCTCAGCAGTATCGCTCCTTCCTACATACACGTTCTTCCTTCTTGTCCCTACTGGTAAGATCTAGCCCTTCACCTGCTCTGTCTCAACATTCTTGTAGTAGTGAACTGATAAAACTAGCTTTTAACTTTTTTCTATCTGTAGTGCTAATTTTTCTCTAAACCTGTCTAGTTGGATTCTCCTGAAATCTCAAGGCAACATGTCAAGCTGCCCTTATCATCTTCATTTCCAGTCTAGCTCATGCCTTCATTTTCTACCCAGAGAATACACCACTTTCCCAAGTCACTTAGCCGTGACATTTCTTGGATTCATTGCTCCCCAGTTTTCATTTGATCACCTTATAAGCTCTTGTGATTTTTTTCTTTTTGCCATTTCATGCATCCAAACATTTTTCTATTGGGTACTATAATCTTCTTCTTATCTCTGGACTCTTGAAATTTATTCTTCACATAGTTTTGACATTAGTGTTCCTAAAATACTTCTTCCTTCTTACTTTTCTGCTCAAGGACCTCCATTTACTTCCCATTGTTAATAAGCTGACATTCAAGCCCTTCAGTCAGGAGACTTCTGCCACCTGACGCTATACCTTCTGTTTCCAAACTTACCTCAAGCAGGAAAGTAGACTGTCTTAGCTGCTTTCTCTGAATGACATGTTCATTCTACACTGTGGGCCTCACTCAGTTTGCCAATTAGAATACCATCATTTCTATAGAAACCTAACCTTAAGACACTTAAATAGGAAGAAAATTAAAATATACATGTTGGATATGTAATTATTCCACGCAAATAATTTCTTTAAAATATCAGATGGAGTGTAGAAGAGATGATTGAAAGACAACAGGGTGATGAAAGGACTTTATTAGACACAGATTTGGTTACGATTTAAATTTCAGTTCAACATTTAATTAGGTTTCCATAGAGGATGAAAAAAACATGGAGTATTGTCTCTGCACAAAAATCGTTCAGTATTTTGTTCATTTGTATTAGAAGAGCTTTAAAGTTTAAAACTTCTTATATCTTTACTTATCCCTAGCATATTTTCTTTTCTTACTAAGCATATTTGACTTTTTCTATTTTGGGGGGTAAGTAAAATATTATTTGTGAGTTGTTAGACTATGTGTGTGTTTTCATTATGCATTGTTATTTTTATCTTCTTCCATGCTTCATCGCAAATTTTTAAAACTACTTTGTTCTTAACTAATTACATGAGCCCATTTCCATGTACTTTCACAGAATCTTTGGCAGTTTTTATTTTTATTTTAGGATTATATATCATATAAAAATTTGATGAGCCTTTGCAGTTGGGAAAAGCCTTTAGGAAACCTACCTTCCCTAATCCTACACAGTAACATAGCACTTGTGTTTCAGAGATAAAAGATGGATATCATAGAAACCTCACCAAAACCTGTGTTCTATGTACTAAACCACTGCTTTTTGACTGATAGACTTTTTACATAAACCTTACATTTTCCAAAAACTGATCTCCTGGCTACTCCTCCTAGGGTTAAAAATATTGCCTTGTCAGTCAAGTATAGAGTATGCTAGTATAAATAACATGCTTTGTTTGCTTAAAACAGTTGGTTTGGGAAGCCAGCAAAATAGCGTATTCTTTCACATATTTAGTAAGATATGAGATTTATATTTTGATTCTGTGATGAACTATGTTTGGTAAGATTACCAAAATCAGTACCAAATGAACTTACCAACTTCTGCTTACTGAAGTTTTTGGTGTGCTGATAGTTATCCAGTTCATTGCATTTGTGGATTGTGCTTTTAGAAAAATTCTGGGCATATGCATGCTTTAAGTTATTTGTGTATATAGTAATGAGATATAATAAAAAATGTATATATCCAACTTACACTGCACCTGTGATTATTCAACTGCCTCTTTATGACAGATTGACTCTTTGAAAACCAAAATAAAAATGAACCGTGTTACCTAGAGGAATAATTTTTATCTTATTATTCCTGTTGCTTTTATACTCTGCTAAAACAAAGAAAAGTTAATTTTTCAGCTATTGTAATGGCTGAAGGGTATACAGTATACATGTGGTTAAACTGAGAAGAGAAAAAGGATGAAAAACACCCTAAAAATAACCAATTGGCATTTTGTTCTTAAAGATCTAAGGAATTCTATTGCATTTTACATACATATTATATTATTTTAGAGATTCATGTCTTTTCTGGCTTTTCCTCCTAGAGTAAGAACACTGCCGATATCTGTTACTGCTTTTTCTTTTTTAAAGTAAAATCTTGAAATGATGTTTAAACTGTTGGAAGCTTCATAGTCTTTTGGAAATTCAAATTAATATTTTAAATATAAGTACAATATGGTCTTTAACTTTAGAGTAAAAATGGAAGATGAATTACTGTAGGATAGTTCACTTAAATGGAGAACATATATTTGAATAGTTTCAATGGGCCTTGGTTTATATGACCAAACATTGTTTTCTAGAATTTTTCTTATTAGCTCTTATGATCAGTTTGAGGTAAGGATCGAATTATAAGCAATCTGAAATTTTTCTCTTTAGGGGAGGGGTGCTGTACTTTGGATGCTGTTCTTTGTCTATAAGTGTTTCTGAAAACTGTAAAACTTTTAAAAATTCTGACTTCAATTCTGTAATATTACTGAATAATACATTAAAGTTCACTGAGGAGAGGTTTGATAATATATACTCATTTGTTTTAAATAAATAGAAGTGTACACAGAAATTAGAATAATCTCAGGCTGCCTTTCTGTTTATCATTCAAGCAAGTTCACTTTTAGACCTTCCCTTTCATTAATTGGGTAGAGAGTCTGGGATTAAAAATAGATTGTTTTATAAAGTAAAACTGCTGGATGGAAAATCTGTGTGTCAAGTAGAAATTTTAGTAAATCTGAAATTCTTGTTTAGGTCCTTGTTGAAAACATTTCTGAAACGCTGGAGTCCATTTTCCTGACATGGTAAGGCATTTTAAAAATTTAATTTAGATGGTTTATACCTTTTAAAGAGACTCTCTGTTTTCCTTCTAAATATCAATTATCAATTTTCACTTTTCAGAACTGTACAAATATTCTTAAGGCTTTTTGTTTGTATAAACAAAATCTGTTCTTTTAAAAATTTACCATTTTTTTCTTACCCCTAGTCTCCCCTCCCGGCCTTTAATCTAAATAGCCAAAAGTTTTATTTATATATATATACATTTTTTTTAATTAATGTTTTAGGTATCATATAAAGTTAGTGAATTCTATATTTAGGAATAAAAATATTTTTTATTCACTTCTGATTACTAAAAGTGGTTACATGAATAAAATGACAATTTCCCATTAAGACAAGGATTGCTGAATGATTAAACTAAGGAAAAAAAGTAAAATCTTACTTTTAATAAAGGTGACTTATCCTAACAAGATTAAGGGGAAAAACTCATGTTATATTTGTTGAATTTATGTTCAAATACGATTACTGAGTTGTTTTATTTTTTATTTTTTGTTATAGACAAAGCAAATCCAAAAACCTAGACTAAAAAAATTCTCATGCATTATTAAAAATGGTAGTAATAAAATATGTATTGGTGGTAGAGAAGAATCCCACAAGCACTCAAGATTGACATAACCTTTAACAAAGTGGAAAAACTTATTAGAACTACTGATACTAGGTTCAAATTTATGTCAGAGCACTTTATGGTACCGAAATTAGTACAACTAATTTTTTCTGAGCTTTAAAATGTCATTTTTCACTAAATGAGCTTAGATGAAATGTTTGAGAGACTTATTATTTGAGGCAAGTGTTTGTACAAGTTTAGGAATCTTTGGCTTTAGTAAACTTCCTTTTTCATAATTAGCATGTCTCTTTCACATGCTCTTCAGAATCATTTATCTCATAGCTTGTGTTCCAAGTTCTATCTAGTAATTTTTAAACTTCAAAAATAATCTTTTTCAGTTACAAGGTTCTAAAGCAGTAAAATACCTTGTAATTTGAGTGACATTTCTTTTTCTTAGGCAAAGTACTTCAGAGCATTTGCCTAATCCTTAAAACATTCTTCTGAATTAATATGGAAATCAATAATTGCCCTCCTTAAAAAGTGAGAAAACTGAAGCAATGTAAAGTTAAGCTCCTGGCCCAAGGTAACAGAGCAACAAAGGTGAAAAATCTGGGTATTCCATCTGCTGTTCCGGTGTACTTCTATTATTTGTATTACCTTGAATAAAATATGGCATTTAAAAATTTATGATGTCATAATGATGAGTCTCTACTTATACAGCAGGGCTGTATAATGTTAAATTTTTAAAAGAAAAATTACAATCCCAGGCTTAAGTAGTAAAGAGATTAAGTACTGACAATTTTTTTTTAAGATCATTGATGGCAGTACTTGTGGAATAAACTGCCTTACTAAGAGGGTAATGTCCTGGACAGCACTGATTAGACAAAGTGTACAAAGAATGCTTAAAAGATCCATGGACCATTAAGTTAGCACTAAGCTACACCACCATAAAAGTCATACATATTGTACTGTATATTGACACACACTGAGAAGCGTGACAAGCGTTTTCAATAATGTGTATTTTAGAAAACTGTTCATTTTTTGCTAATGTTTATCTGAATAGAAGATCTAGAAAACAAAACAAGGAAGCATTGAGCACTGAGTATTTTCATGCCCAGTATCCAAAAGTCAGGCCTTTTTCTTCCTTGTGTTCATGATGGTTGTTAAGAGAGCACTGGCTTTTCAGATGGTGCCAATCCTGTGATGAGGCACTTGAAGAGTCTGAAGGTTAGGGCATGTGAAATACGGAGCTGGGAGGAAGCATGCTGCTATTCCATTGGAAGCAAAAGGAAGTGTAGGCCCGTAGAATACTTCTTCTTTGCCTTCTCTACTCACATCCAGTACCTAACAAAAGAAGAGGAGAAACCTGTACGTTAAAGGTGGTTGTTCAAAATAAAGCTGGGTACACATAAAAGAAAGCCTGCAGTTAAATTCAGTTATGCCACCATGACTATGCCTTACACATTGCTATTTTTCTCAAGTATGGTACCAGGAATATGTATTAAGTTCCTGCAAAGTGCTATTCTACACATTTCTGTTTGTGTTTGTACATGTTTGTACGTACATAGATATGTGTTACGTTTGTATATACATAGATACATAATTTAATAATTTAATCTTCAGAACAGTGTCAGGATGTAGGTAGCATTATCCTCCTTTAATAAAACTGCCTTAGACTGCTTAAGTAACTAGCCCAAACTAGTTAGTACGTGTTGTTTGTATGCTGGCTTACAAATCCTCACCTGTAAAGTGAAAACAACATTGACCTTGCAGCTTGGCTCTGGAAATTGGTGACATACAGCTCAGTGTCTAGCACATAGAGTATTATAGCTTAGTAGCAGGTTCAAAAAAATCAGTTGCTTCTGGAAATTCTTCCCCAGTTATTTCCCCATTAAGCTGGAGTTCCACCTCTTTCCATATATGGAAAGAATCCTTTGTTAGTGTGTGCCTGCTGTCACCTCACTGATTCTGGTTTAATCTTACTACTAGGAAAATTCTTTCTTGAGGAAAGCTGGTCATTTCCTTTCTTGAGGAAAGCTGGTTTAATCTTTTTTTTTTTTTTTTTTTTTTTTTTTTTTTTTTTTTTTT
>NW_006794406.1:1482243-1508029 GCF_000442215.2 Lipotes vexillifer | reverse complement strand
TTTTTTTTTTTTTTTTTTTTTTTTTTTTTTTTTTTTTTTTTTTTTTTGCGGAAAGCGAGCCTCTCACTGTTGTGGCCTCTCCCGTTGTGGAGCACAGGCTCCGGATGCGCAGGCTCAGTGGCCATGGCTCACGGGCCCAGCCACTCCGCGGCATGTGGGATCTTCCCGGACCGGGGCACGAACCCTTGTCCCCTGCATCGGCAGGCGGACTCCCAACCACTGCGCCACCAGGGAAGCCCCTGGTTTAACCTTACTACTAGGAAAATTCTTTCTCGAGGAAAGCTGGTCATGTCCTACGTGTCTAACCCATAATGTTCCTTCCAGCCTTCAGTCATCTTAACCTCTTTTCATATGACCTTTCTCAACCTTCATTTTTTTTAATTAATTTTTTATTGGAGTATAATTGCTTTACAATGTTGTGTTAGTTTCTGCTGTACACCGAGGCGAATCAGCTGTATGTATACATATATCCCCTCCCTCTTGGACCTCCCTCCCCCTGCATCCCACCCGTCTAGGTCACCACAGAGCACCGACCGAGCTACCTTTGTTTAAAACCTTTCCTCCCTTGGGTTCTATGACCTTAAAAAAATAAGTTGGTCATTGACGCAGGCCACCTTTGGTCCACTACTTCCATCCCCATCCTAAATGTAGGTATGCCCCAATATTCCAACCACAGACCCCTTGGTACTCTTCTTCAATGATCCTGTCCACTCTTATGCCTTCATCTGTCACCTAAGTAGATAATTCTTTTTTTTAATTAATTTATTAATTTATTTATTTTTGGCTGCGTTGGGTCTTCGTTGCTGCACGCAGGCTTCCTCTAGTTACGGCAAGTGGGGCCTACTCTTTGTTACGGTGCGCAGGCTTCTCATTGTGGTGGCTTATCTTGTTTGTTGCGGAGCACGGGCTCTAGGCGTGTGGGCTTCAGTAGTTGTGGCATGCGGGCTCAGTAGTTGTGGCTCACGGGCTCTAGAGCACAGGCTCAGTAGTTGTGGTGCATGGGCTTAGTTGCTCCACAGCATGTGGGAACAAACCTGTGTCCCCTGCATTGGCAGGTGGATTCTTAACCACTGAGCCACCAGGGAAGTCCTGCTCTAAGTGGATAATTCTTAAGCCTTTAATGTAATAATGCATTATTTTAGATGAAAGAAGCCCTTGAGATTTGGGGATCCAAGCTCATGAAGGAGGAAATCACTAAAGCCTAGAATAAAATACCAAACCTTGTAGCTTTTTTTCCCAAATGGACATTTAGCTGTCCCATCCCATTTATTGAACAATATGCCCTGTCACTATTAATTTTAAATAGCTCTAGTATATGCAACATATAGATTTTTCTTTGTTCTCTCTTTCATTGATTTATGTACCTTCCCGCAGTACCACATTTAGTTATTTTGACTGGGTAGGGCATGTCTCCCCCATTCATTTTCAAGCATTTCTTGGTTCTTCTTGTATTTTTCCTTTCCTGGAGAAACTTCAAGATCAATTTGACAAGTATTACTCCCCCACCCTGTGAGAAAAAGGAAAATTACAATGGGATTTTGACTAGTATTTCAATAAATAAGGAAGTAGAGGTCTTTCAATATTTACCTCAAATAAGATTATTGTTCAGGTTACAGAGAAGAAAATTGAGATACAAAGAATGTTCAATGACTTGCTCAGGATCACACAGCTAGTTAGTGGTGGTGGAGCCAGTACTTGGGCTCAAGGTTGCAACCCAAGAAAGAGCAAGGTTTTCATGCCATTCGTGATATCCCCTCCTCAACTGAATACATTTCTAGAACACAAAATATCAGTTGAGGTCACTGTCCAAACAGCTTGTCTGGTTCCCTGGGCCAACAGAGGCTGTGTGTGTTAAGCAGATGCAATTTATTTAACCTGTAAGATGTGAAAGGAAGTGTTGGCAGTTTTCCTCCAAAACACTCTCCTGTAAACTGGCAGAAAGAAGGAATTTGGGAGGAGGAGGTGCCAGCTTGGCAGCATATCCTCCAGCCAAAAAGAAGTAATCATAAATGAAGAGCAGTGGAGGTGATCTGGCAACACAGACTAATCACTTGCACACTTAGGCAGCTGTTCCTTTACCTGCTGCTTGTCATCCACAGCGTCCAGATTAGAGTCAACCTCTGTGCCAGATGTTTGCTTACACACCCACTGAATAAAGAAGAGCACCTGACTTTACTCAGGAATCTATTTTTTAATATTTTACATGGGTCAGTATTACTAACAAGTCCAAATCTCCATCTTTGAACAAGTATTAATTTAAGAGCACCTCAGCCTTTCTCTTATTTGGGTTGCCCTTGAAATGGACCAAATAGTCTGGGCTAAATCAAGTAGTAGAAAAAAAACAGAACAGTATGCTTTGTCAACACTTGACAGGCTTGTGGCTGAATCCTACAAATGACAGTTAAATAAGCTTTGATTGGAATCCAGAAGGGTCAGTCTAATGAGAGAGGTTATTGGCTGGTATTTTCAAGACCAAAGAAAATTACTTTAGTCCTTCTGGATGTTAACAGACCAATGTGTGAACTATTTAAGTGTGACCTTCATTAATCTTAGCCAGCAGTGCACTTAGAATCCAAGAATACTATAGATTTGTGACTTATGAAAAATTTAAACTTTGATATTTTTAACATCTATACTATTTTCCCCACCGCTCTGACCTGTAATTTTCTTTCTTTTTTATTTTTTCCTCACAAATCACATCTCAGAATTTATTCAATGCTTTGGAGCTTAAAATATTTTTTTTAATTTTTATTTTATATTGGAGTTATAGTTGATTAACAATGTGTTAGTTTCAGGTGTACAGCAAAGTGATTCAGTTATACATATACACATATCTATTATTTATCAAATTCTTTTCCCATTTAGGTTCTTACAGACTTGAGCAAAGTTCCCTGTGCTATACAGTAGGTCCTTGTTGGTTATCTGTTTTAAATATAGCAGTGTGGACATATCAGTCCTAAACTCCCAATCTATCCCTCCCCTCACCCTTCGTCCCTGGTGACCGTAAGTTTGTACTCTGTGAGTCTGTTTTTGTTCTGTAAATAAGTTCATTTGCATCATTTTTTTTAGGTTCCACATATAAGCGATATCATATATTTGTCTTTCTCTGTCTGACTTACTTCACTTAGTATGATAGTCTCCAGGTCCATCCATGTTGCTGCAAATGGCATTATTTCATTCTTTTTAATGGCTGAGTAATATACCATTGTATATATGTACCACATCTTTATCCATTCAACTGTCAAATGAACATTTAGGTTGTTTCCATGTCTTGGCTATCATAAACGGTACTGCAGTGAATAATGGGGGCATGTATCCCTTCGAACCATGTTTTTCTCCAGATTTATGCCCAGGAGTGGGATTGCCGGATCACATGGCAGCTCTATTTTTAGTTTTTTAAGGAGCCTCAATACTGTTCTCCATAGTGGTTGTATCAATTTACACTCCCACCAACGGTGTAGGAGGGTTCCCTTTTCTCCACACCCTTTCCAGCATTTATTGTTTCTAGATTTTTTGATGATGGCCATTCTGACTGGTGGAAGGTGATATCTCAGTGTAGTTTTGACTTACATTTCTCTAATAATTTGCGATGTTAAGCATCTTTTCATGTACCTCTTGGCCATCTGTATGTCTTCTTTGGAGAAATGTCTATTTAGGTCTTCTGCCCTTTTTTTTTTTTGCAGTACGCGGGCCTCTCACTGTTGTGGCTTCTCCCGCTGCAGGGCACAGGCTCCGGGCGCTCAGGCTCAGCGGCCATGGCTCACGGGCCCAGCCGCTCTGCGGCACGTGGGGGCTTCCCGGACCAGGGCACGAACCCGTGTCCCCTGCATCAGCAGGCGGACTTTCAACCACTGCGCCACCAGGGAAGCCCCTTCTGCTCATTTTTTGATTGGGTTGTTTGTTTTTTGATATTGAACCACATGAGCTGTTTGAAAATTTTGGAGATTAACCCCTTGTTGGCCACATCATTTGCAAATATTTTCTCCCCTTCTATGGGTTGTCTTTTCGTTTTGTTTATGGTTTCCTTTGCTGTGCAAAAGCTTTTGAGTTTAACTAGGTTCCATTTGTTTGTGTTTATTTCCATTACTCTAGGAGACGGATCAAAAAAGCTATTGCAGTGATTTATGTAAAAGAGTGTTCTGCCTATGTTTTCCTCTAAGAGTTTTACAGTCTCGAGTCTTACATTTAGGTCTTTAATCCATTTTGAGTTTATTTTTGTGTATGGTGTTAAAGAATATTCTAATTTCTTTTTTTTTTTTTTTGCATGTAGCTGTCCAGTTTTCCCAGCACCATTTATTGAAGAGAATGTCCTTTCTCCATTGTATATTCTTGCCACCTTTATCATATATTAATTGACCATAGGTTCGTGGGTTTATTTCTGGGCTTTTTATCCTGTTCCATGGATCTATATTTGCTTTTGTGCCACTACCATACTGTTTTGAACTGTAGCTTTGTAGTACAGTCTGAAGTCAGGGAACCTGATTCCTCCAGCTCCATTTTTCTTTCTCAAGATTGCTTTGGCTATTTGGGGTCTTTTGTGTCTCCATGCAAATTTTAAGATTTTTTGTTCTAGTTCTGTGACGAGTACCATTGGTAATTTGATAGAGATTGCATTGAACCTGTAGATTGCCTTCGGTAGTACAGTCATTTTGACAATATTAATTGTTCCAATCCAAGAACATAGTATATTTTTCCATCTGTTTGTGTTATCTTTGATTTCTTTTATCAGCATCTTATAGTTTTTAGAGTGCAGGTCTATTGCCTCCTTAGGTAGGCTTATTCCTAGGTGTTTTATTCTTTTTGATGCTATGGTAAATGGATTGTTTTTTTAATTTCTCTTTCTGATCTTTCATTGTTAGTGTATAGGAATGCAAGCAATTTCTGTGTATTAATTTGGTATCCTGCAACTTTACCCATTTCATTGATGAGCTCTTGTAGTTTTCTGGTAGCATCTTTAGATTTTCTATGTATAATATCATGTCATCTGCAAACAGTGACAGTTTTACTTCTTTTCCAATTTGGATTCCTTTTATTTCTTTTTCTTCTCTGAATGCCATGGCTGGTATTTCCAAAACTATGTTGACTAATAGTGGCAAGAGTGGGCATCCTTCTCTTGCTTTGTCACAGCTTACCCTTCCCCCTCCCCATATCCTCAAGTCCATTCTCTAGTAGGTCTGTGTCTTTATTCCTGTCTTACCCCTAGGTTCTTCATGATATTGTTTTTTCTTAAATTCCATATATATGTGTTAGCATACGGTATTTGTCTTTCTCTTTCTGACTGACTTCACTCTGTGTGACAGACTCTAGGTCTATCCACCTCATTACAAATAGCTCAATTTTGTTTCTTTTTTGGCTGAGTAATATTCCATTGTATATATGTGCCACATATTCTTTATCCATTCATCCGATGATGGACACTTAGGTTGTTTCCATCTCCAAAGCGAGAGAGAGGCATGGACATATATACACTACCAAATGTAAGGTAGATAGCTATTGGGAAACAGCTGCATAGCACAGGGAGATCAGCTCGGTGCTTTGTGACCGCCTGGAGGGCTGGGATACGGAGGGTGGGAGGGAGGGAGACGCAAGAGGGAAGAGATATGGGAACATATGTATATGTATAACTGATTCACTTTGTTATAAAGCAGAAGCTAACACACCATTGTGAAGCAATTATACTCCAATAAAGATGTAAAAAAAAAAAAAGTGGGCATCCTTGTCCTGTTCCTGATCTTAGAGGAAATGCTTTCAGCTTTTCACAGTTGAGCATGATGTTAGCTGTAGGTTGGTCAAATATGGCCTCTATTATGTTGAGGTATGTTCCCTCTATGCCCACTTTCTGGAGAGTTTTTATCATAAACGGGTGTTGAATTTTGTCAGAAGCTTTTTCTGCATCTATAGAGATGATCATATGGTTTTTATTCAGTTTGTTGATGTGCTGTATTACACTGATTGATTTGCATATATTGAAGAATGCTTGCATCCCTGGAGTAAATCATGATGTACATTTGATCATGGTGTATGATCCTTTTAATGTATTGTTTGATTTGATTTGTTAGTATTTTGTTGAGGATTTTTGCATCTATGTTCATCAGTGATATTGGCCTGTAATTTTCTATTTTTTGTGATAACTTTACCTGGTTTTGGTATCAGGGTGATGGTGGCCTCGTAGAATGAACTTGGGAGTGTTCCTTCCACTGAGATTTTTTTGGAATAGTTTCAGAAGGATAGGTGTTAACTCTTCTCTAAATGTTTGGTAGAATTCACCTGTGAAGCTCTCTGGTCCTGGACTTCTGTTGGGAGTTTTTAAATCACAGTTTCAATTGCAGTACTTTGGATTGGTCTGTTCATATTTTCTATTTCTTTCTGGTCTAGTTTTGGGAGGTTGTACATTTCTAAGAGTTTGTCCATTTCTTCTAGGTTATCTATTTTATTGACACATAGCTGCCTGTAGTAATCTCTTTTGATCCTTTGTATTTCTGAGGTGCCCACTGTAAATTTTTCATTTCTAATTTTATTGATTTGAGCCCTTTCCCTCTTTTTCTTGATGAGTCTAGCTAAAGTTTTTCAACTTTATCTTTTAAAAAAACCCAGCTTTTAGATTCACTGATCTTTTCTGTTGTTTTCTTCATCTCTATTTCATTTATTTCTGCTTTGATCTTTATGATTCCTTTCCTTCTACTAAGCTTGGGTTTTGTTTTTCTTTCTCTAGTTGCTTTAGGTGTAAGACTAAGTTGTTTATTTGAGATTTTTTTCTTGTATCGCTATAAACTTCCCTCTTAGAAGTGCTTTTGCTGTGTCCCATAGGTTTTGGATCATCATGTTTTCATTTTCATTTGTCTCTAGGTATTTTTTTATTTCCTCTTTGATTTCTTCAGTGATCCATTGGTTGTTTAGTAGCATATTGTTTAGTTTCCACATATTTGTGGTTTTCACAGTTTTTTTTTCTTGTAGTTGATTTCTAATTTCATAGTGTTGTGGTCAGAGAAGATGCTTGATATGATTTCAATTTTCTTGAATTTACCAAGGCTCGTTTTCTGGCCCAGCATGTGCTCAATCCTGGAGAGTGTTCCATGTGCACTTGAAAAGAATGTGTACTCTGCTGCTTTTGGATGGAATGCTCTATAAATATCAATTAAGTGCATCTGATCTAATGTGTCATTTAAACCTGTGTTTTCCTTATTGATTTTCTGCGTGGATAATGTGTCAGTTGATGAAAGTGGGGTGTGAAAGTCTCCCAGTATTATTGTTGATTTCCCTTTTTATGGCTGTTAGTATTTGCCTTATAAGTTGAGGCGCTCCTATGTTGGGTGCATATATATTTACAGTTGCTATATCTTTTTCTTGCATTGATCCCTTCATCATTATGTAGTGTCCTTCTTTGTCTCCTGTAACAATCTTTATCTTAAAGTGTATTTTGTGTGATATGAGTACTGCTACTCCACCTTTCTTTTTTTTTTTTTGGCGGTATGAGGGCCTCTCACTGTTGTGGCCTCTCCCATTGCGGACAGGCTCTGGACACGCAGGCTCAGCATCCATGGCTCACGGGGCTAGCCACTCCGCGGCATGTGGGATCTTCCCAGACCGGGGCACAAACCCGTATCCCCTGCATCAGAAGGCGCACTCTCAACCACTGCGCCACCAGGGAAGCCCTCCAGCTTTCTTTTGAGTTGCATTTGCATGGAATACATTTTTGCATCCTCTTACGTTCAGTCTACATGTGTCCCTAGATCTGAAGAAGGTCTCTTGAGACAGCATATATATGGGTTTTGTTTTTGTATCCATTAGTCAATCTGTGTCTTTTGGGTGGAGCATCTAATTACACTTAAGGTAATCATTGATATATATGTATTTTTTTCAATTTTATTTCTTTATACAACAGGTTCTTTTTAGTCATCCATTTTATACACATCAGTGTATACATGTCAATCCCAATCTCCAAATTCATCACACCACCACCCCCCACCACTTTTCCCCCTGGGTGTGTCCATACGTTTGTTCTCTACATCTGTGTCTCAGTTTCTGCCCTGCAAACTGGTTCATCTGTACCATTTTTCTAGATTCCACACGTATGCGTTAATATACCATGTTTGTTTTTCTCTTTCTGACTTACTTCATTCTGTATGACAGTCTCTAGATCCATCCACGTCTCTACAAATGACGCAATTTCATTCCTTTTTATGGTGGAGTAATATTCCATTGTATATATATACCACATCTTCTTTGTCCATTCATCTGTCGATGGGCATTTAGGTTGCTTCTATGACCTGGCTATTGTAAATAGTGCTGCAATGAACATTGGGGTGCATGTGTCTTTTTGAATTATGGTTTTCTCTGGGTATATGCCCAGTAGTGGGATTGCTGGGTCATATGGTAGTTCTGTTTTTAGTTTTTTAAGGAACTTCCTTCCATATTGTTCTCCATAGTGGCCGTATCACTTTACATTCCCACCAACAGTGCAAGAGGGTTCCCTTTTCACTACACCCTCTCCAGGATTTGTTGTTTGTAGATTTTCTGATGATGCCCATTCTGACTGGTGTGAGGTGATACCTCATTGTAGTTTTGATTTGCATTTCTCTAATAATTAGTGATGTTGAGCAGCTTTTCATGTGCTTCTCAGCCATCTTTATGTCCTCTTTGGAGAAATGTCTATTTAGGTCTTCTGCCCATTTTTGGATTGGGTTGTTTGTTTTTTTAATATTGAGCTGCATGATCTGTTTATATATTTTGGAGATTAATCCTTTGTCCGTTGATTCGTTTGCAAATATTTTCTCCCATTCTGGGGATTGTCTTTTCGCCTTTGTAGTTTCTTTTGCTTTGCAAAAGCTTTTAAGTTTCATTAGGTCCCATTTGTTTAATTTTGGTTTTATTTCCATTACTCTAGGAGGTGGATCAAAAACAATCTTGATGTGACTTATGCCAAAGAGTGTTCTTCATATATTTTCCTCTAAGAGTTTTATAGTGTCCAGTTGCATTTAGGTCTCTATTCCATTTTGAGTTTGTTTTTGTGTGTGGTGTTAGGGAGTGTCCTAATTTCATTCTTTTACATGTAGCTGTCCATTTTTTTCAGACTGTCTTTTCTCCATTGTATATCCTTGCTTCCTTTGTCATAGATTAGTTGACCATAGGTGCGTGGGTTTATCTCTGGGCTTTCTATCCTGTTCCATTGATCTGTATTTCTGTTATTGTGCCAGTACCATATTGTCTTGATTACTGTAGCTTTGTAGTATAGTCTGAAGTCAGGGAGTCTGATTCCTCCAGCTCCATTTTTTTCCCTCAAGACTGCTTTGACTATTCGGGGTCTTTTGTGTCTCCATACAAATTTTAAGATTTTTTTCTTCTAGCTCTGTAAAAAATGCCACTGCTAATTTGATAGGGATTGCATTGAATCTGTAGATTGCTTTGGGTAGTATAGTCATTTTCACAATATTGATTCTTCCAATCCAAGAACATGGTATATCTCTCCATCTGTTTGTGTCATTTTTTATGTCCTTCATCAGTGTCTTATAGTTTCCTGAGTACAGGTCTTCTACCTCCTTAGGAGGGTTTATTCCTAGGTATTTTATTCTTTTTGTTGCAGTGGTGAATGGGGTTGTTTCCTTAATTTCACTTTCTGATCTTTCATCGTTAGTGTATAGGATGCAAGAGATTTCTGTACATTAATTTTGTATCCTGCAACTTTACCAAATTCATTGATTAGCTCTAGTAGTTTTCTGGTGGCATCTTTAGGATTCTCTATGTATAATATCGTGTCATCTGCAAAGAGTGACAGTTTTACTTCTTCTTTTCCAATTTGTATTCCTTTTATTTCTTTTTCTTCTCTGATTGATGTGGCTAGGACTTCCAAAACTATGCTGAATAATAGTGGTGAAAGTGGACATCCTTGTCTTTTTCCTGACCTTAGAGGAAATGCTTTCAGTTTTTCACCATTGAGAATGATGTTTGCTGTGGATTTGTCATATATGGCCTTTATTATGTTGAGGTAGGTTCCCTCTATGCCCACTTTCTGGAGAGTTTTTATTATAAATGGGTGTTGAATTTTATCAAAAGCTTTTTCTGCATCGATTGAGATGATCATATGGTTTTTATTCTTTAGTTTTTTAAAATGGTGTATCACATTGATTGATTTGCATATATTGAAGAATCCTTGCATCCCTGAGATAAATCCCACTTGATCATGCTGTATGGTCCTTTTAATGTGTTGTTGGATTCTGCCACTCCCTCTGGCTTGTAGATTTTCTGCTGAGAAATCAGCTGTTAACCTTATGGGAGTTCCCTTGTATGTTATTTGTCATTTTTCCCTTGCTGCTTTCAATAATTTTTCTTTGTCTTTTACTTTTGCCATTTGATTACTATGTGTCCTGGCGTGTTTCTCCTTGGGTTTATCCTGTATGGGACTCTCGGTGCTTCCTGGACTTGGGTGGCTATTTCTTTTCCCATATTAGGGAAGTTTTCGACTATAATCTCTTCAAATATTTTCTCGGGTCCTTTCTCTCTATCTTCTCCTTCTGGGACCCCTATAATGCGAATGTTGGTGCATACAATGTTGTCCCAGAGGTCTCTTAGGCTGTCTTCATTTCTTTTCATTCTTTTTTCTTTATTCTGTTCCACAGCAGTGAATTCCACCATTCTGTCTTCCAGGTCATTTATCCGTTCTTCTGCCTCAGTTATTCTGCTATTGATTCCTTCTAGTGTGTTTTTCATTTTAGTTATTGTATTGTTCATCTCTGTTTGTTCGTTCTTTAATTCTTCTAGGTATTTGTTAAGCATTTCTTGCATCTTCCCGATCTTTGCCTCCATTCTTCTTCCAAGGTTCTGGATCATCTTCACTATGATTATTCTGAATTCTTTTTCTGGAAGGTTGCCTATCTCCACTTTATTTAGTTGTTTTTTGGGGGGTTTATCTTGTTCCTTCATCTGGTACATAGCCCTCTGCCTTTTCATCTTGTCTATCTTTCTGTGAGTGTGGTTTTTGTTCCGCAGGCTGCAGGATGGTAGTTGTTCTTGCTCCTGCTGTCTGCCCTCTGGTGGATGAGGCTATCTAAGAGGCTTGTGCCGGTTCCCTGATGGGAGGGACTGGTGGTGGGTAGAACTGGGTGTTGCTCTGGTGGGCAGAGCTCAGTAAAACTTTAATTCGCTTGTCTGCTGATGGGTGGGGCTGGGTTCCCTCCCTGTTGGTTTGGCCTGGGGCGACTCAACACTGGAGCCTACCTGGGCTCTTTGTTGGGGCTAATGGTGGCATCTGGGAGTGCTCACACCAAGGAGTACTTCCAGAACTTCTGCTGCCAGTTTCCCTGTCCTTATGGTGAGACACAGCTACCCCCCGCCTCTGCAGGATACCCTCCAACACTAGAAGGTAGGTCTGGTTCAGTCTCCTGTGGGGTCACTGCTACTT
The DNA here is from genome assembly GCF_000442215.2 of Lipotes vexillifer. Lineage (NCBI taxonomy): Eukaryota > Metazoa > Chordata > Mammalia > Artiodactyla > Lipotidae > Lipotes > Lipotes vexillifer. Next base: position 1,496,634 of record NW_006794406.1, on the reverse strand, counting down.
CCCCTGGGTCCCGATGCGCACACTACTTTGTGTGTGCCCTCCAAGAGTGGAGTCTTTGTTTCCCCCATTCCTGTCGAAGTCCTGCAATCAAATCCCACTATCCTTGAAAGTCCGATTCTCTAGCAATTCCTCTTCCCGTTGCGGGACACCCAGGTTGGGCAGCCTGACCTGGGACTCAGAACCTTCACTCCCGTGGGTGGACTTCTGTGGTGTAAGTGTTCTCCAGTTTGTGAGTCACCCACCCAGCAGTTATGGGATTTGATTTTATTGTCATTGTGCCCATCCTACCATCTCATTGCGGCTTCTCCTTTGTCGTTGGATGTGAGGTATCTTTTTTGGTGAGTTCCAGTGTCTTCCTGTCGACGACTGTTCAGCAGTTAGTTGTGATTCCGGTGCTCTTACAAGAGGGAGTGAGAGCACATCCTTCTACTCCGCCATCTTGAACCCTGTACAATACATATGTTCTTACTGCCATTTTGTTAATTGTTTTGGATTTGTTTTTGTAGGTCTTTTTTCTTCCCTTCTTCTTTTGCTCTCTTCTCTTGTGATTTGATGACTAACTTCAGGGTTTTGTTTGGATTCCTTTTTCTTTTTTGTGTGTGCATGTATTGTAGATTTTTGGTTGGCAGTTACCATGAGGTTTTGATATAGCCATCTATATATAAACAAGATTGTTTTAAGTTGCTGGTCTTTTAATTTCAAATGAATATCCTGCTTTTGTGCTCTCCTCTTCTCACAGTTTCTGGTTTTGATATCGTATTTGTGTGCAGATGATTTCCTACCTTTACTGTATGTTTGCCTTTACCGGTGAGCTTTCCCACTCGTAGTTTTCTTGTTTCTAGTTGTGGCCTTTTCTTTTCCACCTAGAGAATTTCCTTTAGCGTTGGTGACAAAGCTGGTCTGGTGGTGCTGAATTCTCTTAGCTTTTGCTTCTCTGTAAAGCTTTTGATTTCTCTGTTGAATCTGAATGCGAGCTTCGCTGGTTAGAGTATTCTTGGTTGTAGGTTCTTCCCTTTCATCACCTTAAATATATGGTGCCACTCCTTCTGGCCTGCAGAGTTTCTGCAGAAATCAGCTGATAACCTTATGGGAGTTCCCTTGTATGTTATCCATTGCTTTTTCGCTTGTTGCTTTTAATATTTTCTCTTTGTCTTCAATTTTTGTCAGTTTTATTGCTATGTGTCTCAGTGTGTTCATCCTTGGGTTTATCCTGCCTGGGACTCTCTGCACATCCTAGGTTTGGGTGACTGTTTCCTGTCCCATGTTAGGGACGTTGTCAGCTATTATCTCTTCAAATATTTTCTCAGGCCCTTTTTTTCCCTCTTCTCCTTCTGGGACCCCTATAATGTGAATGTTGGTGCGTTTAATGTTGTCCCAGACGTCTCTTAGACTGTCCTCTTTTCTTTTCATTCTTATTTTCTTTATTCTGTTCTGTAGCAGTGATTACCACCATTCTGTCTTCCAGCTCACTTATCCATTCTGCCTCAGTTATTCTCTTATTGATTCCTTCTAGTGTATTTTTCATTTCAGTTATTGTATTGTTCATCTCTTTGTTTTTTCTTTAGTTCTAGGTCTTTGTTAAACATTTCTTGTTATTGTCTCGATCTGTGCCTCCACTCTTTTTTTCCGAGATCTTGGATCATCTTTACTGTCATTACTCTGAATTCTTCAGGTAGATTGCCTACCTCCACTTCACTTGGTTATTTTGGGGTTTTATCTTGCTTCTTTATCTGGGACATATTCCTCTACTGTCTCATTTTGTCTAACTTTCTGTGACTGCAGTTTCTGTTTTGCAGGCTACCTGTTTGTAGTTCCTGCTTCTGCTGTCTGCCCTCTGGTGGATGAGGCTAAGAGGCTTGTACAGACTTCCTGGTGGCATGGACTGGTACCTACCCACTCGTGGCTGGTGCTTGGTCTTGTCCTTCTGGTGGGATGGACCATGTCAGGTGGTGTGTTTATCAGCTACCTGTTTATTCTGGAAGACTTTAAGTGCCTCTCTGCTGATGTGTGGGTCTGTTTTCCTGCCCTGTTGGTTGTTTGTCCTGAGACGTCCCGGCATTGGAACTACAGACTGTTGGTTGGGGCCAGGTCTTGGGGAGAAAATGGAGGCCTCCAGGAGGGCTCATGGCAATGAGTACACCCCAGACTACCACTGCCAGTGTCCTTGTCCCTGCAGTGAGTCAGCTGCCCCCTGCCTCTGCAGGAGACCCTCCAATATAATACTAGCAGGTAAGTCTGCCCCTGTCTCTCATGAGGTCACCACTTTTTCCCTGAGTCCTGACATGCACAAGACCCTGTGTGCGCCCTCCAAGAATGGAGTTTCTGTTTCCCCCGGTCCTGTGGAATCCCTGTGGTCAAACCCTGCTGGCCTTCAAAGCCACATTTCCTGGGGCCTCCTCCTTCCATTGCCAGATCCCCAGGCTGGGGAGGCCTGAGGTGGGATTCAGGACTTTCACTCCTGTAGAAGAACTTATGTGGCATAATTATTTTACACCCAGCATATATGGGATTGGATTTTATCGCAGTTGCGTCCCACCTACAATCTAGTTGTGGATTCTTCTTTGTCTTTGGATGTAGGGTAACTTTTTAGGTAGGTTGCAGTGGTTTTTTGTCAGTGGTTGTTCAGCAGTTACTTGTAATTTTGGTGTTTCCATAAGAAGAGGTGAGCTCACATCTTTCTACTCCACCATCTTGTCTCCTCTCTTTCCTGTAATTTTCATCCTGCTGATTAGGTACTCAGGAATTTCTACTGTCTAATCAGTATCTTCTCATAAACACTATTCCAGTCTCTCATCTTTCTTCTCTGTTGGATATTATTCCAGCAAGTAGTAGAGAAATGGCTTGCTTTTGAACACGTAGCTAGTCTCTCCAACCATCAACATATTTACTTTTAGTGAACCAAAATAAATAGTTCTGTAGTCACCAAAAAAACAAGTATTTGAGATTGTGCAACCATAGTTTAGAATGAATGGTAATGTAACCCATAACCAGTTGTGAATAACTAAAATGAAAGTCTCTTATCCATGAAGACTTTCATTCCAAGCATCTCTTTAAGTGACAATCCATATGCTTATATGAACTTATTATCTATAAACAATAAAGGCTCTTAAAAGCCTTTTTCAAATTTAACTGTGCTTTGTGAGACTACTGTGCCAGCCAAGGGAATAAACACAGCATTTGCAAAATTACTGATTGATTTGGTACTTTGAAATGACTACTGGAACACAGAACTGTTCATAATGCTAATTTTTGAAAAAAGTAAATATAGTAGAATATTTTACTGTCCAGTCTCAGAGATGAAATTTATTCCACTAACACAGGCATTGATTAAAACATTTAAGAATCACATCTTTTTTAGAATCACCGTAGTTCTGAGGCTACTCTAGAATATCCTCAGTGGTTTAAGATATACACATGTACCTCACCTCTTCATCTTTTGAGGACAGATTTGTTTGGGAACAACCAGAAGTCATGAGGCGTTAATTAGTGTATATGATCAGTGACCATTCCATCTTGATCTCTATGCCTTCATCTAACTGAACATTACAATTAGCAGAAATATACCCATAAGTATATTTAAAATTTGCATCTTTTTAATAAACCCAGACTTGCTTCTACTGAGTAAGTAGTCAAATGAAGGGTCCCAAACCACTTAAAAACCAGGGTCCCAGCATTACAGATCACTGCCTGTTGCTCAGTTCAATGTTCTGTAATTCTTAAAAGAACAAAATAAAAAACCCCAAAGACAGTGATGACTGACAAATACATGCACAGATGAAAGACTGGAAGCCCTCCTTGAAAGAAAATAGTTTGCTTGTGTGTTGTTATCCGAAAGATAGGACCAAACTCTAGTACAAGGTAGACTTCAATTAACTAAAGACTGGCATAAAGAGTTTCAGGATTTTTCAAAGAACTAATTTGTGCCTTTGATAATTTTTTCTACTTTATTTTTGTTTCCTACTTCATTATTTTCCTATCGTTATTATTCTGTCTACTTTGGGTTTTTTTTGGTTCATGTTCTAACTTATGATGCTATATGTATCCCACATGCTTTGCTATGTATTGCTTTTATTATCCTTAAGTTCTGGGTATTTTTTAAACTTCCATTAGGACTTCTTTAACCCATGAGTTATTTAGCAAAGTAGGAGTTTATTTAACTAACTTTTTAAGTTCTAACTTAACTGTATTGTAGTTAGGTTAGATATTATAGTCTACATACATAATACTTAATTTTTAAGTCTTCGTAGCCTTAACCCTAGTACATGATTGGTTTTTGTAAATGTCCCATGTACACTTGAGGAAAATATATTCTGGAACACTCCCCAGGATATATGTTAGGCCACAAAACAAGTCTTAAATTTATTAAGATTGAAATCATATCACACATCCTTTCCGACCACAGTGGTATGAAATTAGGAATCAGAAGAAGAAAACTGGAAAATTCACAAATATGTGAGGATTAAATAACATGTTACTGAACAGCGGGTCAAAGAAGAAATCAAAAGAAAAATCAGAAAATACCTTGAAGCAAATGAAAATGTAATGTAACATACTAAAACTTATGGGATGCAGCAGAAGCTGTTGTAAGAGAGAAGGTCATGGAGGTACCTACATTAAGAAAAAAAAGTTCAAATAAGTAACCTAACTTTACACTAGGAACTAGATACAGAAGAACAAACTAAGCCCAAAAGTTAGTAGAGGAAGGAAACAACAAAGATCAGAGTGGAAATAAATGAAATAGAAACTATAAAAAGACAATAGAAAAGGTCAGTAAAGCTTAAAGCCACTTTTAAAAGATAAACAAAATAGGTAAACCTGTAGCTAGACTTACCAAGGAAAAAAGAGAGGACTCAAATAAATTAGAAGTTAAGTCAGAAAGAGAAAAACAGCTATCGTATATTAATGTATATATGTGGAATCTAGAAAAACGGCACAGATGAACCAGTTTGCAAGGCAGAAATAGAGACAGATGTAGAGAACAAATGTATGAACACCAAGAGGGGAAAGCGGTGGGGGGGGGGGTGAATTGGGAGATTGGGATTGACATATATACACTACTATGTATAAAAGAGATAACTAATAGGAACCTGCTGTATGGCACAGGGAACTCTACTCGCTGTACAGTAGAAACTAACAACATTGTAAAATAACTATACCCCAATAAAAAATAATAATAATAAAACTGCTAATCAAAGAAGAAAATAAATAAATTAGAAATGAAAGAGGAGACATTAGAGTCAAAGGAACAACCCTGGATACTCCAGAAGCCAGGAAATAGAGACACGTTAAAAATAATATTTCTAAGATTGATGTCGAAGAGTGTACTGCCTCTGGAGATTGGCCAAGATGGTACAGTAGAAGACCCTAAGCTCACCTCCTCTCACAGGCACACCAAAATTACAACTATTTGCAGAACAACCATTGATGAAAAAGTTTGGAACCTACCAGAAAAGACTTTCTACAACCAAAGATATAAAGAAGGTACCACACCAAGATGGGTAAGAGAGGCGGAGTTGTGATTTAGTCAAGTTCCATACCCACAGGTGGGCAACCCACAGTGGTGAGAGTAATTACAATTGCAGAAGTTCTTCCAAAGGAGTGAGGGGTCTGAGCCCTGTGTTGGATTTCCCAGCCCAGGGGTCCTACACTGGGAAGATGAGCCCCCAGAGCATTTGGCTTTGAAGGCCAGCAGCGCCTACTTTCAGGAGTGCCAGAGGGCTGGAGGAAATAGAGACTTCACTCTTAAAGGGTGCACATGAAATTTTACACTCCTGGTCCCAGAGCAGAAGCAGTAATTTGAAAGAAGCCTTGGTCAGACCTACGTACTGATCTTGGAGTGATCTCGCAGCTCACCCTGTGGACACAGACACTGGAGGCGGCCATTCTGGGGAGCTCATTCTACCTCATGGACACTGGTGCTGGCAAGTGCCACTTTTTAATCCTCCCTCTACCTTATTAGCCTCAGGACCCAGCCCTACCCTGGCCCAACAGACTCGGTACCAGTGCTGGGATGCCTCAGGCCAAGCAGCTAACTGAGCAGAGACAACTCTACCCATTAGCAGAAGGGCTGCCTTAAAACTCCCTGAGCCCAGAGCTCCCCGGACATGGCTCTGCCTACCAGAGGGCTCAGGACACAGCCCTACAAACTAGTACACAGACATTAGATATGGGGCCCCTAGGGCCCTCCACCCAGAGATGTTGGGACACAGAGGGCAGCCCCAGAAATCCCTGGGCCCTTGCAACAGCCTCTGGTGAGCCTTCTCTAGTCTCAGGACCACTGTTAACCACCAAGGGGTGGACATGAGCCACAATACAACCACAGCCCTGCAGCCTGTGGAACTGGCCATTCCACCAGCAGGCCAGATCCTGCCCTCACACTGGCTGGGCCCTGGCCTTGCCCATTAGCAGGCCAATACAAGCTTCAGGACAGCCCAGACCCTGCAACCAACTGTGTTAGGAACTAGCCACAGCCACCAGTGATGGGACAATAGCTCTGGGACCCCTGGGCCCTGCAACCAGTTCCCAGAACTCAGTTCTGCCCACCAGTAGGCCAGCATTAGGCCCAGGATCTGGCTTCATCCACCAGTGGGCAGGCAACAGCCCTGAGGTCTTCTGGACCCTGACTCCATCCTCCAGTGAGCCACAGCAGTCAGCCTGTCACAAAAGAAGGACCCATGCAGCCCATATAGGGGCATCACTAGAGCATGTAGCTCTGGTGATGAGAGGGGTGTGTGCTGCCAAGATGCATAAGACATCTCCTACAAAAGGTCACTTACCCAAGGCTGGGAACTGTAACCAACCTACCAGACACAGAAAAGTTTTAAATGCAAGTTAGGCAAAACGAGGCAACAGAGGGACATACTCCAAATGAAGGAACAAGATAAAACCCCAGAAGAAGAATTAAGTGAAATGGATAGGCAATCTACCTGAGAAAGAGTTCAGGGTAGTGACTGTAAAGATGATCAGAGAACTTAGGAGAAGAATGAATGCACAAAGCAAGAAGTTAGAAGTTTTTAACAGAGTTAGAAACTATAAAGAACAACCAGAGATGAAGAATACAATAACTGAAATGAAAAATACACTAGAAGGAATCAACAGACTCTATGATACAGAGGAATGAATCAGTGAGCTAGAAGACAGAGTAGTGGAAGTCACTGATGCTGAACAGAAAACAGAATAAAAATAAATGAGGACAATTTAGAGACCTCTGAGACACCATCAGTCACACTAATATTTGCATTATAGGGGTCCCAGGAGAAGAGAGAAAGAAAGGGGCTGTGAAAATATTTGAAGACATAATAGCTGAAAACTTTCCTAATCTGGGAAAGGAAACAGTCACCCAAATCCAGGAAGCACAGACTCCCATACAGGATTAACCCAAAAAAGGAACACACCAAGATACATTGATTAAAATGGCAAAAATTAAAGAAAGAATATTAAGAACTGCAAGGGAAAAGCAACAAGTTGTATACAAGGGAACTTTCATAAGGCTATAAGCTGACTTTTTAACAGAAACTCTGCAGGCCAGAAGGGATTGGCACAATATATTTAAAGTGATGAAAGGGAAAACCCTACAACCAGGAATACTCCACCCAGCAAGGCTCTCTTTCAGAATTAATGGAGAGATCAAAAGTTTTACAAACAAGCAAAAGCTAGCAGAGTTCAGCACCACTAAACCAGCTTTACAAGAAATGTTAAAGGAGCTTCTCTTTTCTATTTCACTTAAAAGGCCACAACTAGAAACATGAAAATTATGAATGGAAAAAGCTCATCAGTAAATGTAAACTAGCGGTTAAGGTAGGAAATCATCCACACAGAAAGCCAGTAGAAAAGTTAAAACACAAAAGTAGTAAAAATCATTTATATCCACAATAAGCAGTTAAGGGATACACAAAACAATTTGATATAAAACATGATGTCAAAAACAGTAATCATGAGGGGAATACAAATGCAGGGTTGTTAAAATGCATTTGAAATTAAGAGATCAGCAACTTAAAACAACATATGTATGTTTTAAAACTATACACACACACACATATACACATACACAGATTGCTATATATAAACCTCATGGTAATCAAAAATCTACAATAGGTACATAGAAAAAAAGAGAAAGGAATCCAAACATAACACTAAATATAGTCATCAAATCACAAGAGAACAAAAGAAGGGGGAAGAAAGATCTACAAAAACAACCCCCCCAAAATTAACAAAATGGCAATAGGAACATACATATTGATAATTACTTTAAATGTAAATGCACTAAATGCTTCAATCAAAAGACACAGAGTGGCTGAATGGATACAAAAACAAGACCTATATATATGCTGCCCACAAGAGACTCACTTCATATCTAAGGACACACATACACTGAAAGTGAGGGGAATTGAAAAAGATTTTCCATACAAATGGAAATCAAAAGAAAGCCAGTGTAGCAATACTTATATCAGACAAAATAGAGTTTAAACAAAGACTGTTACAAGACACACAGAAGGGCATTACATAATGATCAAGAAGTCAATCCAAGTAGAAGATATAACACTTGTAAATATCTATGCACCCAAAATAGGAGCACCTAACAGACATAAAGGGAGACAACGACAGTAACACAATAATAGTAGGGTATTTTAACATGCCACTTACATCAGTGAATAGATCACCCAGACAGAATCAATAAAGAAACACTGGACTTAAATGAAGCATCAAACCAGATGGACCTAATAACTACATATAGGACATTCCATCCAAAAGCAACAGAATACACATTCTTTTCAGTTGCACATGGAACATTCTCCATGATAGATCACATGCTAGACCACAAAACAAGCCTTGGTAAATTTAAGAATAGTGGAATCATATCAAGCATCTTTTTATGACTACAATTCTACAAGAATAAAAATTAACTATAAGAAAAAACTGCAAAAAACACAACCCATGGAGGCTAACCTACATGCTACTCAACAACCAGTGGATCACTAAAGAAATCAAAGAGGAATTAAAAAATTACCTGGAGACAAATGAAAATGAAAACATGATAAGTTAAAGACACCTATGGAACACAGTAAAAACAGTTCTAAGAGGGAAGCAACACAAGCTTCCAATCATAAACTACTACTACTCACTTCTGCCAGGAAAGAACAACACCTTCATAGGTGGCATTTGTTGAATGAATTGTAATACAGAATATAAGAAAATAGTATAGAAAGGAGACATTTGTAAAGTTTTGCAGATGTGAAAGTACTATTACCAAGATTTCTAGATGTTTTGGTTTATAAGAAAGGAAAAAGCATTCCACTTTCCCCATTTCCAGTATAACATATGTTTTCAAAGCTCATTTCCATCTTTATTTTCATCAGGGCTCCATCATTTATTAGTTAGCATCTTTAGGATGCAGGATGAAGTTCAGTGGCTGAACTAGCTGCACAAAGGAAGCTCAATCTTCTTCCTACCTGTAAACATCTCTCCCTGCAATAGCAGCATTGCAAAAATAACCTCACTGAACCACTTGAACAAACTCCAAAAGGAACTTCAACCACTCACCTGGATGCAAGCCAGAGGCTCGTTCGTCCAAATCGAATATCCACCCACTAAATATATTCTCTCATTATGGACAGCAACTCCAGATTCATTTTGGCCTAAAGTAAAGAGAAGTGAATAAAAGAGGAAAAATAAATCCATTTCCTTGCATGTCTTCATTAACCCTTTTGCCACTGAGGGATACAATTTCCCTCTGTGGCACACTTGTATATTACACAGGATTTCTGCCTCAACTAATCACTGGCTCCCAGTTCTCAGAGGGAAGAATTAACCACTCTCAGAGAATGACTCTGTGTTGGGTCAGAATCTGGCCATAACACTTAATAGCCAGCCAAGTTAGTAAACACAGCATTAAATACAGCAATAATCCACATAGAACTAAGTTTTATACTATGTTGTATGCCATTAGTTTATATGGTATATTTTAGGAATGCAAAACACCTCTTGTACTACAAATGCTTTTAAGCAAGTGCTTACATTTGTAACGGCTGCAACCGCAACAAGCCAATAAAACAGAGCCATGCCCCTAGTGTGCCCCAAATGAAGACAAATGACAGAAAAGATTGATAAAGTTACTACCCTTCTTTTCTTTACATACACAACAGTTTTAAGACTATATTAAAGTTCCTGAGCTGGGACCAGCCTGGGTAGTCCCTAGATACTGACACGCCAAAATGATGAAAGGTTCCTCCCCCACTTAAAAAGGAAGACAGAATAACTCACTACTACATATTCTTCCCTGGAGGCCATCAGAGAGTGAGATAGTCTCTTTTTATTGATGGGCTGACACAGGATTGACTCGGGTAATAAATAAGCTGGATCCTATAGCAGACAGAATCACAGATCAAGGGACCAAGGGGCCAAGGTACCACTACAGCAACTTAGAGTTAAGTGCTTGTAGGTGGGCCTCAAAGATCATTTTCGTAAAAACAGGAGCTCAATACAAAGCATCTAAACCTCTCACACTGGTTATGCCCCCACTGTGGCCTCCGCAGCAGCAGCTGTGAGTGATTGAGTGCCCACTCAGCATATTAAAATGTCTTGAAGCAGTAGTCCAGCCCACCCATTTGAGTTTGCGATTTTCCTATTAGAGCAGCCTGGAAGGGATCTTAATCACGTAGGCCGAAAAGGGAGGACAAGTTTTCAACTTCATAAAAAAAAGTCAGGGGTAAGCTGTTCGCTGCTTTCATTTTATTCCCCTGTGGGATGAGTATGGGCTCTACCTAGTGCTACCCCGTGGTAATGCTTGGGTGGGTCTGTGTGGCCAGAAGTGCTGCCAAACCCCCATGCACGGAACATCTCTAAGGTTTTGTCTTTAGGAGAATACAGGCAGAAACGATATTTGACACTGACAAACAATGAAGACCATTCTCCCGCACTCCCAAGAAATAAGAGGACTAAAAGTAGTGAGAAGTAAAAAATAAATTGCTCCTGTAAAGAATCATTACCTCTTTCAGTGCCTGGCTCCTCCTACTTATACCAATGGTCCTACGTGAATACTGATAGACAATAATGGACCTGACACGTCTCTCTTGGCAACGTGAAAACACACACAAAGGTAACACAGGCCCTGAGAAACCAGATGTTCAGCCACCTGATTGAGTCCGATTTTGTGAGATAAACAATGCACACCTTTCTGGGTAATAAAAGCAAGTTGTTCTACCACCATGCACTTAATATTTACAGCTGCACTACAGATATCTAAGATAACAAGTATGGCAACTTCCTGAATCTCTCCTTTTCCTGATTTACTCAATCAAAGGTACTTGCCAGTCAACAGGTTAAAATTACAACGCGTCCACTGGTCAGCGTCCATGTTGTAGGCATCTATATGCCGCACGAGGACCCGGTCGTTATTGTAGTCCAGGTCATTGCCTCCAAGAACATAAAGCTTCCTTTGAACAGCAGCCATGGAATGGTAGACCCGCCTCTGCAGCATGGGGCTGCGGCTTATCCACTTATTCTGAGACAAAAAAAAAAGAAAAAAGAAACTCAGGTGAATTCTGTTAACTGGAGACCTCCAGGGAAGAAAACAGCAGTGCCTCATTAGTAGTGGGGACTCTAATGTTGGTCAATCACATTCTATTTGAATGTTGTTTATATACTTTGAAAGGCATGGGCTTCTTGCCTGAGAACAAGTGCAGAAGAGCCACATGTAACTCTATTTGCAACTTACGTAAGGCATTTCCTCTTCCTTGGGTTGCATTTTGAATTTGTAAGAGGAGCATATGAGAATTTAGAAGTTTTCATGATTGGCTATTTCTCCCAATTGAGAGAACTTACTCCTGCAAATGACTTAAGAGTACAGGTGCATGGTTAGGTATACTGTGTACAGTGGTATAATGATAACAAAACAGGCTCTGGATCCAGAATGCCTGAGTTTATCATCTGTGTGTGACCTTGGCAATTTACTTAACCTGTCTGTGCCTGTTTCCTCATCTGTAAAACAGAGATAACAGTACCCACCTGACAAGCCTGTTGTGAAGATTACATGAGCTAATACACCTAAAGCATTTAGAACAATGCCTGGCACATATGTCCAATAATATGCACTTTAAAAAAGTTATTGTGGGGCTTCCCTGGTGGTGCACTGGTTAGGAGTCCGCCTGCCGATACAGGGGACACGGGTTCGTGCCCTGGTCCGGGAGGATCCCACATGCCGCAAAGCGGCTGGGCCCGTGAGCCATGGCCGCTGAGCCTGCGCATCCGGAGCCTGTGCTCCGCAGCGGGAGAGGCCCCAACAGTGAGAGGCCCGCGTGCCGCAAAAAAAAAAAAAAAGATTTGATTCAGCAACAAACCCCTCACAGCCTTTAATATATTTACACTCACATCTTCACCAGATTGGGAAAGGTTTTTTCCAGGCACACGGTTATCTGTTTTGTTAGAAGACCAAATGTTCTATGGTAACTTTAGGGAATGGTGAAACCTCTAATATCTGGTTCTAGATCACTATCAGGAATGAGAAAGGTATGCTCATCTCCTCTCAAATAAGGTTCCTATTTAAAATATAATGTAAAAATAAATGAAAATCAAATATGACTTTAATTTTAAATCTCAACTAAGTAATGGGCAGGTAAGTAAACCTTACCATTTTCTTTTTACATAAACACTAAACATACAGGAAGAACATAGATTATTTCTTTTTGCAGAGAAAAATTTGGATTTCGACCAGAAAAATCATATGATGGTTTGAATACACAGAATTTCAGTTCACAGAGCTGTAAAGGAAGAAGCAAAAAAGAAAGTTTTGTATAAATATTGGTCCATTCACTATTGGCTTATCGACTGGCTCATTTGTAATTTCTCTTTCAAAGATACACTAACATGAGAAAAAGAAAGTGGTTTGTCCAGTTTTTTAAGGCTTGAATTTATCTGCTCCCTCCTTTTTTAACATGTCATATTAAGAACCTCCTTCCAATTAAATGTATCTTTAATAAAAGAGTCAAACCTTTCTTTCAGATATTCTCCTAAGAAATATCTTTAATACATTATGCATGAGTGGATTGAACTCAAGACTGATGATGCTTTCCTTAGGTGCTTTCTAAAATGAGGCAACCCATCACAGTATTAGGAATCAATGTTTCCACTAGCAGTCCAGTCCCCTGCCACAGGACTATGGATGCCATCTGGTTTGCAAAGCCTGACTGCATCCCCTGATTATATCTTTAGCTTCCTTCACTGCCGTGCCTGCCAGGTGAGCCACCAACCACTGCAAAGGCAAAGAAACAGAGAGGCCTGGTGGGGTCATTCCTAATAAGCTAGCGTGTGAATACTAATCAGTGCTGGGGAAGCAGAGGTCACCCCAGCCTGCCTGTTGGCAGGTAGCGATGTGCTCTGTGGCAGATGGCAGGCATTATCGACTCTCCACAAAGGCCTAGAAGAGAAATAAGCACCAGGGCTGAATGATAGAGTTATTGAGATTCTGAGCAAGATGCAAGCAGATGTGATGTTTGCCAGTACCCACCGTAAACAATATGCCAGCAGAATTTTTTAAAAGAGCATGTGTGTACAAACATGAAACAGAACTCATTTGAGAAATGTTAACACCTTCTTCCTCTTTAACCACGTGTGCACCAAACTTAAGCAACTGCAATTAATTATCCCTCTTGGGACATCCGGGCCAGGGACACGTGGTCTCTGAAACCTACAGCCTCTAATGACATCAGGAAACACTTGTAAAGACAGAAATACCTTCGCTAAACTCAGAATCAAGTAATTGTTAAAATTAAAAAATACTAAATAGACTGAGGTCACTCTGAACATATATTTGATGGCTAGTCCCAACCCAGAGCGCCAAAGCCAACCTGTTGTTTTGTGTTCCATTATCTTCAGCTGATGAAGATGAAACCTCCAAATCATATCATTCTGAAATATTGTCAAAATCATGAAAAATACATTACCAAAATCATAGAAATGACAAAATTCAGCAAACATGTGCCACGGTTACAGATACTTTGGTAGAAGGAAAAGAGAATAAAAATAGTTCTTCTTTTGGGGAAAGAAAAGTCATTAAGTGTGCATGCAAAGTGGATAGAAGGGACAGGCACCATCAAAATGCTCCCAGTGCAGACCCAGCTCTTAGATGAAAAACATGTGCCAACTCTTCAGATACTTCTCCTTCAGATTTGTCCTACACACTGTCCTGGGATATGTTGGCTATATAGAGTTAAAGAAAAGTTATCACTTTATTTGGGAATAAGGAAACCGTAAGCACGTTCCCCTCCTAGAATGACAGGCCTTCTAAAAGGATGTGGCAACAGGACAATCCAAATCCTTTCTCAGGATGCCACAACGATGAACAGCCACTTGAGATAAATGGTAGTAAGGGCATTTAACTCATCAATATATTTTCCC
>NW_006794406.1:1448824-1482233 GCF_000442215.2 Lipotes vexillifer | reverse complement strand
CCCTACATTATGCAAAACTCTGAAATTCTGTGTTTTGTGAGAAAAAAAAAAAAGGCAACCAAAAAGCAGTTTATCCAGATGCTTCCTTTTCTCTATGTAAGTTTAAGTTGCATGTGTGTGTATAGACTTGTCATTCCAACTCCTAATTACTGTAGCAATCTTTAAAAATTCATTTTAATTAAGGTAATGAGCTTTTCTTATATGAGTCTTACCTGGTTAGGTTCATATACCATTAGTCTGTTCTGATATTGTGCCGTGTTAGTTACTCCACCTGTAATGGATTAACACGTGTTAGGCTTTCATGAATAAGAAATGGGATATTCCAACATGAGAATGAGATACAATTAAAGGAAAATTAGATACTGCTGAGGGTCTGTATACCCTCGTGGTGAACCCACGACATAATTAAGAAGCTTATTGTTGAAGCAGTTGCATTTTCAAGAAACATTTCAGAAGCGATCCAGCTGAGAGCAAGCAACAAGTATGCTGAGATTTCCAGGAGGCCCCCAATTTTGTCAAGCTGCTCTGCATGGCCAGAATGAAGGGCAAAGTATGGTGAGGGAGTGGGAGCAAGCATAGCGCACTTAGACAAATCTCTGTACAGTTTATGCCGGGGCAGAGTTATATGGAAAAGTCTTGTCCTTAGCTACCTTGGTAATTTTACAGCTCTAGTCTTATGTGCACTAACATAGTGATATCTTGATGTCTCTTTGGAAGACCCATATCTAAGAAAAGACATTACTTATCAAAAGAGATCTAGAGCCAGTGCTATCCAACAGAATATAATAAGAACCGCAAACAGGAGTTACATATGCCATTTTAAACTTCCCAGTGGTCACATTAAAAAGTAGTGCTCCCGTCATGGGCTTCCCTGGTGACGCAGTGGTTGAGAGTCCGCCTGCTGATGCAGGGGACACAGGTTCGTGCCCCTGTCTGGGAAAATCCCGCATGCCGCAAGCGGCTGGGCCCGTGAGCCATGGCCGCTGAGCCTGTGAGTCTGGAGCCTGTGCTCCGCTACAGGAGATGCCACAGTAGTGAGAGGCCCGTGTACCAAAAAAAAAAAAAAAAAAAAGGAGTGCTCCCTTATCTGTGGGGGACACATTCCAAGGCCTGCAGTAGACACCTTAAAGTGTGGATAGTACCAAACAATATATATTTTTTGTTTTTTCCTATACATATATACCTATGATAAAGTTTAATGTATAAATTAGGCACAGTTAGAGATTAACAACAATAACTAATAATGAATTTGAACAATTATAACCATGTACTCTAACAGAAGTTATGTAAATGTGGTCTCTCTCTCAAAATACCTTACTGTATTGTACTCCTCCTTCTGGTGATGATGTAGATGATAACCTACTTGATGAGATGAAGTGAGGGGAATGACATAAGCATTGTGACATATCATCAGGCGACTACTGACCTTCTGACAGTACGTCAGAGGGAGGATCATCTGCTCCAGGTGACCCTGGGTCATTGAGCCATGATGATGTCAATGGTTAAATGTCAAAAGCAGACCATGTCAATGGCTGGGGATCTGGAGCACGATGGAGTGGAATGGCACGAGATTTCATCATGCTATTCAGGACAGTGCACAATTTAAAACTTCCGAACTGTTTACTTAGGGAATTTTCCATTTAACATTTTCACACCATGTTTGATTGTGGGTAACTGAAACCACAGAAAGCAAAACTGCAGATAAGGGTGAACTGCTGTGTAGCAAAAATATTACCATTTCAACATAAAAATTAATAAAAAATTATTGAGGTATTTTATATTCTTTTTTTCATACTGAGTCCTCAAAGTCCTGTGCATTTTTGACACAGAACAAGTCAATCCAGATTAGCCACCTTTCAAGTGCTCAATAAGGTAATGAGCCTTTCTTATATGAGTTTTACCTGGCTACCAGCTACCATATTGGACAGCGCAGATAACAGCTGCTGTTATCCTCAACTTTTTTGAAGCCCTTTTGACAACAGCTTAGATCCAAAAGACTTAAGACCTTCTGCTAGATCAAGAACCACTAAAATCCTATCACAATTCTAGCTAAGATTCTCCCATTTGTCCTCATACTTCTTTTCACGTTTGGGGTGTACACTGAGACCTGTAAAACCCAGAAATTATTGATTCTACTTTAATTTTTACGACCAAATGGAAAAACTATAAAACAACACATAAAAGAGCACAGTGAGAAAATAACACTAGTAGATATTAAATATTAGGTAGTAAAATAACAGAAATATGAGAACCCCCCCCCAAAAATCTATCCTTAGAAATATTGCCCTATACAGAGTTCTAGATGCTAGCGAAAAATGAATAACATTCTTATTTTAATAAGTATCAAAAAGAAGCAACTCATTTTGCAATAAAGATCTAAAATTGAGCCAAATTATAAGTTTCATAGGGAAATTTTTTGATTTTAAAAAATGTGTACCAGGGCAGGATCAAGAAAGCAGAGTAAGAAGATCCTGAGCTTACCTCCTCCCACAAACACACCAAAACGGTAACTACAAATCTCTGAGAATGACCTGAAGACTAGCAGAACAGATTTTCTGCAACTAAGGATATTGAGATGAGAAGTAGGGACACAGATGTAGCCTAGTCAGAACCCACACACTGGGTACAGCAACCACAAGCGGGAGGGATATCACAACCACAGTGGTGGCCGCCCCTGATGAGCAAGGAGTCTGAGCCCCACATTGGGATTCCCAGCCCAGAGGACCTGCACCAGGAAACAAGCCCCAATAATGTGCAGCTTTGAAAACCAATGAGGATTATATTCAGGAGAGCCAGAGGGATGTGGGAAACAGAGACTGCTCTTGAAGGGCTTGGACACAAACTCACTCACTCCAAGTCCCAGTGCAAAGGCAGCAGCTTGAAAAGTACCTGGGTCATATGAGAAGGAGATTCACTGACTAATTTTAGGGCATGTGCCAAAGGAGCAACAATCTGGTGGAACTTTCTCTAGGGACAGAAGTGCTGGCAGGCATCTTTTTACTTTCCTTCCACCTAGGTGGCCCAGCACAGGTGGGCACCATTTTTGTCACACTCAGTCAACCTAGCTAACACCATCCACCCTGCCCCAGCATCCCTTGAGGATCAGCCCTGCCCAACCGGCCTGTCTCAGCTGGCCCCTCCAAAGCAGCTCCTGCCTCACCCTATCAAGTGAGCTGCTCCAGCCAGCACTGACCGGTGTCTCACCAAGGTATCTGTCACACTGGAGACCAGTCCCATAAACAGTGCACCTGTAACAGTCATGGCCAGGCCTTGCAGCCAGTCATGCTGGGGGCCAGCCCCACCCACCAGCATACCTGCACCAATCACAGCCCAAACAAAACAGGAAGGTACAGGTATCCCACACAGGGGGAACCCCTAGAGTTCCTGGCTCTGGTAAGCAGGGGAAATTGCACCACTGGGCCCCATAGGACACCTACCTAAGGCCACTCTTTCAAACGGAGAGACCTAGCTGATATACCTAATACAAAGAAAGAAACAACCACAGAGAGTTAGGCAAAACGAAGAGACAAATAAATACCTTCCAAACAAAAGAACAAGACAAATCCTCAGTAAAACAACTAAACAATATGGAGATAAGCAAATTACCAGATAAAGTGTTCAAAGGAATAGCCAAAATGATGCTCACCAAACTGAGGAGAAGAATGGAGGAACATAATGAGAACTTTCAACAAAGAGACAGAAAATGTAAAACAGAACCAATCAGAACTGAAGAATACAATAACTGAAATGAAAAATACACCAGAGGGAACCAACAGCAGATGCAGAAGAATGGATCAACCATCTGGAAGACAAGGTAGTGGAAATCATCCAATCAGAACACCAAAAAGAAAAAAGTTAAAAAAAATGCAGATAGTTTAAGGGACCTCTGGAACAACATCAAGCTTACTAAAATTCACAACAAAGGGGTTCCAGAAGGAGAAAAGAGAGAAATGGGGACAGGAAACCTATTTGACGAAATAATGGTTAAAAAACTTCCCGAACCTAATGAAGGAAACAGACATCCAAGTCCATGAAGCGCAGCGTCCCAAACAAGATGAAACCAAAGAGACCTACACCAAGACACATTACAATTAAAATGTCAAAAGTTAAAGATAAAGAGAAGATATTAAAAGCAGCAAGAGAAAAACAACTAGTTACTTACAAGGGAACCCCCATAAGATAATGAGCTGAGTTTTTAGCAGAAAATTTACAGTCCAGAAGGAACTGGCACAATATATTCAAAGTGCTGAAAGGAAAAAACCTTACAACCAAGAAGACACTACCTGGCAAGTTTATCTTTCAGAATTGAAGTAGTGTCTTTCAGAACTGAAGAGTTTACTACACAAATAAAAGCTAAAGGAGGGCTTGCCTGGTGGCGCAGTGGTTGAGAGTCCGCCTGCCGATGCAGGGGACGCGGGTTCGTGCCCCGGTCTGGGAAGATCCCACATGCCGCAGAGCGGCTGGGCCCGTGAGCCATGGCCGCTGAGCCTGCGCGTCCGGAGCCTGTGCTCCGCAACGGGAGGGGCCACAACAGTGAGAGGCCCGCATACCGCAAAAAAAAGCTAAAGGAGTTCATCACCACTAAACCAACATTACAAGAAATGTTAAGGGAACTTCTTCAAGCAAAAAAGAAAAGGCCATAACTAGAAACAAGAAAATTATGAAAGAAAAAATCTCACTGGTAAAAGCAAACATACAGTAAAGGTGGATAAGAACCACCTACAAAGCTAGTATGAAGGTTAAAAGACAACAGTAGTAAAATCATCTATATCTAAAATAATTAGTTAAGTGATACACAAAATAAAAAGATGTAAAAGATAACATCAAAAACATAAAATGTGGAGGATGGACAAAAATGCAGTGTTTTTAGAATGCACTCTAACTTAAGTGACCATTAATTTGAAATAAACAGCTATATACATAGGTTGTTACTATAGGAACCTCATGGTAACCAAAACCTATAACAAATACACAAAAAATAAAAAGAAAGGAAAGAAAACATATTACTAAAGAAAGTCACAAGGGAAGAGAACAAGAGAAGAAGAAAGAAGAGGGAAGAACTATAAAAACAACCAGAAAAACATTAGCAAAATAGCAATAAGTGCATACCTATCAATGATCACTTCAAATGTAAATAGATTAAGTGATCCAATCAAAAGATAGGGTAGCTGAATGGATAAAAAAACAAGATATATATATACACACACACACACTACCTATAGGAGAATCACTCCAGATCTAAACACAAACACAGACTAAAAGTAAAGGGATGGAATAATATACTCCATGTAAATGGAAATGAAAAGAAAATTGGGATAGCAATACTTATATCATAAAAAATAGACTTTAAAATAAAGACTGCAACAAGAGACAAAAAAGTGTTATGTAATAATAAAGGCATCAATCCAACAAGAGCATATGACACATAAATATTTATGCACCCAACATAGGAGCACCTAAATACATAAAGCAAATATTAACATACATGAAGGAGATATTGACAGTAATACAATAGTAGGGGACTTTAACACCCCACTTGCATCAATGGATAGATGATCTAGACAGAAAATCAGTAAGGAAATATTGCCCTTAAATGACACATTAGGCCATACAGCCTTAATAGATATACAGAACCTTTCATCCAAAACCAGCAGAATACAGATTCTTTTCAAGGGCACATGGATCATTCTTCAGGATAAATCACATTAGTCCACAAAAAAGTCTCAATAAATTTAAGGAGACTGAAATCATTATCAAGCGACTTTTCTGACCACAACAGTATGAAACTAGAAATCAATTATAAGAAGAAAACTGGAAAAAACACAAACACGCAATAGATGAAGAAAAAGAATTTGACAAAATTCAACACCGATTTATGTTAAACACTCTCACAACAGAGTGGGTATAGAGGGAACACACTTCACTGTAAAAAGGACCACATATGACAAACCCACAGCTAACATAATACTGCAAGGTAAAAAGCTGAAATATTTCCTCTAAGATCAGGGAGAAGATAAGGATGCCCACTCTTGCCAGTGTTATTTAACACAGTATTAGAAATCCTACCACTAGCAATGAGAGAGAGGGAGAGAGAGAGAGGAGGCATTCATATTGGAAAGGAATAGGTAAAACTGTCACTA
The DNA here is from genome assembly GCF_000442215.2 of Lipotes vexillifer. Lineage (NCBI taxonomy): Eukaryota > Metazoa > Chordata > Mammalia > Artiodactyla > Lipotidae > Lipotes > Lipotes vexillifer. The sequence goes on along the minus strand of NW_006794406.1, from coordinate 1,476,093 downwards.
TTTGCAGATGACACGATACTTATATACAGAAAATCTTAAAGGCTGCAACCAAAAGACTATTAGAACTAATAAATGACTTCAGTAAATTTGCAGGATACAAAATTCACATACATAAATCTTCTGCATCTATGTACACTAATAACAAACTATCAGAAAAAGAAATAAAGAAAATCCCATTTTCAACTGCATCAAAAAGAATAAAATACTTAGGAATAAATTTAACCAAGGAGGAAAACACCTGTACTTCTGATAACTATAAGATACTGATGAAAGAAAATGAAGATAACACAAATAAATGGAAAGACATACCATACTTACTCATGGATAAGAAGAATTAATATTGTTAAAATGTCCATACTACCCAAAGCAATCTACAAATTCAATGCAGTCCCTATCAAAATACCAATGGCGACTCCCTCCTGTGAGAGCACCAGAATCACAACTAACTGCTGAACAATCATCGACAGGAAGACACTGGAACTCACCAAAAAAGATACCCCACATCCAAAGACAAAGGAGAAGCTGCAGTGAGACAGTAGGAGGGGCATAATCACAATAATATCAAATCCCTTAAATGCTGGGTGGGTGACTCACACACTGGAGAACACTTATACCACAGAAGTCCACCCACTGGAGTGAAGGTTCTGAGCCCCATATCAGGCTTCCCAACCTGGGGGTCCAGGAATGGGAGGAGGAATTGCAAGAGAATCAGACTTTGAAGGCTAGTGGGATTTGATTGCAGGACTAAGACAGGACTGCGGGAAACAAAGACTCCACTCTTGGAGGGCACACACAAAGTAGTGTGTGCATCAGGACCCAGGGAAAGGAGCAGTGACCCCACAGGAGACTGAACCAGACCTACCTGCTAGTTTTGGAGGTTCTCCTGCAGAGGCAGGGAGTGGCTGTGTCTGACCGTGGGGACAAGGACACTGGCAGCAGAAGTTCTGGGAAGTACTCCTTGGCATGAGCCCTCGCAGATTCCACCATTAGCCCCAACAAGGATCTGGGCAGTCTCCAGTGCTGGGTCAGCTCAGGCCAAACAACCAGGAAGGAGGGAAGCCAGTCCCACCCATCAGCAAACAAGCAGATTAAAGTTTTACTGAGCTCTGCCCACCAGAGCAACAGCCAGCTCTACCCCCGACCAGTCTCTCCCATCAGGAAGCTTGCACAAGCCTCTTAGATAGCCTCATCCACCAGAGAGCAGACAGCAGAAGCAAGACGAACTACAATTCTGCAGCCTGGGGAAGGAAAACCACATTCACAGAAAGATAGACAAAATGAAAAGGCAGAGGGCTATGTACCAGATAAAGGAACAAGATAAAACCCCAGAAAAACAACTAACTAAATGAAGTGGAGATAGGCAACCTTCCAGAAAAAGAATTCAGAATAATGACAGTGAAGTGATTCAGGACCTAGGAAAAAGAACGGAGGCAAAGATCGTGAAGATGCAAGAAATGTTTAACAAAGACCTAGAAGAATTAAAGAACAAACACCTAGAAGAACTAAAGAACAAACAAACGGAGATGAACAAAACAATAACTGAAATGAAAAATACACTAGAAGGAATCAATAGCAGAATAACTGAGGCAGAAGAACGGATAAGTGACCTGGAAGACAGAATGGTGGAATTCACTGCCACGAAACAGAATAAAGAAAAAAGAATGAAACGAAATGAAGACAGCCTAAGAGACCTGTGGGACAACATTAAACACAACATTTGCATTATAGGGGTCCCAGAGGAGAAGAGAGAGAGAAAGGACCCGAGAAAATATTTGAAGAGATTATAGTCGAAAACTTCCCTAACATGAGAAAGGAAGTAGCCACCCAAGTCCAGGAAGCACAGAGAGTCCCAGGCAGGATAAACCCACGGAGAAACATGCTGAGACACACAGTAATCAAACTGACAAAAATTAAAGACAAAGAAAAATTACTGAAAGCAACAAGGGAAAAATGAAAATAATATACAAGGGAACTCCCATAAGGTTAACATCTGATTTCTCAGGAGAAACTCTACAAGCCAGAAGGCAGTTGCATGATATACTTAAAGTGATGAAAGGGAAGAACCTACAACCAAGATTACCCTACCCGGCAAGGATCGCATTCAGATTCAAGAGAGAAATCAAAAGCTTTCCAGACAAGCAAAAGCCAAGAGAATTCAGCACCAAACCAGCTCTACAACAAACGCTAAAGGAATTTCTCTAAGTGGGTAACACAAGAGAAGAAAAGGACCTACAAAAACAAACCCAAAACAATTAAGAAAATGGTAAAAGGAACATACATATCGATAATTACCTTAAATGTGAATGGATTAAATGCTCCAGCCAAAAGACACAGGCTCACTGAATGGATACCAAAACAAGGCCCATATATATGCTGTCTACAAGAGACCCACTTCAGACCTAGGGACACCTACAGACTGAAAGTGAGGGGATGGAAAAGGATATTCCATGCAAATGGAAATCAAAAGAGAGCTGGAGTAGCAATACTCATATCACATAAAATAGACTTTAAAATAAAGAATGTTACAAGAGACAAGGAAGGACACTACATAATGATCAAGCGATCAATCCAAGAAGAAGATATAACAATTATAAATATATATGCACACAACATAGGAGCACCTCAATACATAAGGCAACTGCTAACAGCTATAAAAGAGGAAACTGACAGTAACTCAGTCATAGTGGGGGACTTTAACACCTCACTTACACCAATGGACAGATCATCCAGACAGAAAATTAATAAGGAAACACAAGCTTTAAATGACACAATACACCAGATAGATCTAATTGACATTTATAAGACATTCCATCCAAAAACAGCAGATTACACTATCTTCTCAAGTGCACATGGAACATTCTCCATGATAGATTACATCTTGGGTCACAAATCAAGCCTTGGTAAATTTAAGAAAACTGAGATCATATCAAGCATCTTCTCGGACCACAACCCTATGAGGTTAGAAATCAATTACAGGGAAAAAAACCATAAAAGCACAAACACATGGAGTCTAAACAATACGTTACTAAGTAACTAAGAGATCACTGAAGAAATCAAAGAGGAAATCAAAAAATAACTAGAGACAAATTATGATGAAAACAGGATGATCCAAAACCTATGGGATGCAGCAAAAGCAGTTCTAAGAGTGAAGTTTATAGCAATACAAGCCTACCTCAAGAAACAAGAAAAATCTCAAATAAACAATCTAACCTTACAACACCCAAAGGAACTAGAGAAAGAAGAACAAACAAAACTCAAAATTACTAGAAGGAAAGAAATCATAAAGATCAGAGCAGAAATAAATGAAATAGAAACAAAGAAAACAATAGCAAAGGTCAAAAAAACTAAAAGCTGGTTCTTTAAGAAGATAAACAAAATTGATAAACCTTTAGCCAACTCATCAATAAAAAGAGGGAGAGGACTCAAATCAATAAAATTAGAATGAAAAAGGAGCAGTTACAATGGACACCGCAGAAATACAAAGCATCCCATGACACTACTACAAGCAACTCTGTGCCAATAAAATGGACAACCTGGAAGAAACAGACAAATTCTTAGAAAGGCATAACCTTCCAAGACTGAACCAGGAAGAAGTAGAAAATATGAACAGACCAATCACAACTAATGAAATTGAAACTGTGATTAAAGATCTTCCAACAAACAAAAGTCCAGGACCAGATGGCTTCATAGGTGAATTCTATCAAACATTTAGAGAAGAGCTAACACCCATCCTTCTCAAACTCTTCCAAAAATTTTCAGAGGAAGGAACACTCCTCTGCAAACTCATTCTATGAGGCCACCATCACCCTGATACTAAAACCAGACAAAGATACTAAAAAAAAAGAAAATTACAGACCAATATCACTGATGAATATGGATGCAAATATCCTCAATAAAATACTAGCAAACAGAATCCAACAACACAGTAAAAGGATCATACACCATGATCAAGTGGGATTTATCCCAGGGATACAAGGATTCTTCAATATATGCAAATCAATCAATGTGATACACCATATCAGAAACTGAAGAATAAAAACAATATGATCATCTCAATAGATGCAGAGAAAAGCTTTTGACAAAATTCAACACCCATTTGTGATTAAAAAAACTCTACAGAAAGTGGGCATAGAGGGAACCTACCTCAACATAATAAAGGCCATATATGACAAACCCACAGCAAACATCACTCTCAGTGGTGAAAAACTGAAAGCATTTCCTCTAAGATCAAGACAAGGCTGTCCACTCTCGCCACTGTTATTCAACATAGTTTTGGAAGTCCTAGCCATGGCAATCAGAGAAGAAAAACAAATAAAAGGAATACAAATTGGAAAAGAAGAAGTAAAACTGTCACTATTTGCAGATGACATGATACTGTACATAGAGAATCCTAAAGATGCCACCAGAAAACTACTAGAGCTAATCAATGAATTTGGTAAAGTTGCAGGATACAAAATTAATGCACAGAAATCTCTTGCATTCCTAAACACTAAAAACAAAAGATCAGAAAGTGAAATTAAGAAAACAATCCCATTCACCACTGCAAGAAAAAGAATAAAATACCTAGGAATAAACCCTCCTAAGGAGGTAAAAGACCTGTACTCAGAAAACTATAAGACACTGATGAAGGAAATCAAAAATGACACAAACAGATGGAGAGATATACCATGTTTTTGGATTGGAAGAATCAATATTGTGAAAATAACTATACTACCCAAAGCAATCTACAGATTCAATGCAATCCCTATCAAATTACCAGTGGCATTTTTTACAGAAGTAGAACAAAAAATCTTAAAATTTGTATGGAGACACATAAGACCCTGAATAGCCAAAGCAGTCTTTTGTTTTTTTAATAAATTTATTTATTTATTTATTTTTGGCTGCGTTGGGTCTTTGTTTCTGTGCACAGGCTCTTCTCTAGTTGTGGCGAGTGGGGGGGGGGCTACTCTTCATTGCGGTGCACAGGTTTCTCATTGCGGTGGCTTCTCTTGTTGTGGAGCTTGCAGCTCTGAGTGTGCAGTCTTCAGTAGTTGGGGCTCGTGGGCTCCAGAGTGCAGGCTCAGTAGTTGTGGTACACAGGCTTAGTTGCTCCATGGCATGTGGGATATTTCCAGACCAGGGCTCGAACCCATGTCCCTTGCATTGGCAGGCAGATTCTCAACCACTGCACCATCAGGGAAGCCCATCCAAAGCAGTCTTGAGGAAAAAAAATGGAGCTGGAGGAATCAGACTCCCTGACTTCAGACCATACTACAAAGCTACAGTAATCAAGACAATATGGTACTTGCAAGAAAACAGAAATATAGATCAATGGAACAGAATAGAAAACCCAGAGATAAACCCACGCACCTATGGTCAACTAATCTATGAAAAAGGAGGCAAGGATATACAATGGAGAAAAGAAAGTCTCTTCAATAAGTGGTGCTGGGAAAACTGGACAGCTACATATAAAAGAAAGAAATGAGAACACTCCCTAACACTGTACACAAAAATGAACTCAAAATGGATTAGAGACCTAAATGTAAGACCAGACACTATAAAACTCTTAGAGGAAAACATATGCAGAACACTCTTTGACATAAATCACATCAAGATCTTTTTTGATCCACCTCCTAAAGTAATGGAAATACAAACAAAAATAAACAAATGGGACCTAATGAAACTTAAAAGCTTTTGCAAAGCAAAGGAAACTACAAACAAGACTAAAAGACAACCCTCAGAATGAGAGAAAATATTTGCAAATGATTCAAAGGACAACGGATTAATCTCCAAAATATATAAACAGCTCATGCAGCTCAATATTAAAAAAACAAATAATCCAATCAAAAAATGGGCAGAAGACCTAAACAGACATTTTTCTAAAGAAGACATACAGATGGCCAAGAAGCACATGAAAGGCTGCTCAGCATCACTAATTATTAGGGAAATGCAGATCAAAATCACAATAAGGTATCACCTCACACTGGTTAAAATAGGCATCATCAGAAAATCTACAAACAACAAATGGTGGAGAGGGTGTGGAGAAAAGGGAACCCTCTTGCACTTTTGGTGGGAATGTAAATTGATACAGTCACTGTGGAGAACAGTATGGAGGTTCCTTAAAAAACTAAAAATAGAATTACTATATGACCCAGCAATCCCACTACTGGGCATATACCCAGAGAAAAGCATAATTCAAAAAGACACATGCACCCCAGTGTTCACTGCAGCACTATTTACAATAGCCAGGTCATGGAAGCAACCTAAATGCCCTTCAACAGACGAATGGATAAATAAGATGTGGTACATATATACAATGGGATATTACTCAGCCATAAAAAGGAACATAACTGGGTCATTTGTAGAGATGTGGATAGATCTAGAAACTGTCATACAGAGTGAAGTAAGTCAGAAAGAGAAAAACAAATATCGCATATTAACGCATATATGTGGAACCTAGGAAAATGGTACAGATGAACCAGTTTGCAGGACAGAAACACTGACACAGAGGTAGAGAACAAACGTATAGACACCAAGGGGGGAAAGTGGTGGCGGGGGTGGTGGGGGTGGTGTGATGAATTGGGAGATTGGGATTGACATGTATACACTAATATGTATAAAATGGATAACTAATAAGGACCTGCTGTATAAAAAAATCAATAAAATTCAAAAATTCAAAAGAAAGAAAAAGAAACAAAATACCAATGGCAGTTTTTATAGAACTGGAATAAATAATCCTAAAATTTGTAACAAACCACAAAAGACCCCAAATAGCCAAAGCAATCTTAAGAAAGAAGAACAAAGCTGGAGGTATCACACTCCCTAGTTTCAAACTGTACTACACAGCTATAGATATCAAAACTGTATGGCACTGGCATAAAAACAGACACATAGATCAATGGAACAAAATAGAGAGCCCAGAAAGAAAGCCATGCTTCTTTTGTCAGTGAATCTATCAAAAAGAAGCTAGAAATATACTTTGGGTAAAACACAGTCTCATTGATAAACGGTGTTGGTAAAATTGGACAGGTACCTGCAAAAGAACGAAACTAGACCACTTTCTTACACCATACACAAAAGTAAACGCAAAGTGGGTTAAAGGCTTAAATGTAAGACCTGAAACCATAAAAACTCCTAGAAGAAAACATAGGCAATACACTCTTTGATATCACTCTTAGCAATTTTTTTTTGCAGTACGCGGGCCTCTCACTGTTGTGGCCTCTCCCGTTGAGGAGCACAGGCTCCGGACACGCAGGCTCAGTGGCCATGGCTCACGGGCCCAGCTGCTCCGTGGCATGTGGGATCCTCCCGGACCGGGGCATGAACCCGTGTCCCCTGCATCGGCAGGTGGACTCTCAACCACTGCGCCACCAGGGAAGCCCTTAGCAATATTTTTGAATTTCCCTCTTCAGTCAACGTAAACAGAAGCAAAAAAAACAAATGGGACTATATCAAACTAAAAAGCTTTTTCACAGTAAGGGAAATCATCAACAAAACAAAAAGGCAGCCTCCTGAATGGAAGAAGATATTTGCAAATGATATCTCCCATAAGGGGTTAATATTCAAAATATATAAATAACTCACACAACTTAATATCAAAAAATAGACAATCTGATTGAAAAATGAGCAGATGACCTGAACAGATATTTTTCTAAAGAAGAAATACAGATGGCCAACAGACACATGAAAAGATGCTCAACATCACTAATCAACAGGGAAATGAATCGAAACCACCTCACACATGTCAAAATGGCTATTACCAAAAAGACAAGAAATAACAAGTGTTGTCAAGGATGTAGAAAAAGGGGACTTTTGTGCACTGTTGGTGGGAATTTAGGTTGTTGCAGCCACTATGGAGAACAGTATGGAAACTCCTCAATAAATTAAAAACAGAACTACCTTATCATCCAGCAATTCCGTTTCTGGGTATTTATCCAAAGAAAATGAAAACACTAATTCAAAAAGACATATGCACCCCTATGTTTATGTTCATTGCAGCATTATTTACAATAGCCAACATATGGAAGAAACCTAAGTGTCCACTGATGGATGAATGAATAAGGAAGATGTGATATATGTAATGGAATATTACTCAGCCATAAAAAAGAATGAAATCCTTATATTTGTGACAACACAGTTGGATCTAGAGGGTATTATGCTAAGGAAAATAGTCAGACCAAGAAAGACAAATACTGTATGATTTCACTTATATGTAGAATCTAAAAAACAAATCAAACGAACAAACAAAACAAAACAAACAGATTCATAGATACAGAGAACTGGTGGTCAACCTAGGGGAAAGGGGTGAAGGATTGGGTGAAATAGGTGAAGGGGATTAAGAGGTACAAAATTCCAGTTATAAAATAAATAAGTCATGGGGATGTAATGCACAGTATAGGGAATACAGCCAACAATACAGCAATAACTTTGTATGGTGACAGACGGTTACTAAACTTACCATGGTGCTCATGGTAATGTATATAAATGTTGAATCAATATGTTGTAAAACCTGAAATTACCATAGTATTAAATGTCACATGTACTTCAACTAGAAAATTAAAATAAAAAAATTAAAAATAACTTTAAAATGTGTACTATTATAATATTGACCAAGGTGGCCTTAACATTCCTCTCAGCTTAACTGAACTTTAGACAGGCTTCTTCCTGTCTCTGGCCCCTGACCTCCCTTTACTTACAGCATTTATTTTTTTAAAACTTGCAATTTCTTTCTCTCTGCCTCTTTGAGATATAAAGCATTTAAGAAGCTTCTTGCAAGTTTTACAACCCAGGAATATCTTCCTCAAAGACCTGGGAGCCATGCCATTGAGATGTTATCATCAAGGAAGAGAATGCTCCTATCTCCCAGTTTCTGTGGAGGCTAGGAGCCTAACTCTGATGGGTACAAATCAGCAAACACAAATGGCCTAACCACAGAGAAAAACATTTACAAACTTAGGGTAACTGTGCTCAACGCATCACATTGATCAACCTTCTTCCAAAAGCACTTCAGTATCTTTCTACCAGCTCACCCCAGTGCTTAAAAACCCTACTGTTTTTCAGAGGAGTTGATTTCAAACTGCATTCTGGTCTCTCTCCCCTAGTGCAATAGTCTTGAATAAAGTCTTCTTTGTCTGTTTAACTGTGCCCACTATAATTTTTGCTTTGGCAGTTCAAATACTTTGAGTGGGTCACTACTATCAACTCCATGGCCAGAAGTCAAGTCAACCAGACCCTGAAGAATTAGTGCATCAACTTAACTAAAGTGTGATAATCAGTCAGTACTAATGGATACATAAAGGAGAGGGAATCTGTCCAGGCCAATCATTACTCTCTCATTCAATACCAGTAAGGAGAGTATATCTTTCGTGTAACTGACCATAGCTATTATTAACTGGAAGGCTTTTTTTTTTTTTTTAAAGTTCTCTCTGAAGCTTGCAACCACTTTCAAGATCAAGGAAAGTTTTGTCTGCAGAAGAAACCCACAAAGAACAGAGAGAAATGAGCTTCCTGCCCTCAAATAAAGTCTTCTCTGGATTTCTCACTAAATGTCTCATTTTTAAAGATGAAATCAAAGAAAAGGATAATACACTTAAGAAAGCTGAGGCTGAAATGCCTACATAGAGTCAAAATGTATGTCAAAATAAATACAGAGGTATGTTTGCTTCCCCCGCAACCTTCTTGTTTTTAAATCTAATTAAAAATGGAATGTCCAATAATTCTTTCTTAGCACAACTATGGAAAAATAATCAAATCTATTGAAACCTCACAAGTTTTCAGGGCGAAAATGACTGCCAAGTGCTTTTGATCTGGGCCATAACCACCAGATTAATGTCCAGCTCGCCTATAATCATTTCTCCAAATGAGAGGGAAAAGAGGTGAACTCCCCCATTATTTCAAAACTTTCTCTACTTGTTTTAGAAATATGGGACAGAATTAATATCTACTGCAATAAACTATCTGTTTATGACACTATTTGAAGATATTTACACTACAATATGTATCAGACTCTGCCCATTACAGATTAAATGTATAATCAATGGATTAGAATGCAGCTATCGCATCCTTTCTCCCAAGCACGGCACACCATTTATCTTCATGCTTTTCAGAATTACTATGTACTGTCTTCCACAGATGCATTTATAATACAGTTTTTTTTTCCCCCTTAATCTGCACTCAGTAATTAGATTCCTTACCCTTACATACAAATTTTCACTCACATGACAATATTTAGAAATGAGATATTGGGTTACTAGTTGGGGGTAAAAATAAAAGTCCTAGTTAGTTATTTGGTTGATTACTTCTAGAATGTTAAACCGCAGGAGGTGCCTAAAAAACCGAGTGCTGTAACTTTTGCCAAGTCAGGATTGCAAGGGAAAACCTTAAGAATTGGTTCTATTGCTTTCCCCCTTTGAAATAATTTACAAATGAGCATATAAATAAAAAAACATTTCTTCTCAGTACAAAAGATAAATTTTTAAAAAAGCATCCACGTTTGCAGCCCACACTTCTCTAGCAATGTTACCCATTTTCAGAGCTTTATCATTACATTCCCTTCACATAACACTCTTTACTTTTAGATTAATCTTCTGAAATGAGATGCTAAGGATTTGCATACAGATTTGACTATACAAAAATAGATATGGAATTAATAATAGTCTCTATATGTTTTAATTTATCCTAGACTGGAGTACCCTTGCCTGCAGCAGTATTCCTGGCTTTGAAAGTCATCAAGCTGATTTGTCTGCTCTGGGTTATGATGCCACATGCTGCTATACTGCCCCCTGCAATCAAAGCACTTGAGAAGACAGATTCCATGGCTTCCTCTATCGAGTATATTTTATAGATTGGCAGTTTTGATCTCCCTCCCCCACCCCAGGGGGGATAATCTGCATCTTAACAGCTTTCTATAGATACATCTGTCATTAAATATGCCATCTCATATCAGCATCCATTTTTAAAGCCAAGTTTTCCCTAACTTTGAAGTGCCACAGTCAAAGTTAAGACTTTTCAGCCAAAATTGAAAATGAACAATCCTGTCTTATACTTCTGAACTGTGACTTAAAGATATACGGCAGGTTCCCCCAAAGTCAAATAAGTCTTTAAAAACTGCCAGAAGGAATGAAAAGTTACCACCATGCTACCAGCAGGGAGAAATGCTTTCTATCATCAAGACAAGGGTAAAGCATTTTTCTTAAGCTTCCCTGTTCAACTCCCCACAAAACACTGTGACAAATGGATGAGTGCATGCCAGGGAGAAGATGACAGGTGACTGCAAAACAAACAACCTCTGTCTCCACTACTGAGAGGTCACCAACTCCTAAACTCGTGTTCAAAAGCAACAACTAGCCAATGCTGACAGTGTCCATAAAATAGTGTTTAGAAAATCAGCTCTCAATATTAGTTGGCCTGGGTAGGTCAAGTCTGGTGGCTCTGCTAATTTTTCTTTTTCTTTCAGGGATAGAAACACCTCTGTTGATAAATAGAGAGTCCTACACTAAACTCTTTAGTAGAAAAGAGTGGTACCTAATGCAGTGCTAGTACCCTTACTGGAACAGAGCAAGATGCAATGAACTGAACGTGTCCATGCTCTTAGGGAAGATGCTCCAGGCTGGAATTCTGTGAGCCAGCTCAGGATTGTGACAAACTATCTTGAGTTCTCTGCAGCTCTCTTGGAGGCCTGCAGTGCCAGCTTCACACTAGTCTAGGGGGTGCATTTCAGCAGAAGGTGTGCCGTCAGCCTCCACCCCCAGCTCCTTTATGACTCTATCCTTGGGGGAGCCACTTAACAGCCAAGTTCATGTCCTCACATGCAAAATGGAGACAGTGAGACCTCTCTCATAGGTTTCAGGTAAACAAGAGTACTCGGTAAAGAGGCCATCCATACGGGAAGTTTACTACAATGGTGTAGTAGTGGGGCTTCGCTGGTGGTGCAGCGGTTAAGAATCCACCTGCCAATGCAGGAGAGACGGGTTTGATCCCTGGCCCGGGAGGATCCCTCATGCCGCGGAGCAACAAATCCCATGCGCCACAACTACTGAACCTGTGCTCTAGAGCCCGCGAGCCACAGCTACTGAGCCCGCGTGCCACAACTACTAAAGCCCACGCTCCTAGAGCCTGTGCTCTGCAACAAGAGAAGCCACCGCAATGAGAAGACTGCACACCGCAACGAAGAGTAGCCCCTGCTCGCTGCAACTAGAGAAAGCCCGTGCGCAGCAACGAAGACCCAACGCAGGAAAAATAAATGAATAAATTTATTAAAAAAAAAATACTGTAGTAGTTTGTTTATAAAACTTTCTTGCTATTTTCACAAACGAGTATGTATGGAATATTGAAAAAATAAGTATGAAATAATAAATGAATGAATTTTGTAGTCTGAAATAGATTCCTTATAGTTCTTTTTGCTAATAACCACAATTACTGGCTGGTTTATAAAGTATCAAAGACTTTTTCCTTCTTTAATAGTTTAAGCATCTCCTCTGTAAATTTGCTCCAATTCTCAAAAGACTAAAAACTTTACACTCATAGTCTAATTATCAAAAGCAGTAGGTGTGAGTTCATATGAGTCATTTTTTAAGAGAGCCAAACTCATTAATATTCCTTGATAAAAGGGACACCATGAGAATATTTACAATGAATGCAAAAATAAACTTTTCATTATCTTGGGTTTTTTTTGTTTGTTTTTTTTTGTTTTGTTTTGTTTTTTTTTTTTGCGGTACACGGGCCTCTCACTGTTGTGGCCTCTCCCGCTGCGGAGCACAGGCTCCAGACACGCAGGCTCAGCGGCCATGGTTCACGGGCCTAGCTGCTCCGTGGCTCATTATCTATTTTTACATGATATTAGACCGTCCATATTTTGGGAGTGTTAATAATGCTCCATAAACAATTAAGGCCAAGAATCTTTCTACTAAATTAGCATCTTGAATAGAAGAATACTTAATCCGGGCATTAAATTAAAACTAGTATCCATATTATTTGTCACACTTGAGGAAACCACACAAATGGATGGGTTATTAATATATTCAAAATCCGCGAAGGAAGTCTCAAATTTACAAAATATCTATAAAGAAAAGGTTGATGCACTTGAAAATATAAATTATATTTATGTCACCTAGAGTGAACAAATATAAACTTGTAATCCAAAATATGTAAAGTATGCACCATGTGTTATTTTAAATAAGTGAACTAATAAATGATGGTAAAATCTACCACAATGCAGATGTCAGCTGACCTTTAAAATCTCAATAAAATTTGCTCTAACTCCAATTCTTCATTCTGTAGAAAGTTGAAATCCTGCCTCCAAAGATTTCTGCACGCTCCTAGCAGGGTTAAGTTCTCGAGGTCACCTCTGCCTGTCTCTAGTGTCCCGGTTTTGCTGTGTTCTTGCTGGATCTTTTTCCTCTTTCCTGCCATCAACCAAATTCTTCAGCCATTCCCCATTTCCATAAAGTAGCTTTAATCTTCTCCTCTCCTCTTGGGAATAAAGAAAATGACATATTTCTCATATTCTTAGATAGAGCAATTCAGCTCACTCTTTTTTCTACCTTCTTTTTCTAGATTCATCTAGACAGACACAAATGGATCATATAAACAAAGACTGTAATCACCATGAGAGGAATTTTAGAGCCAATGGGTGTTTTTTTAACTACTTAAACTACCAATTTTAAAGGCCACTAGACTACTATATTTTAATATGCAATCCTTTCGGAAAACAATGTTCTCATCTAAACCAATGTACTTTAGAGTACCTCCTCCATATTATCACTGTTTCTGTATGCATTTTAATCTTTATTATTGTTTATGTTTTAGAAACTAAACTATAGAAACACACAAAGGAAGACATTATATAGCTCAGCTCTGTGCCCAAAGAAAGATGGTCAGTTAAACAATTAAAGACAATCAAATGATTCCTGATTCTACACAAATCTCCAGGTATGATTATTCTTCTATGTATCATTTACTTTCAGTCATGCCATTTGGAAGTTCTTTTTACAATGTAAGCACCTGTTTTGAGACCTTTGTTGTAACTGGTTTGTGAGGTTTCGTGGAAAAAGTATGGTTTTCAAACACCAGAGACACAGAGATCAAATTCCAGCTTTGTCAAATACTTGCTGTGTGATCCAGAAAAATCATTTCACCTCTTTAAGCCTCATCTCTTGAGGAGCAGTGTGAGGGGAAACCAAGTGCTACTTTGGAATAAAGGGAAGTCAGTTTACGATGAAAGCTTTGATAATTATTTTGGAGAATGTAGGTGATCCGAGTGCTTTCTTCAAACCACTGAGCTCTTTTAAAAGGATTGTAGAATGGTTCATTTCTGTTTGGCTTCCATTTCAGTACAATACTGTAATGGTTTTGTTTTCATCTCTTTCAGATGGAGAGTAGTAAAGGCTGGGGCAGAAGTGAAAACAGAGAAGGAAAAGTAACTGCTGTGGCCGGCTGGTTGCTGGGATCTGAAGCAACAAAGATTTCACTCTTAGTGGAATTCCAGTCCACTAGGAAGTTTTAAGTGGAATGTCAATCTATGAAGCCCGAACCCTCTCCCAGGGGCAACAAACAGACCGTCTCCGGCACCCGCTCCCATAACACGACACACTTATTTCTCCCTCAAGCAAACCTTAAGCCCTTGACCCTCACCTAACTGGGATCCCAGCATGCTGAACTCTTCCAGTAGGATTCTCCGGGCTCTTCCCAGCCTAAAAACCTTCCATCGTGAGTGAATCCAAGGATTTTCCCTCTCCAGTTCTCTGCTGAGCACCACGAAAAAACAGAACAGAAATTTGCAAACTGGGATACCATAATTTCGTGGTTTCCAACTTAGTGTGGGCTCTGACACAATTTTTTTAAACATGTCAGTTCCCTCTGTTTTCTCTCAGCAGCTCCTCAGGCCCTCTACCTGGTCCTGACACGGCACGATCTCCACAGACAACCCTGCCCCTCCCTTGACTCCATGGCAAGGACCCTCTGCAGGTCCCTGCCCCCCCTCTCTGAGCTTACCTGGGTCCACATCCAGCATTGCCTCGTGCCCTGGAGCTGAAGGGGTCTCTCCTCTTCCTGTCCAAGACTGAACCCCTCCCAAACTCCCTCTGGCCTCTTCGGGACCCTGTGTCTGTGGTCAATATTGTTGTGCCCCAGACTTATCCCCATTCCTGGTACCTAGGAGCTACTCTCAGCATTTACCAACCAGAGGACGCCCCTACTCCCTTCACTTCAAATTCACTCTCTCCTTCCCCTTAGCTATAGATGTGCTTAATGCGCTCACATCCTCAAAAAAAGTTCCGTCCTTTGACCCTGGATTTCCTCCTTAGCTACTCTCTCTTCTCTCAGCCAAACTTCCTTCTTTTTCTTTCCTTCCATCTTTCCTCCTTTTTTCTTCCTAAAGCCAAAATGTTATTTATTAATTTATAATGAAAAATACGGGAACTTCCCTGGCGGTCCAGTGATTAAGACTCTGCGCTCCCAACGCAGGGGGCGCGGATTCGATCCCTGGTCGGGGAACTAAGATCCCACATGCCGTGCGGCGTGGCCAGGAAGTTAATGAATGAATTAATTTTTGAAAAAGAAAAAGAAAAATATGGCTGTCACCCGGACTGAAGAATGTGTGTACCTAGAAACAGCACAGTCTCTCCCTGTCGGCCAGAGCACAATAATCGGAAAGTTGCGGGGTAAGCTCAGGTTCAAGGAGCCAAGTTTAGATGAAACCCCAGCTTTGTGCAAAGGTGGCCTATGTACCTGCAGCTGTTACTTCCTCAGTCTCCACCCACACCTTCAACCACTGCATTCTAGCTTCCACCTTCTTCCGCTCTCCGGAAACCGCTTTCACTGAAATTACCAAGCAGTCCCTGACTGAAACTGCAGAGGAGGCATTCTGGACTTAAGATGTCCCCACAGTACTGGACACGTCTCACGCACCCTTCGGCTTTGGCTTTAGTTTCTACACCACGCCTCCTCCTCTGGCCTTGCCCATCGCACATTCTCAGCTCCTTCCTTAGCTCCCCCTCCTCTGCACCCTCCTGGCTAGTGTTTCCCCACCTTCTGCCCCTTTGCACACCACCTCTGGCCCCTCTGTGTCCTCATACTCTCATCGCACCTGATTTGCTGCCAGAAACTCCTCATGTCCATTTGTTCTGAGAAACAGGAGGCAAGGTTCTATCTCTGAGTTTGAGGAGAGTGAGGGCATTACAGCTGGTGAACGAGAGTGGGTGAGACCCTAGTGGCAGGATGTAGAGAGGGTTTGGGGGCTGAGTGCCAAGCCCCCTGTCAGCTGGCCTCCTCCCACTGGACTCAGCTACCCGGGTACAGGCACAAAGGGGACCATCGGGTTTGCCCAACAGTGTGTGCCTGCCAGAGGGCAAGAGAGTTATTGAAACGGCTGCACCATGAAGCTCAAGCCTGAGCACAGGGAGGAGTAAATGGGCAAGTGGGAAGCAGCCAATGGACCTGAAGCCAAGGGAGGCTGAAGGTGCCAGAAACTTCTGTGAAGCCTCTCGTGCCCCCCGCACTGATTACTTCCTGCTTCACACTACTTCTGTACCTTGTAAAGCTGTCTATCATCACCCACACACACCACACACTTTACTGTAACCATCCATTTAAAAACTGTGAGCCCGGACTTCCCTGGTGGCACAGTGGTTAAGAATCTGCCTGCCAATGCAGGGGACACGGGTTCAAGCCCTGGTCCGGGAAGATCCCACATGTTGTGGAGCAACTAAGCCCGTGCGCCACAACTACTGAGCCTGCGCTCTAGAGCCCACGTGCCACAACTACTGAGCCCGCGAGCCACAACTACTGAAGCCTGCATGCCTAGAGCCCGTGCTCCGCAGCAAGATAAGCCACCGCAACAAGAAGCCCACGCACCGTGACGAAGAGTAGCCCCTGCTAGCCGCAACTAGAGAAAGTCCACGTGCAGCAACGAAGACCCAACACAGCCATAAATAAATAAATAAATAAATTTATTAAAAAAAAAAACAAAAAAAAAACTATAAGCCCCAGTGTGGGACCTGTCTTTGTGGCTCCCGCACTAGACTGGAACAAGACTCAGGGAGGTGAGGAAAGTTGCTCAGCATCTCCTGGTTGGTCAAAGTGGAGCCAATTTCACACTTGCATGTGCCCTCAACCTGTGACCTCAGAGCACCACAGTCAGCCTCTGCCATGCCCCCATTAGTTCCTAATATGTTGTATACAATTTTTTAAGATGTATACAATTTTTTAAGATTTGTACAGTAAAGTTACAGCTATGGCATTTTTAAAATGTTAATGATGCTTTATACTGTTCTAATTGTAAAGTCCCTTTAGTAGGTTTGAATAAATTAAAGTTACTTAAAATGGGGCAACACAAACTTCATCTAAATTTAACCAAGATGAAAATAAATATATCTTCTAGGGAGTTAAAGAAGCCCTAACAAATGTTCTTTCATTAGTGAAATACCTGAAAACCTCTTTTTTTTGCGGTACGCGGGCCTCTCACTGTTGTGGCCTCTCCCGTTGCAGAGCACAGGCTCCGGACGCGCAGGCTCAGCGGCCATGGCTCACGGGCCCAGCCGCTCCGCGGCATGTGGGATCCTCCCGGACCAGGTCACGAACCCGTGTCCCCTGC
This sequence comes from Lipotes vexillifer, assembly GCF_000442215.2. Classification (NCBI taxonomy): domain Eukaryota; kingdom Metazoa; phylum Chordata; class Mammalia; order Artiodactyla; family Lipotidae; genus Lipotes; species Lipotes vexillifer. Next base: position 1,458,524 of record NW_006794406.1, on the reverse strand, counting down.
ATCGGCAGGCGGACTCTCAACCCCTGTGCCACCAGGGAAGCCCCTGAAAAACTCTTTGATTGTCAGCTCCTAGAGGGCAGGAAGTGTGTTTGCTGAATTATTCTTATTTATCTATGAACCAGCACTGACTTTAATAAAGATGTAGCATTCACCAAGAGAATCAAGAAAACACTAAGTGCCACTTTTGAGGAAATGCAGTACCATTTGTCTTATTATTGCAGTTTTAAAGCACTGATTTTGTAGTTAGCTTCCCATTATCATGCTGCCATTTGACAAAAATGAAAAGGTAAGTTATTCTGCAAGATGAGCTCAGGATTCATTTTCACTCACAAAAAAAGGATCTTTTTAGTAGTTCACAAACAATATCTTACAATGGAGAGCATACCTTTTAAAGCACAACGGCAGGATATTTAATGCTTATTTTACTTCAGTATAGTGAATTTCAAGTAGAAACGATGTGGAGCATTTGTGAATTGGGTCACGATGTCAAATGCTAGAGGAGCCTGTAAAATCTGACTATCTCTAACATCTTAAATTACATGCTAATGGGCATATCTATACAGCCTAGTTTTCTGAATTCATCTTTGCCTGTCTCCTTTTTAAAACCACGGACAGGTTTCCAGGTATCCTGACCCTAAAATGAACAGAGAGGGGGAGAGGGTATATATAGAGAGGGAGCACACTGGAAATATCGAGTCCCTAAAGAAACATTCATTTTGTGTTCTGTGGAACAGAAATAAGCTCCCAAAATCCACATCCTATAATCCTTACTACCTTCACCTCAGGCAAAGCTTACAAAATACCAGAAGGATGCCAATGACCCAATCCCCCATCAATTAAACTGGAAATATTTAATTATTTGGTAAAGAATAAGGAATAGCCTCAAACATTTTCATTTGCTCCAAAAAAAATCAGGGTAACACTTCTAAATCAGAGATAGTCAGGGTGAAATATACCTGTCTTTTTTTTTTTAAGGAGCCCATAGCAACCCCTCCCTATCCCTGGTTAGATTCACAATTGATTTATTGTAAGCTGAGCCTGAGGAAAGAGGCAGACGACTGAAGGTATTAGAAATGCCACTGGTGATTTCCTCTTCTTTCCAATTAAAGGCATTGTACTGTACACAGGGAAGTGAGTTTTTCATCTCAAGTACACAGTAGGGAGAAACAAACCTGAGAAAATTGTGATTGTTTTCATTAAGTATGGTTAACACAGGCAGCATATATTAGTGCAAAATAAGAACAAAGGAAATGTATTTCCTTTCATAGTAGGGGAAAAACAAAGTGATATAGCAGTATGGACTGTAATAACTTGATACATTTACTACAACGGAAAAGGAAACATACAGACCCATATGGAAAGAGAAGTCAGCTTGATACCAGGTTGATAGCTCTAGCCAGGCTAACATAAGTTTCAGTGCTTTCTTAAGGCCTCACTAAGGAAGGTATTAAGTAGTCGTATTTTGAAGACTATGCAAGGGAAACTCCAGCACTTTTTTTAAAAGCTAGTTTTATGGCCCCAAAATAAAAGTAAGTAAGGAATAATTATTAAACTAATTATGAGAAACATACAAAATTTAGAAAATGCAATGCAAAATTTAGGAGTGCAGTACCTTAGCAATATATGAAAACTAAATGAGTCAAAGGAAGGGATGTAAGTTGGAATGAAATATAAATTATACTGACTTCATAAATCCATCACTGTTTTGTTATCTAAGTCAAGTACAGATCTGTTCCTCCTAATAGCAAGGATTTATCTGCAGCCAAGTTTAAGGTTTCTTCAAGAAATCTAACAGGATACAGTCCTGGTGGCTTTTTTCTTAAATACTGAAATATATACTTAAAGAAAAAGGAATAAGTCACCAGATAAATGAGGTCTTTATCTAAATATATCTACATATACTAACATACACACTCATATCTAATGTGTATTTGGTATACAGGACCAGTAATTGTTGGATACACCTCATTTATCCTCTTTCTTGGTCCCAACCTTAACTTCATTCATTAATTATTGAGCACTTAAACCCAGACATGAGCTAGGTTTCTTCAATAAAAATCAGTGAATTGCCAATAATTGAGGCACTGCCCAGAGCAGCCAAGACTACAGCTGTATCCCTGGTTATTGAGGAGAGCAGAAGGAAACATGGGCAGAGTCCAGTGAATTTACTTTAAGTGCAAGGGGGAATTTTGTCAGAGCAGATGTTAAACTAGAGAAGATTATTCAAGGAAGCTTAGAAGTCTTCATAAGTATACTTAAAAGTGATTGTTTCTTCTGAGTACAAACATCTCAAAGTTACTCTTAGTAATTAAGTTGTTTGATTTTTCTATTCCTCTTTGTCCTTGACATAGAAATTCAGCGAGATCCATCTGGGTCACAAAATGAGTATCCTCCAGCGGAGAAAAGATGCAACTTTCTTCCCTAATAGGCAAACCTTTCAAAGGAGGACATTTGAGGACTTTCCAATAATAGGATTGGAAACACAAGGTGATAATGTGATGTCAATAACACATGCCTCACAGGCTCCTCTGTGCCAGTGAAAAGTCAGCCATGAGGGGTTGGAAGAAGCATGTGGGTGTGAGTGAAACAAGATTGGCAACGAGTAGATAACTGCTGAAGCTGGGTTATGGGCACATGGGATTCATACACTAGTCTCTCTCCTTTTTTCATAATCAAAAGGCTTCAAACAAAACCAAAGACAAAAACAAGTAAACTAAAATAATCAGAACCCCCAAATAATCAGGAAGAATGGGAGAGTAAATAGAAATAAAGGATTGGGATGGCATGAGTAACTACAATTCGCAGGTAACAGAAAAGCATTATTTTAGCCAATAACTTAAATCCCTTCCCTCAATGCGCAGCATGGCTCCTACCTGGATCTATTCCCATTGCCTTACTCATCCAAATGGATTAACTGGGCTTTTACTTCGCCTGCCCTGTCTTTGAAAGACTGGCTCCTAGTCAGGCAGCCCAGGGTGAAAGGAAAAGCCAAGGACCTGGATAAACCACAAGGTGTGCAATACAGTCCACGAATATCAAAAACAGACAATCTGAACAATAGAAGGTTTGGTAGAAAAAGAGATGTGATTGGCCATTCATTTCCATCTTGAAATTTTACTCCACTCATCACTCAGAAAGCCACAGAAAGGTCAATTACTCCCCTATACACTGCTCTCTATAGAACGGTGCTCAGCAAATGACTGTTAATTAGCTAAAATGGCATCCTTGGCCGAATCGTTCAGATACACATGGCCACCACTACCAAAGTTTGACTCGTCAATTTATGCCACAGTGAAAGTGTTTTGTAATAAATCCAACGTATGAGGCATGTTCTACCTGATATCCAAAGAAGACCATCAGCCACATAGCCAGCGTGACAGGAGAGGGACCGGTCAAAGGGTTGGACGAAAGTCCACTTGTTCTTCTTGGGGCAATATCGCTCAACAGTCGGCAGAACCTGGCGCAGTTCATTTCTGCCCCCAGCCGCATAGAGGTACTCATCCATGGCTCCCAGAACGAAATGCTCCCGGCAGTTTTTCATGGGTGCTATCTCTGCCCAGGAATTACTGCGGGGGTCATAGCGACAGGCAGTCCTCACGGCACACGTCCGGCCACTGGCGTGCTCGACTTCCCCTCCTGCTACAAACAGGAAGTCCCCCATGACTGCCACACAATGGTGGCTCCTTCCCACGGGCATGGGAGCCAGCTCACTCCAGTTGGCAATGGCAGCTATGAGGGCATTCTCCTGATCCACGGGATTGAAGTACCGAAGTTCCTTGACTTTACAGACCTCACGCTTCTTCCCACCGATGATGTACAGAGTATCTGACTGGAAGCGCGGTTTGGTCCTGCGAGTCTGCCACACGGGCTGTGCGTAGATGCTCTGGTGGTACTCCAAGGCCTCGTTGACAAGAGCTGTTGCGGTTTCACTTGCCTGGACGAGGGGGTGGGACAGGGCAACTGTATGGAGAGTGTCCACGTCCATCAGGCCAAAGCGGATGTACTGCAGGAGCTCATCCATGTACTGGTAATGGCAGCTGTGTTCCAGCCACCTCACAGCTAGCTGAAACAGAGGCAGGGAGGTGGAGAGAGCACGAAGGTAAGAAGAAGCCAAAGCAACGTGGCACAGAGGCCAGCTGCCATGTATTCCTTCAGACTCTTAATAACACTTTTATTTTTTCTTACAAACCATGGAACACTCAAACATTGTTATACCCAGTTGAGGGATTTTTTTTTCCCTTCCACATCAGCAGAGACACAAAAGAACTCAAAACACTGTTGGAGAGATTAGGAACAATGTTAAGCAACACGGACAAGACTTAAAGGATCACTTGAGGTAAACAACAGTTACTTTTCAAAGAATGAGAATAAGGTTGTGAAACAGCCTGTTCCCTTAGGTTTCATGCATAAGAGGCTTGGTTCGCCCCACCACCAGGATATGTCAACGGTGAGCCATGTCATCAGTTCAAGCAACATATGTCAACCTGTGAGTCAAGGTGCTGTATCAATATGAGTAATGTGAGAAAATATGTGATCATCTGAGACCACAGGGTGCACTTGAGAGAAAATCAATACGACACTAGTAGCAAGATTTAGAAAGAAAAAGGACATTTTCCCCCCCTGCAACTTTTGTAGGTATGTCAGTCAGGAAGCAAGAGAAGAAAAAGAAAGATTGCAACCTATCAATTTATTTTATTTTTTCTCAACTAGTTTTCATCTTGAAAACAGTTGTTTGTATGTGTAAGATATGGGCAATATGTTAGAGCCATTTTCATAAAAACAGGATACAGAGGAGATTATCTTTGTATTATGGACACAAGAGCAGAATGTAATCCTAAGCTTTTTGATTAGGTCTAGATCTCTTTCAAGAAGGAAAGGGGCAAGAACTTTCAGCTACAGACAAATAGAATTTCTTAAAACTAAAGCAGGTGCATTAAGTCATAAATAACAAAACTGAATAGTAGTTTAGAAAATAATATCAACAAAAATCCAATTCATGTTATGGAGCACCTGAAGTAATTTAATTAATTGACTTAAGTTTGGCAAAGCTTTCCACACATCAGCATAGAGAAGTATATCTAATATCTCCAGTCAACATATTTGACAGAATTTATTCTTAGCAGTACCTATATTAAACTAGATCTCCTAAGCAATATAAATGTGGACCTGAAGCAATTAACATAAAAAAAGTAAAGAAAATACTGAATAATTCTGCTGTGTTTTACTTGCTTTCTGACCAGTGGAATTGGGGTTCTGGGCTTTCTTTTTCAGCTGATTCATTGCACTGGGAAAAATGTCTACAGAGAAGACAGAAAGAAATGTAGTGCCCTCAGACCATTACTCCTTGACAAACGTGAGCTGGGTTTTCATCCTTGTAAAAAGGATCACTAAACCGTCTGAAGCATTAGATGATTTCAGGCTTTCAGAGTTTCTATATCCATTTGACAAATGGCTCTAAAAGGCAAGGCATATTTTGGGCATGTCTTTTTAGTTTTCCAGATGAAGAGAATGTAGCAAGTGAATTTGCTTTCAATATATACTGAATTGCATCTCTAAATGAATAATGAGCGAAGAGAAATGCAAAAAGAATGTCACTGGTTGCCAGGTAGCCTACGGATGCCATGGAGGCAGACACAATGTAGGGCAGATGAGTGACACTCTATGGCTGTTTTTCTAGAAACTAGTATTTTTTATTTAAATAAGATACTAACCTGATGAAAAAAAAATTACCTGTGTATGGTAACACAGTAATAATCAAAGATAGTGCAGAAGAAAAATGTCACTCATCAATCACCAAGTCTGTGCTGGAAGTGGAGAGTTTTCCCACAGGCAACATCCTGGTTTTTCTCCACCCTAATTTTAGAAGTTTCAAGAGATGGGTTCCACTTAGAATTCTACAACTTAATAAATGATTTTCCATTCTTTGCCCATAGAGCTTTCAAAAGTTTTCAGGGATAAAGTCATCCCACTCAAGGTTACTCCTTATGCACAAGGTAAAATTTTCTGAAACTTAATCTTTCACATTGCTCCTAATTTGAGTAATTCCAAATGGTACCGCTTTGTTTTGTAATGAATTTCTTAGCATCCTGATATCCTAATGTTTCTGCATCTTGCATATGGATACTACAGGAAAACAGCACTGGAGAAAGAGCAAATAAACATTCATGTCTCTATAGCCTCTTTTAATAGCACAGTGCTGCCCATTTAATTACTTTTCTCCTTCCTCATAAATCAGTTCTTCCTATGCGCTAATCAATCTTCTAGCCCATCTCTTAACACTCTCTGATTTACCTTTATCTTTCTAGCAAACAGTGTCACTTACTGTATGAAAGATATACAAGCCACAACTAGACTCTGCCTCTAAGAAAATTTCTAAGGAATCAAACTAGCAGTGGAACAGTGACCACTGTGACCTATCTCTGATTCATTTCTGGCTTTCTGTCTACTTATCACCCCTTACGTCACAATATCATGATGGTTTCCATGTTCAATTTCCCCAAATACTATGTATTACAAAATACTTTGTGAACACACATTTAATTTGCACTTTCTGGGATAATGTTTATCTTATTTATCGCCAGTATGTCTAACTTCTCACATTTTTCATATAATTTTCACACATTTATTATTTATAAATATTTTCAGACTACACAAGTCATTCATACTTGTTGGGTTTATCTTTTCTCCAGATCAAAGGTAAATATAATATACAATTCTGCCAACTTTGAACCAATCTCACCTGGATATAGTGTTATTTACAGATTTAAATCCAGTGCTTCTTAAACCTAACATGTGCATGAATTACCTGGTTTTTATGGGCAAAATGCAGATTTTGATTCAATAGGGAGCGGGAGGAGGACTGCAAGCCTGCATTTCTAACATCTCCCAGGTGATGCATACGCTGCTAGTCCATGGACCACGTTTTGAGTAGGAAGGTTTTAGACAGATTCCCATTTATGAGACTGTAAATTGCTGCTTTATAAGAGTAAACGAAGTCTGCTGTTTCAAATTTTAAAAGGCTTAAATTAAATGAAGTTTAAGTAGGATGCTTTAGTAAAGATATAGGGCATGTGTAGCTAATACCATAGGTAAGACAGCATATTTCCTTTGTAGTAAGATATGGGTAAGCTCTTACTATGGGTAGGACAGCATTTTTTTTTTTTTTTTTTTTTTTTTGCGGTACGCGGGCCTCTCACTGTTGTGGCCTCTCCTGTTGCGGAGCACAGGCTCTGGATGGGCAGGCTCAGCGGCCACGGCTCATGGGCCCAGCCGCTCCGCGGCATGTGGGATCTTCTTGGACCTGGGCACGAACCCGTGTCTCCTGCATCAGCAGGCGGACTCTCAACCACTGCGCCACCAGGGAAGCCCTATAGTGAAAGTTTTATCTCAGACTCTTTAGGTAACAAAGCCAGCAACAGTGGGAAAGAAATCAAGGATTCAGTTTGGGAGGGCAGATCAAAGAGTACTTAGGAAACAGGGCAATTAGGCAAGATGTTTCCTAAACCATCTGAAACACAGGAACTGTCATCTCCAAAGACTATAGGAGATCTCCCAAGCACACTACCTAACCCAGTCTAGTACATCTTACCCTGATGGAGAATTGTTCCTTCCTAAAAGGAGCACTGGCTACAGCTTATTCCAACGTCAACTCATCTCATCCTCAGATTCTTGATAAGAACAGTGTCTGGCACGTAGTAGGCTAAACATAATTGTTGCAGAATAGAAAATCCTTTATAACTATTCTTAGGCTATTTGTCATATTTCTCTTGAACCAACAACATCAGTTCCTTAATATATTTATTTATCTATCACAGTCTTCAATTTCCTATTTTATTATCTCATCTTTGTGGCTTTCCTATAAATCATTATAAGCTCACAAAACTCCCCACGGCAGCATGCAATGTACTGGACCTACTTATATAAGGCCCTTGTTTTACTCCCTCCATAACTGGTGCTGGTCACCTCTATTTGACATTCTTGGCAATTCAATGAATATCGTAATCTGTTAATCCCTCAAATATAAAGTATTAGGGCAAGAAGAAACTTTAGAGTACTTTTGGCTCAAGCTTCCCAATTTTACTAGTAGAAATAAAATCCAGACAAGCTATTGGACTTACTGCAAGTCATGCAGCTGATTAATGGAAAAGCTGGAACCAGAAATCCAGTTTTTAAGTTATAGAATGTGTTCTTCTATTATATCATATAATTATTATTACATATCATTATTATATCATATCATTATTTTTCCATCAATAATTATTTTAAGGTAGAATCCAAGCACTCAAAACCAAATGCACTCAAAACCAAACTTAATGCCCATATTGTCCATTTTCTAAATTAGAAAACTAAAGTCGGATTTTTAAAAATGTATACTTTGCTTCTAGATAGGTGACAATATTTTTCAATGAGTCTCATTTATGGATTACTTTTGCAGAAAAACCATGCATTTAATTGTATGGATTAAAGAGTTTGTAAGTAAAGAATAAGTCTTTAGGGGAAAGGCCTTCCTTTGAGTATTGAATTATTGTTTCACTTTTTATTGGAATATGTATTTTAACTCTAGGTTATTCCGTGTTAACTAAACCTGGCTCAAAAATATATGGACCGCAATGAAGAGTGGCCCCTGCTCACCGCAACTAGAGAAAGCCCTCGCACAGAAACGAAGACCCAACACAGCCAAAAATAAAATAAATAATAAATAAATAAAAATTTTAAAAATATATATATGGAAAATAATCTCTTCCTTTTAGTGTTCTCAGTGTATCCCCACTGATTGCTATTCTGTGAATAGAATATATAATATATAATACTAAATATAAAAGTATATAATTTTAAATTATGCAAGATTTTCTCTAATTCAATTAAAATATATAATCTGCTCATATTTATTTCAGAAATATGTCAATTATATGAACGAATGTTACATTACTAACATTATAAGCCCTCAAGTTATGATCCAAATTCCTTTACTGTTCTTGCTCAAACACACCCAGATAGAAGCTACTGCTTTAAAATCTACCTCTGCTTATATATGTCCATACGTCTGTGTACTACCCAACGTGACCCCAAAGCAATGCCAAAACAATAAGAAATTTTACACTCACATATTTCCTGGAAAATATATGAATTATGAAGTCATCTCAAATCCAAGAATACACATTAATGCACTCTTCCATAAAACTGCCTTTATATCTTGCAAACATATATTAAAAATGCCCTTTACAAAAGCAGTTCTCATCAGATGAGTGATCAAATGTCTTTAACTAACGCTGACAAAAGATAAAGCTCTTACAACACTGTTGAAAAGCAGTAACTATTTCTTTCTCTTGGTTCACAAGAATTCTTTTTCACTGAAGAGGATATTCTCATCACAGAATTCCTCAGCCAGAGCTGAATAATGAAGAACCGGTATTTTTGCCCACAGTCTGATTCTGCCCCCTTGGCCCGGGGCAGCTATAATTATTCTCCTATTTTAAAACCTGGTTGCAGACAGCTTTGCTGAAGGGGCAAACTGAGCCCCGCCTTTTGCAGGAGCCCATGCTGTGAAGGCACAAGTGTCTATATCCTTGCCAGTCCTGTCATCCCACTAAGATAAGCCAGGGCACCAGTCTCCCCTCAGTGCCCAAAAGGCAGCACAAATTCCACGGTTCTGCAAATTCAGAAAGGAACAAAGGAAGGGCACAGGAACAAATAAGCAACC
>NW_006794406.1:1412502-1448814 GCF_000442215.2 Lipotes vexillifer | reverse complement strand
CATTCCTGAAGCTCCACCAGAGCCTGGGATGTTAAAGAGCACTTGGGCAACAAAGAGTGGGGAGCCATGAGTGAATGCTTTAATAGAATGAATACAATGCACAGACAGAATTTTTCCTTTCCAAACAGAGAATCAAGGATGCTCACCATCTTCTAATCCATGTCCTCAAAGGGAAGTTGCACTATTATATATTGCATTCAAGTACACTGTCTCGTATATTATTTTATAATGCCTTAAATTCAAATAAACATAAACATAAAACTTTAGCAAGATACCCTTTTAATATAAAGTTTCTTTAGATGATAAATGTGGAAAGTTTCCCTCCTGTATGTGAACAGGTGTTGAGACTTGCCATGTTAAACTACTGATACATAGAATCTCATTTCTTTAACATGAGTCATGTTAAAGCTCTAAATAGTGACATGTTAAACCAGAATAATGACTGACATAGAGAGGAAAGTTCATATTAATAAATAAGTGCACAAAATTTTATAGCCCTATTCTCTTCATAGAGACCAAATGAAAGATTTCTGTTCAAAAAGGCAACATTCCTATCTAAAGACACCAGAAACTAGGGACATAAGATCAGGGTATGTTGCTCTACCAGAACAGTGAAAATGGTACAATGGAGGAATATTAAAAATTATAACAGTGCTCACTTGAGTGCTGTAATTAAAACTGTGTCAACATTTTGCTTGTAAAACAGATTTTTCAAGGGAGGTTGTACATTAACCATTATAGCTGACTACAAACTTATATAAGACACATAGGCTATTTTTTCCTGTAAGAAATATATTTCAATAGAATCAAATCTGATGTGGTCCCAGGTTCATATACTGTCAGAAAAAAAAACCCTGACAGATTTTAAAAAGAATATTCAGCTTAGTAGATATGATAATAACACATATTCTTTCATTGTTCATTTAAAATTTCATGAAGCTGGAAGACTGACAAATGCTCTTATTTTCACCTTTAGCAAAAAACGTGTGCTTTGATAATACTCTGGTTTCTCTTCAGATTGTATAAATCTTTTGCCTTTTACTAAAGATTTCCGTGGAAAAGAACAGTTATGAGGGGTTTTTTCAGGGGTTTTAAAAAAAAAACATGATGTATACAACTTACCCTCAAATGGCTCAGGAAAAACAAAAGCACACATGTGTGCGTGCACTCTCTCTCTCTCTCTCTCTCTCTCTCTGTTTAGATATCTATCTATTCTCCTACTACACATATCTACAGATATTTATAGATAGATATCTAGAGAGTGAGACAGAGACAGAGAACGTATGATAAAGCAAACCAAGTAATTAAGAAATGAGCAAATCATATGGGTGTTCTTTACTATTCTTATTCTTGCAACTTTTCTATAAGTTTGAAATTATTTTTAAATAGAAAATTGAAAGAACAAAAAAGTGCTGATAACCATCTTTAATACATATTTTTTTTCAAAACAGTACATACTGCCAAGCATCAAAAGCAGGAGCCCTTGCAACCAAGGATGTCTCTTTCCCGTAGACAGCGATAAACACATAGGAGTGGAGGAATCACAAGGAAACCTGTCCTGAGGCATGCCACATTTAAGTTCCAGGTATTTGTGAGGACAAATACAAGTGACCTGAGTTGGTTCAGTCTTATAACACAAGGCAATTTTTTAAAAGGTAAATTGTGTATCAAGATGAAGAGGAAACAAAGATAGGAAAAGAGATGAGGTTAGTATACTGTGATGCCTTTTCCACCTCAAGAATTGGCCACCAATTTGAGCTGATCTTTGAAAAGTCAATACAAAGAACAGCAAGAGTATGTAGCCAACACTGGACCAGTCATTTGGCTTCTCAACTGTAAAACGAGTGAGTTGATGAGAGAGTCTCTTTTATCACTAGTATGTATGTCACTTACAGATCCACCAAAAAGTAATATTTTAAAGTAGAATCCTCATATACACACTACTATATATAAAATAGATAACCAACAAGGACCTACTGTATAGCATAGGGAACTATACTCAATATTTTGTAATAACGTGTAAGGAAAAAGAATCTGAAAAAGAATATATACATATATATGTGTGTATGTATAACTGAATCACTTTGCCATACACCTGAAACCAACACAACACTGTAAATCAACTATACCTAAAAAGAAAAATAATAAAATTTTTAAATTAAAAGTTTGAAAACTTAAAAAAACAAACATAAAGTAGAATCCTCCAACATTCCTACAGGTGGGAGAGACAATAAAAATTAATCACTATGGGGCTTCCCTAGTGGTGCAGTGGTTGAGAATCTGCCTGCCAATGCAGGGGACACGGGTTCGAGCCCTGGTCTGGGAAGATCCCACATGCCGCGGAGCAACTGGGCCCGTGAGCCACAGCTACTGAGCCTGCGCGTCTGGAGCCTGTGCTCCCCAACAAGAGAGCCCGCGATAGTGAGAGGCCCGCGCACCGCGATGAAGAGTGGCCCCCGCTCGCCACAACTAGAGAAAGCCCTCGCACAGAAATGAAGACCCAACACAGCCAAAAATAAATTAATTAATTAAAAAAAAATTAATCACTGTGTCTAGTATCCAAGTCACAGATTTCTATAGCACAAATAGTTTTTATAAATCTCTTTTCAGGAAAACAAAGTGATGGGGTTTTTTGTCTGTAATTCTGAACTCAACAGAAATACACACACACGTGTGTGGCATGTGAAAGTGCATGTGTACACAGGCTCACATAAAAATAAAATAATCTCAGCCAGAGAACACACATTTCAAGTTTGTAAGTGACTGCTTCAAGGTACTATTTATTTAAAATCCCAGAACGTGGTTTTATTTAGAAATGAAAATATTTAGTAAACTATTCACATGAAATTTTACCTCAAGACAGTCTTTAAATACACCACCCCCATATCTGGAATATACAAAGCTTTTTATATAGGAAGAATGTCCGACAGGACAAGAAAAACAATGAACGTCACCTATGCCAAAGATGCTGCAGGGAAAATGGAACCTATTCCTGGTCTCCTCACACTTGAGCAAACTACAGGAACAATTAGAAATAGCTTCCTATACTTGCCTTCAATGGTCTCTGAACCAAAAGATAATACTCATTCATCTAATCATTGATAGCATCAGAGTATCATTTGAGGCTAGACTGATGGGTGAGACTTCTAAGTAAGATATTAGTGATGCATATTTACTTATGACGACTTTCTGGGTTTAAAAGGTAATGTGGTAAGTGAAATATTAAGCTTATATTGTCAGAACAACACTGGAAAATCAGAGAAAACCAATTTGATCAATAGAAGAAAACCCTGTTGTATCCCATTGGCAACAGGGAGTAGTGACCCTAGCTGGGTCACACCATTTCACGTTATTTTCCAGCTACTGCATGCATTGAGGATGCATTATCAGGGTGAAGTCAACTGAAAGGACAGGGAAATCCTGATGCTTTTTTCTACCGCTAACTGGTACATGCCCATAGATGTGCATATGACACAATGAAAAGGAGACAAGACTTGATGTCAAAAGACCTGTTTCTGCAACTTAACACATTTGAGCATTTATGAAAAACACAAATATACTGAGGCTCAGTTTCATCACCTGTAAAACAAAGATGATGTTGTTTACATCACAGGGTCAACATAGGATTGAATGAGATAACATGTGAAAGTGCTTGATAAACTATGACATTTAGACAATAAACAGAATTAATATGATGCAACGCACCACCAAGAGATGGAGCTAATCCTCAACTCAACTATCCTTCTGAATTCATGATAAAGCCAGCACAGACAATTCTTATGCAACACAGTATTGTGCAATATTGACCCAAATTTTGAGAGATCTCTGTAGTTGATAAGGAATTTGCTATACAGTATTAAACACTTCACATGCTATAAACTGATAATAAAAGCATGGCAGATAATCTGTTGCAGATCACAAACTAGCCCTTATGATAAGCCTATTTCCACACCAATGAACTCAGTAATTCTAACCCAGTTATTAAAGGTGTGTGGCCTTGTTAAACCCCAGTCAGAGAAACATGAATGAATGAAAAGAGAGACACAGACATAAACCTACTTGTCTCTGTATAACACTCAGTATACATTCACTTTCTTTACTTGGCTTGAGTGTCCCATTAAAAATATTCGAATTCATGTCCATCAGTTCCCTCAAATCTCAACTCAGTTAACTTAGTGGCAAGGAAAAATATGTATAAACTAAGCTACCTGGCTTGAGAAAACTAAAATAACAATTGATTGAGTTGATTACTTTCTTCCTGCTTTGTTGCTCTGGGGTAAATGATATAATCACGAATCTTTTCTTTTAGTTTTTTCATTCATCCACTCCTCAATTTCTTATTGAGTGCCCGATAGCTGCCAGGAACTTACTTGGTGAGAAAGAAGATCCTCATTGGTACACATATATACAGTCTTCTTGCCATTCACTTTCAAGCTCTGTTAACACCATAAATCTCAAGCCTTACTCTTAACCTCAAGTGTCTTAACATATCCCTGTAAAATATACCCAGGGAGTATGAAATTAGGGGAAGAAAAATCCTACAATTTTGGAAGATTCAGTCTATTGTAGGCAGATTTTCAGACACAAGCAAAAACCATCTTTTTATGTTGCCATTTCCCTCATGGGTGTTTTAAATATTGCTGGTACATTTTTAAACTTTATAGTTTTTTTAAAAGCTGTTTAATTTGTAAACATGCCCTGGAGCATCCTGGGGGCATCAAGCCTTTGAATATTTCTTTATAAACTGATTTAATAATAATGAACCAATTACAGGTTCACTGGCACATACACTCCCCACCTGAAATGAAACCTTTAATGACCAAAAGGAGCTCACAGGCTCAAGCAGCTGCCCCAGCTCACAGATACAGAGATAGTCAAATCCCTCAAACAAGTGGTACTGTGATGAATTTAGATGTTCAGGAAGTACCTATGCTGCATTTAAGGGTTAATGTTGGCAGCCTCCAAGAATCCTCAAAGGTCACTTTAAACGTTAATTTAGGGCTACAGAGTACAGTAACTGGAGTGGGGAACCCAGTACCTGAAGCCCATGACTAAACACGGTCAGAGGCCAGACTCTACTATCAAGGGGATGGAGCTGGTGGGCTGCGGTGCCAGGGCCTACACCCTCAGTGAGTTGCAAAGAACACACATAAATGCCATGCTGACCACTGCCCTCCTTCACTATGTGAATTTCACCCTGCCTACTGATGCCTGAAAAGAATACTTCACACTGCATTCTCCAACTTCATTTCATCACCGTATAAGTAAGTGGGGAACGCTGAATCCTCTATTCACACCTTGAAGCACCTTTGAGTATAATATACAAGTGATACTTCTGTCAAAGAAGATACTTTTTTTTTAGCACAATGATGACATATTTTTGAGTGGGGGAAGTGGCTTAGCGAGCCAATTTATAATAGTCGTGTACGGAAAATGGGTATGTGGGCAGACGGGCCCAGTGCGGGAGAACAAGTGGCTTGACAATCTCAGAAGACCTGTGAGAGGGGAAGGGGCTGCAATGGGTGAGGGAAGGAGTACTAGAAGGTAGTAGCCGTTCCAAAGGCTGTCTGGTGAGGAGGTGCGTATCTCAGTCCCAGGGCCAGGCACCCAGAAGGAAATCTGTGGGAATTATGAGAAATCACAGATCCAAGACATCTTCATAAGGTTAGGAGGAACAATGTGTTGGAACCTTGAAGGCAGAGACAGAAAGGCTGAAGAGGAAAGATAAACTGGGTCCAATGACTGCCAGCCCTGCGAGCAGAGGAAATGCCAGCCCAGGCCGGAAGATGAGGTGTGAGACACTCTGAGGACCCTCTGAAGGGGGACATCACTGCTGAGGGGATGCAGTTTCAGTGAACGGAGTCAGCATGAGAGCACAGTTCTGGGAATGTGGTGGAGAGCTTATGAGGACATAGGGAAAGTCCTCGGTTTTTGGATATCAGTTTTCCACAACAGGTAAAGGGTTCAACAGGTTGGGGGAAGGCAGAAACCCAGTCAGGCTTGGACAAAAAACAGTTTGAAAGAATGAATTACATTTCAAGAAGAAATTCTTTGCGTAAGTCTCATTAATTTGTAAACATAGTGAATCTAAAACTAAAATATAGATACCACTGTGACAAGTCACAGTATTTTTTAAATACCAAAAAAATCTCTCTTGGTTGACTGATACATTTCTCCCCATTTAACTTTTTACTCCCCATTGCTGGAATTAAAAAAAAGACATAACTAATCAGTAATTTTACTAAGCACCCCTGAGGGTGATTTTATGCATGCTATCCAAGAAAGCTAAACAAAAATAATCATTTGTGGTCTAGTGCAGTGAAGAATCTGGTGAGACTATATATATATATATATATATATATATATATATATACACAATCCTACTCTCATATCTTTTAAAATATTTTAAACAGCACTGTTGCTTAAATAAGGGCTGCATTGAAATAGTAACTGGGGGCTTCCCTGGTGGCGCAGTGGTTGAGAGTCCGCCTGCCGATGCAGGAGACACGGGTTCGTGCCCCGGTTCGGGAAGATCCCACATGCCACGGAGAGGCTGGGCCCGTGAGCCATGGCCACTGAGCCTGCGTGTCCGGAGCCTGTGCTCCGCAACGGGAGAGGCCACAACAGTGAGAGGCCCGCGTACTGCAGAAAAAAAACAAAAGAACAGTAACTGGATTCAATGACAATTCATTTTTTGAGCCTCTTCACGTGAGACTGAATTATCGCTTAATGACTCTCTTTACCATTCAAAAACGAATAGCTTTTTTTTTTTAAAGCAAGAAATAGTGTGAAAATAGAACACTTGAAATAAAATTATAATCATTATGATACTGTCACTGTAACATCTATAGACTTAATTGTTTTACAATTGACATGTGAGAAAAAACGTCCAAGGCTAGGTAGAAATATGCTGCTGAATGTTCACTGGGGGAAGAAAACCTGAAGACACACAAATGAAAAAGCAGAACAATGATTCTGGCTCTTAGGTGCCTAATCTAGGAGACCACTATGCACAGCTTGGAGACAGAATTAAAGGTTTCCTTTATTTTTTCTTTTCCTTTATTTTTCTTTTTAAAAGGTATGCATAAAAGAAGATTGTAATGAGCTACACATTGTAAAGACCAGCACTATTAGGTGCCTGCATCTTTTTTACCCTACGCTTCAAAAGGCAACAAGATTAGGCGCTGGGATTATACAAATTGAAATTTGCAACTTTTAATAACCTTCGTACTCCTGCAGACAAATATCTGTCTCCCTGGCTCAACCCCTCCCCCATGCTTCCCAAGAAGGGAAAAGGAGTCAGATGTTGCCCTTGGAAACAAGAATTCATCAAACTATTCTGAGACATGCTGCTGAGAGAAACGTTAAGGAGAATGGAGCCTTCAGTTCCATATATGCGCATATTCTGAATTTACTAGCTTTGCTGGTTGGTGTAAGAAACAGGGCAGAACAACTCAGGGAGCTGCTGCATTAGCAAACTGGACAAAGTATCCCTGTCGTTTATACTTCTCCACTGCACAACCGGGATGGAAACATTTGCTCTATTGGAAGGCAGTGATAAGGATGGATTTTTAAAGTTTCCATTTTTAAGTGAAAATGAAAGAAAAATGCTCTTCTAGATGTGTTGTGCCTTTGAGCTCCATTTGAAAAAAGAAAAAAAAAAAAAAAAAAAGGCAGAGAAAGCTGCTGTGAAGGTCACCGAGTGAAAGAACTTCCTCAGGGCACAGAATAAATTAAATCCCAAGGAAAAAATAAAATGTGATTTCCAGAGTGTGAGGCACAAACTCCAAATGACAATGATTGACAGCCAAACTATATACGTGCAATATCTAAGACTGCACGTTCTCATTTACCTCAGTGTAGCCAGCAAGCGCCCATTAAACATCCGTCTGATGCCCAAATTAACCTTCTTGGCAAACTGAAAGAGGCACAAACTATCATAATCAACCTTTCATTATCACAGCAGCCTCTAGTTAAAGGGTCAGAATAATTGTGCCATCAGAGCCTTGATTGTTTTCAATCAACAGACGGCTGGAGTGACAGCTCGGTGATGGAGGGGTCTGATGAAACCGCACCAGGCCTAATCAGAGCAGATGAAAGGAAGGCATGATTGGTGCAAATGCACAGTCGTGCCTCTCCTTTTCATTTACAATCTGAAATTACTCTTAAATTTGTGGGGCTTTTTTTTTCCCTCCCTTATGAGTACCACTGAAAGAATGTTTGACTTATTATGAGTTCTGACAGTGCAGAGTTATAAAACACAGGTAGGGTTATCAGCTGAGGCTTTAAGTGGGTATTCAGCATAATTTTAACAAATTCACTCTTGAAAAGCACAAAATGACTGAAAAGGCTTCCAATGACCTAACCTCTCAGTGCTGTTTGATTAACAGACCCATTCATTCTGCTGGCATTCTAAATGATGAGAAGATAAAACCGAGGGCAGAAATACCCTGTAAATGTTTTCTCTCAACCCCTCTGCTCTGCTTACTTCAGTACTAGTTCCTCTGCCCCAAATCCTTACAGTGCTCGAAGAACACCACATTAAGACCTCAAAGAGCTCATCCATCAGAGAGTATGGATCAAGTAAGGGTGGTTCTGAGTTAAGAACATGAAGCTATACTGGGAACCACAGGGGTAGGAAAGACTGGAACCCATCAACCCTATGCTGATATCAAGAAGAATTATTTGGGGAAAAGGAATAAAACTTTCTGTGATAGGCCAGGCTAAATTTGGCATAAAAGGGATTTGGAGAAAATTGAGACAATATACAGCTGCATTCATATAGCAACAATCCAGACTACAGACATTAATATCTTTAAAAATTTATGATGAATGAAATATACACTTGGAGTAGCAAAAGTAAGTTCCTAACTTCTATTTTCTTCCTTAATCTTAGGATCAACCAGCCAATAATGAGAGTAAGTATGATTCAGGTCAGTATTGCAAAACAAAGGAAAGTTTTTTAGCTGCAAAAATTAATATGCATGCAACCTGTGGTGTGCGTGTGTGTCTACCCGCAAGCATGTGTATGGTGTGAACCCCACCTGTATATGTGTAAGAGACAGGGGAAAGGGTAGTTTTTAACCTCTCTACTCAAAATTTTTACATAAAACTGAGGCCATTTTATTTGCTAGATTGTGAGTTGGAACGATACGATAAGGGTACATAATTAACAAAATTAAAAGAATTATTAAAAACAGCCTAGGGCTTCCCTGGTGGCGCAGTGGTTGAGAGTCCGCCTGCCGATGACGGGCCCAGCCGCTCCGCGGCACGTGGGATCTTCCCGGACCGGGGCACGAACCCGCGTCCCCTGCATCTGCAGGCGGACTCTCAACCACTGCACCACCAGGGAAGCCCAATCTCTTTTATTCTTAAAGTTGAAATGAAAGTGACATTTGGATTCACTAATCATTCATGAGAAACTATCTGAAAGTACAGGACAAAGTGGCTTAGTTTTAACTTAGAAATCAGAATGTGCCTGAAACACAGGCATATGACAATTCAGTTCTCACCTCAAGCAATAGAGGAAAATGAGGCTTGGCCTTCAGTTACCCACATTGGGGAAAGTAGAGGCCAATCCTGGGAATTCAAAATGGCCTGAGGCCTTTTCATAAAGCCCAGCGTGAGGCCTCCCACCCACCATCACTCACAATTCAATACTTTCTTTCACAGTGCATCAAAGGAATTCATAGGAATTAATAATTCATAGGAACTATCTTTTTCTAACTGGGTGATATCCAAAATATATGAGTATTCTCTCCCGTGGAAATAACAGTGCTAGAGACTGAGAATAAAAAGAAACTTTTCCCAAAACACTAACTCTAAGTAGAACAATAGGCCAAACACTCAGAGGTAAGGGCCACGGGACGCTAAGTGACAAGGGCCAAATAGGATCACTATCATCAGAAATGAGAACTCCTGCATTTTCCAGAACAAAACTTCTCAGGCAGACAGCTGAGTCAGAATTACCCTGGGCTTGAAAAAAAAAAAAAAAAAAAAAAAAAAACCAGCCTGGAATTTTCCATGCAATAGTTAGCAAAATTTGTCCCCTCATAGCTAGACCTCATTTTATGGGTTAATTGCTCACAGCAAAAGTATTAAGAATGCACAAAATTCCCATAGTTCTACTTACATGTAAATATACCTCAAGCAGGATATTACTAAGTCTGTCATATGACTTTCTGTAGCATTTCAAAGTTTTCATTTTGACTTTTTTTATAGGAGACAATTCTCAAAGGAAGATATCTGGCACATGGTTAAAACACAAGTATTTTCCAAATCCATCCTTGTTCTCCCACCAATTCCTTAAGCACCCCATCCTTCAGTAGTCACCTTACTTCTCATGTGCACATAGGCGCCTCCAGCAAGCTTTATCAATGGCCAGGCTCTGTCATCTCCTGAGGGCTTCGTTCTTCTCCCAGAGTGGCACTGGCTTTTAAGGCACAACTTCCTTCTGCCCGGAAGGCAGTCTGTATATTGGTCAAATAGGAGTGGCTCTGGGATACTGACAGCACGTGGGATTTAAAATATTTCCTAGCTGGTTCACAGAACAGGAGGATGAAAAGCAGGCCGACCTGGGTCAGTACCTCTTCTAACCTCTCGAATCCAAGAGGTGTGGAATTCATCATTCCAAAGCACTACACAGCCCCTCTACATGGCCTAAATCGTACAAGAGATGAAAAGAGCAGAAAGATTCTTCAGGGGACCTGGCAACCTGACAAATCAACCCCTTTGTTTACTTTATTATTTACTCTTTCTATTGGGCTTCACTCCAGAGTATACAGTCCCAGCAGTGGGCAGAATAAGAAATCACTTACAGCCCTCGGCAGGTTCAATGTCATTCTCACAGCCAAACAGAGGGACACCTAAAGTCTATCTGTCTCTTAACCAAGCGTCGTCCTTTCTGGATGGAGAAGTCTAGTTTTACTTTCAGCTGTGAGTAATTTTCCATTGTGATTGGCTGACCTATAGTCAATTTAGTATAATTAATGCCAAATTACATTGTAATTCACCTAGAATTACAAATTAAAAGCTATATTAAGAGCAAATGAATTAATCAAATTAATGATATTATGCTCACTTGTTTTAAAGTGTTAATAAGACAGGTCCTCCTAAAACGTTTAAACTTCAGTGCACCATCCATCACTATTTCAATTACCTGATTTCCTTGTGTGGCCAGAGGAGGTGGCATGTGGGCATTTCTCATCAACAAGAACACACACAAAGAAGATAAGTGCATTCAGCCACTAGCTGGCCTGGCTCTTTTTAGCTTCTGTTCTTGAAGCATAAGTAATATCTGTGCCACTTACTGGAACTGACTTGCAATACTTCCTGTCGGGACTTCCCTGGTGGTCCAGTGGTTCACCTGCCAATGCAGGGGACACAGTTTCGAGCCCTCGTCCAGGAAGATCCCACACGCCTCAGAGCAACTAAGCCCGTGCGCCACAACTACTGAGACTGTGCTCTAGAGCCCGTGAGTCACAGCTACTGAGCCCGCATGCCACAACTACTGAAGCCCACGCTCCTAGAGCCCATGCTCCGCAACAAGAGAAGCCACCACAGTGAGAAGCCTGAGCACTGCAACTAGAGAAAGCCCACGCACAGCAACGAAGACCCAATGTAGCCAAAAATAAATAATAAAAATAATTATAAAAGAAATTTTTTTAAAAATACTTCCTCTAGACAAAGGGGAACAATGCAAAAACCTATGCTATTTATCTTTAGAACCCATCAAATATTTTTTTTTCCTAAGAGAATTTTTCTTCCTGGTTATGTTTTGTCTACCAGAATACTGAAATCTGTTTTCATTCCTCCAGTGTGGCATCTCAAGTAACAAAGAGGCAGTCAGATTAAGGAGAAGAACCTCACCACAGAGAATGCATTACTCTTTACTGTGGACACAAAAGAAGTCTAAGAATTATCTTTATCTCTGAAGGCTGCCCACGATTACTATCTTAGAATGGCCACCTTTCGCCTCCAGGTGTGTTGAGTTGAGAGATGTTCTTCCTTGTTTTCACTTGTAGCAGAAGTCCTAGAGGCAGGAGTGGGAGAAGCAGGGTGTAAGGATGTCAGTATCCAACAGTAAATGCCAAGGCTTCCCCAGACATCTCTTTGGAATATAAACAAGTCTAGAGCCTCCAGGTCGTTCCACAGCTAAGTTTAGATCCTCTCCTCTAGAACGCCCAGAACAGGTGATCTCCATGGTCTGACGTGGCCAACTGGCACGAACACCGTGGCCAGCAAGCACTCAACTGGCTCGATAAGGATTCCTATAGAAATAGTTTGGCGATGCAGGACATGGGGCACAGGCTCATTTCTATTGGAAAGAGACTAACATTTATCAGTACTAATGAATTAATATTTTTCTCCCTTTCTCTTAAACCACATATCTAGGCCATCACCCAGCTGTCAATTTCTGCTGCATGAATTTCTCAATTTCAATATTCAGGTATAAAATGAAGATATCATGATTAATCATTTCCATTTGTTCCATCCACACTCTAACAACAGACTTCCCACCACGCAGTCTGTAGGGCTGCAGCAGAAATAACCACGCTCTAGGTTCTTCTTCACACTGATTTAAATCTCTTGATCGGATTTTTTTCTTTTTTTTTCTTTTTTTTTTTTTTTGCGGTACGCGGGCCTCTCACTGTTGTGGCCTCTCCCGTTGCGGAGCACAGGCTCCGGATGCGCAGGCTCAGCGGCCATGGCTCACGGGTCCAGCCGCTCCGCGGTATGTAGGATCTTCCCGGACCGGGGCACGAACCCGCGTCCCCTGCATCGGCAGGCAGACTCTCAACCACTGCGCCACCAGGGAAGCCCTCTTGATCGGATTTTTAAGTGCTCCTCCCTTATGGGCCTTCTCTTCCTGCTTTATACTTCATCACTTTATACCCTGAAGGAATGAAAAGTGGTTCCCTACCTCTGCCGGAATTCGCCATTCACTCCTTCTCAACAAACCATCTAGGGCCTCAATTTTCCAGGCTCTGATAAAGAAAGACCCTCAGCAACACTTTCTTGTATGACTTTTATTAGAGTCATTTTTGCAACTTCCCAGAGCTGCACAACAGGTGAAAGTGAACATTGGTAATTTATTAGGAAACGTATACTGCTGGCTCACTCATTATAGAGAAATATGACCACTTTGACTTTTGAGAAGATGTATCAGGTACTTTGAGTTTCTGTTTTCTTAGAGATTTGGAGTCTTTGAAGAGAATACAGTGAGACCCACATTGAAGCCGTACTGTGAAGGGAGTCAACCATTTATCCTCTGTGAATTTCCATTTCCTCACTTGTTAAAATCTGGGTAATACTTGCCTTATCAACCTTAATGAGGCTGATGAGAGACTTGAATGAGATTATGTGTGCAAAAATGCTTAAAAAGAATAAAGCTCTCTAAGGAATGTAAAAATTAGCATTGCTGCTATTATTATTGATGAACTTCTATGCCTAGCCTCGAGGTTCCTACCTCATGTTTGGCATATAGTTGGGTTTTATTTTTAAATCCCTGATAACCCAGGTAGCAGCAATATTACTGCCGGCTACCAATGCATAAGTAATATTTTCCAGTCATCTTTTTCCTTCTCACAGTAGCAACAACAAAAATATCAGTCTGGAAACAACATGAATCACAATGAAAATTAGAAGCAGAGAACATAAACATGTTATATCTCATAAATCACCTTGTTGTTCTGTTGTGCTCATTTAAGAAAAAAAAAAAGGAAGGAGAAAGAACTATTAACTCATGGGAACAGCAGCACATAATACAAGTCAGGTCTCCGTATTTTCTGATAATCACTGCACCTCACAGCTACTTGACAACACAGGATCAGCTGGAGCAGAGTCCCTCTGAAATAAATAAATGTGTCATGTGTCTCACAAAGGCACACGCTCCAGACAAACAACAGCAAGTCAAGTTCCTCAGGGATGAGTCCTCCCAGAGGAATCAGCTGCATGTAGATCAGGACGAATGACTAAATATACACTCTGGCAGCTCCAAGCACCAAGCCCTGAAATAGCAGACACGCCCAGTGTCCAGCTGGGGGCGCTCCAAGGATAAAACATCCTCCAGGCACAGCACTATTTGGGATGTGAACAAACCACTATTTATTCTCTTCACTAACATTTAGTAAAAAGGAAATGGAGATATCCTCATCACATTTGTAGAAAAGACTGTAGCTACCTGGGAGGGACTTCCAGAAGTTTCAGGAAGAAAATTGAGAAGTGGTACACATTTAATTACTTTAAAGAATGGTAAGTAAAAAAATAAAACGAGATATCATGAAGAAGCCCAGAAAGTGCCTCTCCAAAAAAAAAAAAAAAAAGATAGTAATGAGACATGCATATATGAAATTAAACTGAGGAAGGGTGCAGATATGATGAAAAATTGCAGTTTGGGCAGGGGGATGAGGGAATGAGAGTTCTCAGGTCACAGTATTTTATGCCATTTCTAGTTACCAAGGTCCTAGCATTAAGAATGAGGACACCACTTAGCGGAATTTTTTGATTAAATGGTCACCCGCAGTTTGATTTCTTTGAGGCTTGAACTGTACTACAGGGATGGACAAAGGTTTGCAAAGCTGTTTAGAGGGCACATACAATGAACAAGAATTACCAATGAAAAGAGCACTGAAGAAAAGGCAAAGGGACACTGGGTGGTGTTGAAATGTCCAAACAAAAGGATTTCATTTTCCAATCCACCCGTATCATTTCAACATGGCCAAAATTAGCACAGAAATCACTACTCTATTTGGCACAGGTCAGTCTCCACTGGGAAGGAATCGGGCGCAGGGGGAAAGAATAGCAAGTGGAAAAGTTCCACATCAGACTCTGTAAGATCCATGAAAGCAGGGCCACGTGGAACCTTTCTACAACCGACTGCCCAGAGCCCATCACGCAGCAGCAGCAGCGGTGCTTGAGAGCACACGACTGGCTGGAGTAGACACTCGATGACTCTTTAAAATGAATGAAAGATTGAATTTAGCACATGGAGCAAAGAGTCAGAGTTAGCAACATGACACAGGCATGAAGGCAGGCAGAGCTGGCCATTACCCCTTCAATCTGCAGGCACTACACCAGAGAACAGGAATGGCCAAACCCTTCCTCATTTCTCTTAAAATCATGGGATTAATTTGATGCACCTCTCCGTCCACCACGCCCAAGTATTTTTGCACTTCTATTATGAATTTAGAAGCTGTGGACCAAAGTGGGAAAAACCCAAGAATTAAAAGACGTGAATTTGATTTCTAGCTTTGTTACTTCAGTTTCCCATTTGTGACACAAAGCAAAGGAGCGCAAAGCAATGCGAGATGAAGCACTCTGGAAACTGTGATGGGATATTCAAATGTGAAGTATTATGATAGTATTGTTGGACACACAGTACTGTTTGAAGTCCTTGCTTCTCCCTGGCCAGATGTGCATTTGGGACAGTTTATCATCTAAGAGATAAAAGACGAAAGCTGAGTACGTCACGAGTGTCCTCTATTTTCCAACTATAAAGGGATAGTAGCTTTTTGTTTGGGTTCACTTTCTGGGACTCCTTTTGAGGAAAATGATTAAATCAAACTCTAAGGTGGGTAGTTTGTGGAGTAGATAAAAGCCCAGGAGGGGCTTGTCAAAAAAAAAAATCACCGCATCTGAGGTTGTTGACTACTCTAAACAGTGTGTGACTTACGTCTCTAGAGATATAAAGTGAATGTGTTATTAACAGATGCTAAGGTCTGATCTTGTCTGACATCAGTGATGTGACCACTGAATTGTTTGGTCCTGTTATCCACTGAAGTCCAGGCAAAGTTAGACTCAAAATATAAGGAGGAGCCCTCAACCCAAGGTTAATAAAGGAAGAAAATCACTGACATATGTACTATCCTTATAAAATCGAAAGATAAGGACTTCCCTGGTGGCGCAGTGGTTAAGGATCTGCCTGCCAATGCAGGGGACATGGGTTCAACCCCTGGTCTCGGAAGATCCCACATGCCGCAGAGCAGTTAAGCCCACGTGCCGTAACTACTGAGCCTGCGCTCTAGAGCCCATGAGCCACAATTACTGAGCCTGTGCTCTGGAGCCCGTGAGCCTCAAGTACTGAAGCCTGCACGCCTAGAGCCCTTGCTTCGCAACAAGAGAAGCCACCACAATGAGAAGCCCATGCACAGCAACAAAGAGTAGCCCCCGCTCATCGCAACTAGAGAAAGCCCACGCACAGCAACAAAGACCCAATGCAGCCAAAAATTAATTAATTTTTAATTAATTTTTTTTAAAGTAAGATAAGTCCTCTTCACTAAAAGTAGGAAGCAGTTAATAGATTAATAATTAAAGGTAAATAAAACTTCTCCACATTCAGAAATAAAGTTAAGATAAATCTCTTTAACCTAATAATTGAACACTTTTATAAAGTTTTTTACCCCAGGATCTAGCTTCTAACACTGTGCCCAGCACATAATAGGCGCGTGAGAAATACCTATTTGTACTTCCACAAACTATCCATTTTTAAATGTCCTTCTTGTTTCTGCTTCTTCAGAGATGAAATAATAATCCAGAGAGCTGGATAATGGTTTAAAATCAGAAGGATCCCTCCCAATTGGGGTTAGACCTAGAGAGGGAAATGGAGTTAGCTCACCTGTACCCTGCCTTACATTCCATGGTTTGGGGCATTTAGTAGGTGCTCAATAAATACTGATGGATGGACAGCCACACTTTCTCCTTATGCTAGCAAATATAAGAATTTACATTATATTCAGGTTTTTCTACAAACTGTACTCTCATGGAAAGTAATCTCCTCCTCATTCTCGGAAAGGAGAACCTGAGCTACAAAAGGCGGAGAATGTACTTTCCTGAGAAAAAACAGATTAGCCAGCACTTCCTATGAAAAGAAAACAGACCTAATATGTGGGAGTGGTATGGAACTGTTTCATGATTTCACTCTAAGTTTTAGAGCAGTACCCCCTGGCTCAGTAGTCTGAAAATATACGTTGACTCTAACAAGAGAAATTTAACAGGGCCCTGTTGAAACAAAATCCTAAGTCAAAGCTAAAACCCAAAAGCAAAATACAACAGTGGAGATTTTTTTTTAATCATTTTTTTTTTTTAACATCTTTATTGGGGTATAATTGCTTTACAATGGTGTGTTAGTTTCTGCTTTATAACAAAGTGAATCAGTTATACATATACATATGTTCCCATGTCTCTTCCTTCTTGCGTCTCCCTCCCTCCCACCCTCCCTATCCCACCCCTCCAGGCGTTCACAAAGCACCAAGCCGATATCCCTGTGCAGTGGAGATTTGCCAGGTCACGGATGCCAGTGACCTCATGCCCCATGTTTCTTCCTCGGCTGATTTGCTCATTTTTTAGTCTCCTCTTTCCTTGAGCCCAATAACCAATTTAGTGTCTTTCATCTGCAACCTGAGAAATTGCTGGCCTTGAACCCTAAGACCAAACTGTTGAGCTGAATCGAACTGAACTTTTTTCAAAAAGGATTTTTTTAGGGGACTTCTCTGTCCTTATGTATCCAAAGTGTGTATATGCTATGGAGAACAGTATTGTGGTTCCTTAAAAAGCTAAAAATAGAACTACCATATGACGCAGCAATCCCACTACTGGGCATATACCCTGAGAAAACCATAATTCAAAAAGAGACATGTACCACAATGTTCACTGAAGCACTATTTTCAATAGCCAGGACATGGAAGCAACCCAAGTGGCCATCAACAGATGAATGGATAAAGAAGATGTGGCACATATATACAATGGAATATTACTTCAGCCATAAAAAGAAATGAAACTGAGTTATTTGTAATGAGGTAGATGGACCTAGAGTCTGTCATACAGAGTGAAGTAAGTCAGAAAGAGAAAAACAAATACCGTATGCTAACACATATATAAGGAATCTAAAAAAAAAAAATGGTTCTGAAGAACCTAGAGGCAGGACAGAAATAAAGACACAGACGCAGAGAACGGACTTGAGGACACGGGGCGGGGGGGAAGGGTAAGCTGGGACAAAGTGAGAGAATATGTATACGTATAGCTGATTCACTTTCTTATACAGCAGAAACAATACTGTAAAGCAATTATACACCAATAAAGATGTTTTTTAAAAAAAGTGTGTATGTGGGGCAGTCTCTACATTACCTGTGAATATAAAGTGAAGTTAACGAATAGACCAAGTAGTTTCAGGCTATGGAAGGGAGAAAAAAAATGTCTATGGGGGATGAAGAAGGCTTCTGTGAGAGAGGACACAAGATAAAGTTTTAAAAGGTCAGATGGAAAAAAAGGGGAGACAAAAAGCACGATCTTGGGGGATTTCATAGGTTTCCACATCCACAGAATGGTTATCACGGACTGCAGCACATTTAGCAGGAAAGGGACTGGATAAGGGACAGGAGGAAAAAAAAAAAAAAAAAAAAAAAAAAAAAAAGTTTGTTCCCTGAGGATAACTTGATGGTTCTTATGACACATCTTTAGAGCCAAACTGCATGAAGTCTGGTGAACAGTAAAATATTGGGCCTTTTGCCAAATAAAGGGAATATCTCAGATTACATTATCAGTAGATAGATAGTGGAAGAGCCACATGTGTAGATGTGTGTGTGTATGTTTGCTGCATTCTCACGTAAGTTACCAGTTGCACATAATCAAACAGCACTACCCCTCCATCCGCTTTTCAATTACTTGTCCTACTTTGTGCCAATTTCCATTTTTCTCCCCAACACCCCTTGTTTCACTGTTCTTCTTTAAGACATGGGATAGGGATTTGTCAAAGTCAATGAGCACTTTATTACAGTGAGACCGTTCCGTAATGAACAATTCAGCAATTTAATGAGATTCTGTAGATCTGTCTCCAGCCTGTCCATCAAGTTTCACTTCTATAAAGCATCCTGACACTAATCCTCTGGCATACTCAATCTTCACCCTGGGCTGAATATTAGATTCTTCCATGGTATATTGCATTACTAGTATAACCTCAGCAAAAATGATGAACTTAACTATACTTGAAGCAATATAACTGGACTGATTTGATTTTTATCTATTGCGTTGAGTGTGAGGGAATTACTTATTTACTAAGATAAAGCAAAAACAGTTTCTTATTGTCTGCTGAATGACTAAATTGATAATATTAATGTGTCTTTTTTAATCCTTTCTTGAGGACCAGGTATAAAAAAACATTGCCTGCAGCAGAAAGCATCTTTTGAAATTCTACATTATAAAATTAGTAACATATTTAGAGAGGCAATTATGATAACTCTTTTTTTTTTTTTTTTTTTTTTTTTTGTGGTACGCAGGCCTCTCACTGTTGTGGCCTCTGCTGTTGCGGAGCACAGGCTCCAGACGCGCAGGCTCAGCGGCCATGGCTCATGGGCCCAGCCACTCGGCGGCATGT
Source organism: Lipotes vexillifer (assembly GCF_000442215.2). Classification (NCBI taxonomy): domain Eukaryota; kingdom Metazoa; phylum Chordata; class Mammalia; order Artiodactyla; family Lipotidae; genus Lipotes; species Lipotes vexillifer. Next base: position 1,429,445 of record NW_006794406.1, on the reverse strand, counting down.
GGGATCTTCCCGGACCAGGGCACAAACCCGTGTCCCCTGCATCGGCAGGCGGACTCTCAACCACTGCACCACCAGGGAAGCCCTATGATAACTCTTATGTGAATAGTATGGAATTTTGGGGCCACTCATACATCTGTACATTACCATGTCAATATCGGGCAGTGCCTTCAACTGTGCCACAAGAAGAGAAGCCACAAGGATGGCTGGCTCACATCTCAATTAGGTTAATTAAATATAGAATTCATTCTAAGTCTTTGTTTTTCCCTTTGGGAAGGAAAGAAAAATTTGGCAGTTCCTCAGTTTGAGCTGACCAGAGTAATTCTGATGATTTGTGTTTTCCATAGATAATTAAAATTCATACCAAAAACTCACCCTCACCAACACATTTGACCTCTGCCTGAACAACCATTGTGAGAAATACCTAAGAATCAGAAACTAATTTATGGCTTGTATTATTTCACTGATATTTTCTTCTCAAGACAGCGTGGAATACTGGAGAGATGAGGGCAGGTGTCAACAAAGCTGGTTGTGAAGGCTGGCTCTGCTCTGTAACCCTGAGGCAAGACACTGAAGCCTCGTTTTGCTTGTCTGGAGGATGGAATGATAACAACCATCCTTCAGGCCTGTTGTGATGATAAGTTAATAAGTCTGCAAAGAGCCCGGGTCCTGAAAGGCCCTCAGTACACTGCAGGCCTTATTAGCCTCACTCGTGGAAGCAACAGTGAAGAGGGAAGTTGCTGATTAAAGTAAGATAAAGAAAGAACTAAGGGAGGGTTTCCCTGGTGGCGCAGTGGTTGAGAGTCCGCCTGCCGATCCGGGAAGATCCCACATGCCGCGGAGCGGCTGGGCCCGTGAGGCCATGGCTGCTGAGCCTGCGCGTCTGGAGCCTGTGCTCCGCAACAGAAGATTCCACATACCGCGGAGCGGCTAGGCCCGTGAGGCCATGGCTGCTGAGCCTGCGCGTCTGGAGCCTGTGCTCCGCAACAGGAGAGGCCACAACAGTGAGAGGCCCACGTACCGCAAAAAAAAAAAAAAAAAAGAAAGAAAGAAATAAGGGAGAAAGGCACTGGGAAAATCAGCAATCAGTAGAATCAGATGGTGATAATTAACAGCTACCTATGACTCCATTTTGTCCAGAATTAAAGTATTCTCTGAATGTCATTTGATAAGATACAAGGTATTTATTGCCTCATCAGCTAATAGACGACTTCATATTTTCCCTTGTATTCTGTATATAAATATTTTTCAAATGATCACGAAATCTTGAAAGTATGGCACCCTAGAAGTAACAGGATGACTTAGCCACTGCTTCAGAGTAAGACAGACAGTATAAGAAGCAGGGGAAGATGGGCTCTGACTGTTTCCCAAAGACACCGTGTGGATTGCTCAAGGATAGTCACTGGGGATGAGCAGAAATGGCTTTCAATTGAATAATCAAATTGAAAACACAAAACATCCTCCTGTCCCCTAGGCAAAGGGTATCTGAAAAGAATGCTATGTCAGGTGAAAAAGCAGGGCTTCGGGAAATAGCAATGAATGCGGAAAGAACTAAGGAGGGAGATTTTTCCACTGTCAAGGGAGGAGAGCTTCCTCTCATTTAAGGCCCCAGCTGCTCTCTGCTGCAACAAAGAAATGTTTCTGAACTGGTTCCAGGAAAGCCCAGAATTTATTCTGATTCCATTGGTCTTAAATAGGCATAAATACCACTTTAACAATCCATCCTTCTCATATTCAGTTTAAGTAACTATGTTTCGCAGGGGAATAAAAACCCTTGACTCTTTCTGATGTAACCACCTTTGGTTCTGGGAAACCACGGTGAGGGTGTGAGGAATCTCACCTGCGATTCCCTGAGTTAAGCCAAGTGGGCTGAGGCCTCAAGCCTCAAGGGCTGGTGTTCTCCAGTTACTTGCCCATCAAGGAACACTGACTTCTAAGACTTCGATTCCAGTGTGGACCAAGCCAGACAAAATAGTTCTCGTCGTTCCTCAACCCTTTAACATTTAATCATTCCTTTTAATCATGACTTCACGCCCAAAGAGGACCCATGCAGAGTGCCCTTACCTGCCATATCTGCTGTTCACTCAAGGAGGTCAGGCGGTCGCTCTTCAGGACCTCCTGAAGCAGACAATAAGGGAGCGTTAGAATGTCTTCTGGGCGACTCTTCAGGAGCTCAGAGAGATGTTTCACTAAGAAATCGATCACTGCCTTCTCCAACAAAGTGAGGTTAAAGAGGTCAGCAAGTCTGTACAGATCCAAGTAATTAAAGCTATTTAATTCCTGGTGCCAAAAAAAAAAAATGGAGAAAAGATCTCTTAGAAATCAATCCAAGAAAGAGCAAGCAAGAAATTCAGACTGACTCCCTCAAGTCTGCATGACAGGAGTGGGAGAAAGGGAACTGCGCTCCACTGATTATGTAAACAACAATAACAACAACATCCGCAATTATACGGCTCTGGGCAGGGAACTGTTGTTCTAGAATTTAACCTTTTTCCTTACTTTGCCCCTCTTAAAACCAATATACTTAAAGACATCTTAAAAAAGGGACTGAAAGGGGTTTCTGGTTTTACTGGCTAAAATGTTACTTTGCAACTTTTTAGAAACATTTTACCAAAGAAAACAATTTGTCTACCATATTTTACAGCTTTCAGGTGGTAAGTTTTTTCTACTAAAGATAATATGAGGGCAGGTAGAGTGGGAGCCATGACTAGATGACAAAAACTATAGCCCTACTCTTTTTCTAAAACTTCAAATTAAGTACAAATTTGAGTTAAAAACAACCTATCCTGACTTAATGAGCTAAAACAAAGATTTTTACATGTAAAGTCTCAGGAAATGAAGACATCTCACAGATTCCTGTCCTGAATAATTCTATATTGAATCCACCTGAGATGGACGATTTATAATTGTTCTTTGCTTTTTGTTAGCCTCAAAAATTCAGGCAATCAATGACAATCTTTTCAAAGAGTTTCTATAGCAATGCTTCATTGTGGGGGGATTCTACCTGTCTCTACAAGTTCTCAAACTCAGAGCCAGAGCTCTAAAATAATGCCCCCAGAGAGCCAGGACACCTGTGAAACCTTTGCCTTGTAACTCTGCAAGAACCATAGTGGGCATGCAGGTTTGTTGATAGAAAACTTACCTATTTCAAGTAGATTGAGAGTGGGCTCTGTCCTAGTTTTCCCTCATTTTCAACTTGCAATTATTATTACAATATTTTCTAGTAACTTAAGGAATGCAGAATACCATCAGATAGCTATTTTACTCCATTGATTTATTAAGTATTTTCAACATACTTATCCCTTTTTCTAGTAATCTAACAGTATTAAGAACTCTTTCTAAAATCTGTATTTTCTATTGTATCTGTTTCCATAAAATGTTAAGGTTTAAAGGAATATGTTCTAAATCGGCACTGTCCAACATGGTAACCACTAGCCACATGTGGCTACTGGGCATTTGAAATGTGGCTAGTGTGATTTGAGATGTGAAGTGTTAAATATATACTGAAAGCAAGGAGTAAGAAAAATAGAATATAAAATGTCTCATTAATAATTTTTACACTGATTGTATGTTGAAATGGTATTATTCTGGATATAGTGGACTAAATATATTATTATCATTAATTTCACCTGTTTCTTTTTACTTTAATGCAGCTACTAGAAAATTTAAAATTAACATACATGGCTTCCATTAAGTTTCTATTGTACAATGCTGTTCTAAATAATGAAATATATAATGAAGTGTAAAAACAGATCTCAGAGAAACAGCTACATCATCACCACAGCTACCTGATTCTTTTGTTTGTTTGTTTTGTTTTGTTTTATTTTAGATTCTATTTCTTTTGGTGGGAGATCACACTTTAATTACATTCCTAACAGGAGTCAAGCTAGATGATTTCAGGAATCAGCCATAAGATTTTGGCTCTTAATAGCTCTACTGGCCAACACAATTGAAAAGGAATAAATACTTATCTATAAAATGAAGTTTACCACAGTTGACCACTAAAATCCATTACAACTCAAATTTCTAAGGGTCCACTCATAGCCATTCAATTAAAATATCTGGGCTTCCCATCCAGCAGATTTTATCAAAGGAATACTACATATTTTGCCTCCAGCATCAGGTTTTTCAAGTAATGGTTAAACTTATTCTTCAAATCTTACTTTTTCCTATTGGTAAATTCTACTACAGAAGGAAAGAAGATGTAACCCTTGCACATGGAGCTTCCACAACGAACTTTAGGACCATCTCCTCGGGATTAATAAGTTATTTCTGGTCAATACATCTATGAAGCCAGTTTAACTGCTCCAGGACCCTGGATACGATTTCAGTGTCCCAGGAAGTCACTCTGCAGTCCCCCAGACGCGTGATGGGGGTCGGGGAGCGGTGTCAGTGCCTTTCAGGTACCCTGGGCGCATGCGCAAGCCCTGGTTCAAGGTCCTAGGGCAGCGCCCAGCCGCATCACACAGAAAGATGAGCATGCAGAGGCGGAAACAAGCAAGCTCTGTAAAGTAAAGGGTGGACGGGAACAGCTGAGGAACAGTGGGTTTTTTTCCCACTCGTTCTGCCAAAAAGACGTATACGGCTGTGAGTTCGGGGCTGGATTATGTAGCAGCAATCAAACATTCTTTATTAAGCATCTTTATATCTTTGTATAGAGACACTGGGTTTCTTCTGATTAGAAGCCTGCAACTTAAATACAGGCCAATTCAAAACTGCGGACAACTGGAGAATTAATTTAATTTAATACAGAATTTTTAAAAGTGTGCTTCTTTTCTGCTGTGTTTCTTTTGAATGTAATTATTTAATGCCTGCTTCCACAGTCCTGAAGTGTTTTTGTTTCCTAAGGGTATAATTTTATATAACTCCCAAATCCAATCTAACACAGCATTTGATATTAGTGGAGAACTAAGGCTAAATGCACAAGTGTCAATGGCTAAGTGAAGAGCAAAGGGGAACTGAACTGACACATACCCGTGTACAAGAAAAACAGCAGTTAAAAGTCTGCTCCTGGACTTCCTTAGTGGTGCAGTGGTAAAGAATCCGCCTGCCAAAGCACGGGACACAGGTTTGAGCCCTGATCTGGGAAGATCCCACATGACCCGGAGCAATTAAGCCCGTGCGCCACAACTACTGAGCTTCCGCTCTAGAGCCCGCGAGCCACAACTACGGAAGCCCATGCGCCTAGAGCTCATGCTCCGCAACAAGAGAAACCACCACAATGAGAAGCCCGCGCACCACAACAAAGAGTAGACCCCACTCGCTGCACCTAGAGAAAGCTCGTACGCAGCAATGAGGACCCAACACAGCCAAAAATAAATAAATAATTTTTTTAAAAGTCTGCTCCCTATCTTTACCTTTTCATTTCTCCTCTCTTCTGCTTAAAAACATAATTTCCCCAAATCTCCTGTGCTTTTTATGTATGTCAAAGGTTTCCGTTCCCCTTGCCATGCATACTTAGCACCTCGGTAGTTACACTGTGTAAACTGGGGAGTTGAGAGAAAAAAGAAAACCTTCACTGAGGTCTTGATACCACAATATACGTTCCTCCTACTGGAGCCAATGTGTTTATGTGAGTCTTAAGCAAAATCATCACTTCTTGTTCTTTTGGCTAAGACCATATGCAAGCAAAATAATCACCAATAATGCTGCTTTTAAGGATTCCCATTAATGTGATTAAGGAGGTGGGAAGCAATGGTTAAACTGCATTAAATGCTCACCTGTAATACTCTGCATGGAAAAAAAATCATCACTGTTATGAAAGTAGTGCCATTATGTTTCTGGTTATAAAAAGTAATCAATTTGTCCATTTCATAAAATTCAGGAAGTACAAAGTATGGAAAAGAAAACAAAAATGATTCATATTTCCCCATGCAGAGATAATCACTACTAATGTTTTTGTATGTATTTCTAGACTTTTTCGAAAGAAGTCTTTTATATATCAAAGAAAGAGAAAGAACAATTGTATTCAGGAACAGAACAAACTGTCAACAGCCATAGGCACTTGGAGGCAACCCAGGTTGGTGGAAAAGAGCAAAGGCCATAGAAGCATGTAGACCTGGCTCAAATCCAGTGCAAATTCTTATCATTGGCTATGACCCTGGGTCAGTCACTGATCCTCTGTTATTCCCCACTTACGAAATGGAGAGTTCACCCAGTTCATAGGGTCATTGTGGAGATAATGAATCAAGAGCACTTACCGCACGGCTTGGCACATGGAAAGCAGACAGTAGATTTGGCAGGCAAGGAACAATAAAGTACATTTGAGCATTGTTGTTTGGCATCCATAATCCCTGATTCATCACTGATGCAAGGAGGCCAAAATAGAGAATGTGGTCCCTTTAGATATCAAAGTCTTAAGTAAGCTGCACCATTAAATCAGGGAAAAGGAGGATAGCGAGAGTAAAAACCATGCAATTGAGTTGTAAACCGATTACATGTTAATGCCTCTCACATCTATTTTATTAGCCCAAATCTCTCTCCTAAGCTCTGAATTCATTTTCCCAACTGCAGATAAGAGGACATCTTCTCTTGGATATTCCACAGCTATACTGAACTCAACATGCCCACATTGAACTTATTTTTTGCAAACTTGCATCTTCTCCTTGTTCTAGTTATGAGATTGTCTCCCTTCTCTTACATTCTGTGACGCAGAAATCCAAGTGCCCAGGTAGAGGCAGTGGTTTTGAACTGAAGTTACAGCTCAGCAACAAGAAACTCGCTTGAGTGAAAGGAAAATCTTTTTCTTTTACTTTTCTAAAAAGGTTTCATTTCTGTCACACTGCTTCTCACTCGAAATTTCGTTTCTATTCAGAATTATGGTGCATACATTGTTGTTCTTTGGGGAATCTTTTTAAATAGTATTTATTTTCCTCTGGTTTAGGGCTATTTGGCTTTTCTCTTCCCTTCTATTTGTTTCTTATAGTGTGAACGACAAGTTAAATAACAGAAGAACCATAAAATGTGTCCCCAGTACTATACCAGCTATGGAATAAACACCAGTTTTCCAAGTGCAATAATTCTTAAACCTTATATATTCCCCAAATTCAGTCTTTTGGTGTGGCCTATTTCTCTAATTAATTAAAATGGTTATTCCCCAGATTAACTATTGAATATGGTAGGGAAAAGAAAGCACAAGAAAGGGAAATGCTATCTTATTTTGGTTTACATTCAGATGTAATTACTTTTGTGAGGCAAATTATTGGGTGGTGAGGACATGAGTGGGAGGAAGTAGGGCAGTTTGGGGGCGTGGGTAAACCCTGTGGCCCTTTTACCAAACCAGGGGAGGCAAAAAAGTCCACCTTTGTGATGTATGGCTCCTGGTGGGGTTCTCATCTGTAGCTGAGTGACTGGCCACTGTATTAGCAACTGTCTTTCAATATCCCAATTAAGCAAGTACTAATAATTAGTGATGAAATTCCATACAAGACTCTCTTTATATTATAAAGAAAGATTAGAGAAGATTTAAGCCTATCCCTGAACCAATGTCACCCAGACTCACTTACATTCTAATACACTTTCTTGAATGGGAGAAAATGGTGCAGCCTTATAGCTGAGGTCTGCATGTTCACTGCACATAACCCACAGCCTAGCTCATGTATGCCACAGCCTAGAGACGTGTTGATGTGTGCCAACAGTGATACAAGCTGAGAATCAATAATGCATATTTCTAATACATAGTCTATCTTAGTTTCAGTCACACCCATGTTGTGTCCCAGCCTGTCAGTAACCTGTTGACCATCCAGCACTGCAGTTTAATCATAGCCCTGGCAGGGGCATTATGTGGAACACAGAAAATATCTATCATCTTGTGACTGCATCTACTGTGGACTATCCCCAAAATCTGCCCCACAAATACTCTTCCTCAAATCTAAGAGTCCTTGTTAAACTGACAAGATTAGGAAATCTGACGAAGACGCTTTAATACTAAGGATACCCATGCAAAACATGGCCTTAATAACACCTATTTCTCTTGTTGGCTCATGTAATTCTGAGAACATTACTAACTTACAAAACAAAAATAAGCATCAGCAACCTGTACTCTAAGAATGGAAAACTATGACCTATGCTCAAGATAATAAGAAACCTCTCTCAAGGTCAAAATAAAAGTAAATGCCATTGTGATTTCCTGAATTCCCTCCTCCCCACTTCTAAGATAACCAAATTGAACAGGATTCCACATTTTTCTAGGTAATAACACTCAAAAGATGTGACTATTTTGACAATACTGTGTTTCACTGTTATAATTATAACCCTTCTTTTCCAATTATTGATGCTCTTCACTTATACCCCCTTCAAAATGTCACCTCCATTACCACATGTCAATACTTTACTACAGATAAAGATGGTCAGGAAAGATAGTGATTTCTATGCCTCTCATGTAATAGCATGCATGAAACTTGAAGTTCTATTATAAAATGTTGATATTACATCACATTCTGAGGAGTCCTCTAAATGAGAAGTCACCCTTGTTACAGAAGTCAAGAAGTCTTTTTTTAAAAACTATTCCCGGGACTTCCCTGGTGGCGCAGTGGTTAAGAATCCGCCTGCCAACGCAGGGGACACTGCTTCGAGCCCTGGTCCAGGAAGATCCCACATGCCGCGGAGCAACTAAGCCCGTGTGCCACAACTACTGAGCCTGCGTTCTAGAGCCCATGAACCACAACTACTGAGCCCACGTGCCACAACTACTGAATCCCACACACCTAGAGCCTGTGCTCCGTAACAAAAGAAGCCACCGCAATGAGAAGCCCATGCACTGCAACAAAGAGTAGCCCCCGCTCACTGCAACTTGAGAAAGCCCACACGCAGCAATGAAGACTCAATGCCGTCAAAAATAATTAATTAATTAATTAATTAATTAAAAAAGATATTCCCAAATAGATTCAAAATAGCCTGATACAGGGAGTCTGCATATAATCAAATCAGTATGATTTGATTTTTAGCAATGTTAACCAAAAGTTAAATAAAACTATTGTACTGGCTGCTTATAGAGACCAAGTACCAAGTTAGACATAATAAATCTGAAGCCCTTTAACAGTAAGTCCTAATGTTTCCCACTTCAAGTCTCCTGTCACATACCAACGAACTTGTCACTAGGCTATTCGTGCATGTTATCTTCCAATAAGTAAAAACATTCCTAGTAAACTAGTAAGGTTTTACATCTTATGTTTTTTGTATCCTGTACAATGCCAATCACAATGCTTTATCACAGATTATAATTTAAAAAGTATTTGTTGGGGCTTCCCTGGTGGCGCAGTGGTTGAGAGTCCGCCTGCCGATTCAGGGGACGCGGGTTCGTGCCCCGGTCCGGGAGGATCCCATGTGCCGCAGAGCAGCTAGGCCCGTGAGCCATGGCCGCTGAGCCTGCGCGTCCGGGGCCTGTGCTCCGCAGCGGGAGAGGCCACAACAGTGAGAGGCCCGCGAACCGCAAAAAAAAAAAAAAAAAAAAAAAAAAAAAAGTATTTGTTGGACTATGAATTTTAAAAAGCAACATGTTTTTTAAAAGTTGTTTTTTGTTTTTTGTTTTTGTAAAAAGCAGCCCCACGACTTCAAATGGAAAGAGGAAATGACAGTTTGGGTATAGGTCTGATTTTACAATTGGGCAAAATGAACAGATTGCTCACAATTAAGTGAGAAAGGTGCTCTCAAATATTTGATCTGAACTTAGAAAATTCTCTCTTGATGCTAACTACCCATCAGGGCTTTTATATAATTGGTTAACATGGGGGAACACCCACTTGTGGTGCCAGATGCATCAGGCCTGGCTTCCACAGTGAATCTCGGGTCTCCTGTCTTTTTACATGTTTTTTTCTTTCCTTCTTAGAATGTCAAAAAGGAACCTTACTTCTCTTTGTATTTAGTGATAACCAGAAATATATAAATGTCTATGCTGTTTGCCAAAAGTATATCAAGCATTATCAGTGTTAGGGAGGAAGACGACGACCGGAATTAGATTCCTCTTCCGAAGCAAAACAGACCACTCCAGCGGGAAGGATTGTTCCTTCTTCTGACTTCTCATTTAAGGAGCTACTTGTATACTTGAATATTTACTTAACCCTTTGCCACTGGTTACGTACTTTTTCCCCTAGTTGTGTATAAAGGTACAGACTGTATCTGTACTTCTTTAGATCTTCCTCTCAGTCTTCACAAAGAGCACTTTATAAATTTTGATGGATGGATAGTGGGTAGATAAGAAAGAATATCAGACCTTTAAAAAGTCCACTTTTATTGCCTTTACTTCTTAGTTTACAGGAAAGCATTGATTCTCCTGCTCCTCTAAAATTATTCAAATATTTTAAATATTTGAATAGTAAATATTAAATAAATTGATTAAATATTTTAATCTTTAAATATTAAAAACGCCTAGAATGTTAGCCACTCTGGAAATAAATATGGCAGCCCAGAAAGAGAGAGAGAGAAAAGAAATAGCTATTGCCTAAACTCTTCACAACTGTATGCTGTTTGGGGGCTACCATTCAATAGCAGGTATATTGTCATTTTATTCTTTATGACTCAGAAAGATTATAAGTTCAACTTGTTGTGCATGTTTATTTGAGTTTATAATTTTATATTTTCCCTGTCACTTTCACTAGGTTGCAAGTGTGGAGACAAGGAACTGGCTGCGTGCTTAGTCTGGAGTTGTAGAAAAAGCACATGTTTTTTTGTTTGTTTTAAAGAGTTGTTAAAATAATTTCATTAGTGTATCAGTCAAGGTTCTCCAGAAAAATAGGAGATACACAGAGAGACAGATTTTAAGGAACTGGCTCACAAGATTGTGTGGGCTGGCAAATGTGTACAGCAGGTCAGCTGGCTGGTAACTCAGGCAGGAGTTGAAGGTACAGTCTTGAGTAACAAATTTGTAGATCAGGCTCACTGGCTGGAAATTCAGGCAGCATTTCAGTGTTACAGTCTTGAGGCACAATTCCTTCTTCTTCAGGAAGTCTCAGTTTTTATTCCTAAGGACTTCAACAGATTGGATGAGGCCCGCTCATCAAAAGTGGTCTCCTTCATTCAAAGTCAACAGATTTTAGGAAAGCACATGATTTGAAGCTGACACATATGGATAGCCTCAGCAAGTGATTAACATCTCATTAGAAAAATCGGAAAGGTGATCTGTGATAAGGATTTCCAAAAACATATGTAAAGTACCTTCCACATAGTAGATGCTCAACATACAGTAGCTGTCTCATTACTATTATTCCCTTTTAAAAATACTACCAACAGTGCTTAAGCTATAGCTTTGCATATTCCACAGATTTTACTCACTGATAGGGTAAAGAGAAGAAAACACTGAATGTCGAATATGGACTTTGTTTTTCTACAAATAACAGCAAAAATCAGAGTTGTTGTGTAACATCATTCATTTCTTTTGTACTTAAAAGACACTTCACCAGAGATAAAAAAGGAGAATAGATTGAGACATTATACCGGACCATCACCAAGTATGTATTACTATAATGTACTCTGGTTCCCATGTTCTATATTACACACAGCAGAAGAGACACACAGAGAAATCTAAGGATAGAGGAGCTGCATTTCTTTATGACCTTATTTGAAAGATAAACTCCTTGGAGAAATACAATTTTTTCAGATTATCAAGACCCTGCTGTGCAAATCTACATTCTGGGAGCACACTATGGAGATCAAAAAATATTTACTTTATTCTGTTGGGTATAAAAGCTCTTAATGAATGCATAATTAAGGCAAAAAAGAGTGTATACAGCTTTAGAAATTCCACTTCTGAGCCAAGCCATTAATATCCAAGGCACCATACCCAGTTGTGATTCCACCTGTTTCCTAGTTGGATTACAACCTAGTTATAAATCAAGGTATTACATGACTACATGACCTGGTGCTGCAGAAAAGGACTGCACTCCAGGACTAGAGAAAGCAACATAAAGGGCTTTGTTGTGGATGTGTGGTGAAGGGCTGGCCCTTTGGAACATGTTGAAACAAACAAATAAACAAAACCCAAAACCTTGGGATGAATCATGTAGGAAAAAAGTCATCATGCATATCATGTACATAAAGGGACCCATAAGTTTTCTCCATAATATCTTATATTAGACTTGATGGGATAAAATCTAACAGTTATGGAAGAAAAAGTGAGCAAATCATTGACAATGCAGGCCAGATTATTTGTGATATGATAAAATAATGTAAAACCAGGTATTTTTATTTGTGTAAATATAGAGATATAGTTATATTTGTATACAAACAAACATATCTGGACAGCTGAATGCAACTATATATTCATGTATTGATACAAATATGCATATGATACAGTGTGATGAAACTAAAACAAAACATTAGCAGCAATTCAAAAATACAAGAAAAAAACCCAGCATGCTCTAATTCTTGGAGTCTTTGAAGACCTGTTTAAATATATTTGTGCTGTATAACAGAGGAATTCTACAATTAGGTTACTAGTACATTTTCATAATCAACTGTATGCATAATATCCAAGGCTCATGAATAATTTTATATTGTTCCTTGGGAAAGTCTCTAGTAAGCTGGAAATCCAGTATGAAGGAAGCACAGAGACACAGCCATCATCAACAACTAATAATTCTGGCCCCAGTCACGATGTGCTGCAAAATGCTATTGCAAAGTTTACTAGAGCTGTCTCAGCACATCAGGTGATTACCACTGAATTATGGACTATAAAGAGGAAATTAATGTATACTCTTCTTTCTTTAATCAAAAATAGTCTATCTGAGCAACTGGAGCTTTAAAACGAAAATTTCAGTAATCACAAACCTTTTTTGAACGATGAGAGGCAAAATCAGGTTAAAATTTTTTTAAAGAATAGTAGAGCCTGGAAGTAATTCTGGTATATTTCCTTACTTAGTGCTGCTACCCAAAGTCAGCTGTTGAAAATTAGTCCAATTCTGCGGAATTTCAATATATAATATCAATATTTTACATATTTATATATTTTATATATAATGTAAATTTTTCATATATTTATAACTGGGACCAGTTCAAATTTTTTTTTTAATTTTATTTATTTATTTATTTATGGCTGTGTTGGGTCTTCGTTTCTGTGCGAGGGCTTTCTCTAGTTGCGGCAAGTGGGGGCTACCCTTCATCGTGGTGCGCGGGCCTCTCACTATCGCGGCCTCTCTTGTTGCGGAGCACAGGCTCCAGAGGCACAGGCTCAGTAATTGTGGCTCACGGGCCTAGTTGCTCCGTGGCATGTGGGATCTTCCCAGACCGGGGCACGAACCCATGTCCCTTGCATTGACAGGCAGATTCTCAACCACTGCGCCACCAGGGAAGCCCATGACCAGTTCAAATTTATCTAGATATTATGACACTTCCAAAATCTGAGTATCAGTGACTTAACAGGCTGGTAACTGATGTGAATTGAGGTGGCAAGAGCATCTGAAGCAGTGGTTCTCAAACTGTGGTCCCCAGACCAGTTACATTAGCATTACCTGGGAACTTGTTAGGATGCAGATTCTCAGGCTCCTCCTCAGACCTCTTGAATCAGAAACTCTATGGGTAGGGCCCAGCAGTCTGCTTTAACCAGCTATTCAGGTGATTCCACACATGGTCAAGTTTAAGAACCACTGATACAGAGTACACATTTGAGTGAAGAAAGAAATGACTCTAACCTGCATACATATATTCTTACAGCAGAACAAGATGCATGACCCCAGTCCCTCATCCCAGACTCAGTGGGCAAACATTATACTCAGTGTATGGGGCTGAGGCCACAGTACCTGAAGCTGAACTAACGACACAGATAAGCAGTCATTTCCCAGGGCCTGAGCACGTGTCCCTCGAAAGGCAGCAAGGAAAAGGTCGGCAGCCTGCTCTAAAGGATATTTGTGGAGGGAGAGTGAGAAAGGGGGTGGGGGAGATGTCTAGGAAGGAGACACCTGGAGAGAGGGAGGCATATGGACAGCAGTCTCCTTGTAAGGACTAACTTAGATCTTTCTTCTGTTAAACAAATGCACTGCCTGTATTTCCCCTAGTCGGGGAACTTAGGATACCATGCAACTGTATTACAGAAAATTCCTATCACAGGGAACTCTCTTGGCACATGTAGAAGGAACGCAAACAAACATGCGTTTCTAAGCAACTACTATGCACTAGAGCTAGAAATAAAAGATTTTTCCAATTTCTCCTTGAATTCTGTATATGAGGATGCAGCAATATGTTTTATTTACAGGAAGGGCAGGGGAAACAATAAAACAAAACTTCCTATTTAAAAGCAGCAACGCCATTGTATATATGTGCCACATCTTCTTTATCCATTCATCTGTTGATGGGCACTTAGGTTGCTGCTTATATACAATGGAATATTACTCAGCCATAAAAAGAAACGAAATTGAGTTATTTGTAGTGAGGTGGATGGACCTAGAGTCTGTCATACAGAATGAAGTTAGTCAGAAAGAGAAAAACAAATACCATATGCTAACACATATATATGGAATCTAAAAAACAAACAAAAATGGTCATGAAAAACCTAGGGGCAAGACGGGACTAAAGACACAGACCTACTAGAGAATGGACTTGAGGACACGGGGAGGGGGAAGGGTAAGCTGGGACAAAATGAGAGAGTGGCATGGACATAGATACACTACCAAATGTAAAACAGATAGCTAGTGGAAGCAGCCACATAGCACAGGGAGATCAGCTTGGTGATCTGTGACCACCTAGAGGGGTGGGACAGGGAGGGTGGAAAGGAGGGAGATGCAAGAGGGAAGAGATATGAGGATATATGTGTATGTATAACTGATTCACTTTGTTATAAAGCAGAAACTAACACACCATTGTAAAGCAATTATACTCCAATAAAAAATAAATAAATAAAAAAGTAGCAACACCAAGTATTATGTTGCTTTTAAAAGCATCAATTTTTGCTATTTATTAAAGTATAATTTCAGTGTGATGTTTTCACTTATCAGAGACAGGGAGAAAGTGATGGTTCATATAATTATTTGTGACGACTTTTTTTTCCTAAAACAACACAGGCACTTCTACAAAAGCTAAGAGAAGTGGCACAGAAGAAAAATACCTTTTACAGAATGGTTATTATTTCCAAAATATTCAGGAACAGCCTGGTCCAATATGCTGTTGATTGGAAGTAGGTGGTAAAGTTTGTGACATTTCCAGGAATGAAGAAAGACAGGAGTGACGGAAGTGGGTAGGAAGGTTAACTGTGGAATTAATAGAGAAATTCACAAGTGAAGCATGCAATTCTACTGGCTCTGGTTTTCAGGGTACCTACTGTGCGTAGGATACTATGCTATAGGATACTTTGCATGCACTATCTCACGAACACTCCAACACTCCTAAGATATACATTGTATATCATATCTGTGTATCATATCTGTATCACATCTGTATTTGTGGGCAAAGAGGTTATGTAACTTGCCCAAGGTCACACAACTCTGGGACATGAACTTACATCACAGGGAGATAGATAAGTAAATCAATACAAATAATATGGTGTGATCGGCACTCTGGAAGAATGCCTGTAATTAATGAAGAGGAGGGAAGCCCAACTCCAACTAGGTGGATTTATCAGGCAGCTCTGGAAGAGGAGCTATAACACATGAGCAAACTACTTGCAGGTTAAAGAGGAACTCATAGGGTGACATAACGAGGGAAGAATAATCCATGGAGAAGGCGGCTTCATACAAAGAGGTTTGGGCACGGGGACATGCATGAAGTTCACAATGATTGTGGTATAGCATGTGGGTAGTAACTTGTGTTTTTTTTTTTTTAGAAAAAAAGAAGGCTAAAGTGATAGGAAGTTTCATAATAAAAATGGAACCTGTAAACCACTTCAAGAGGAATGAACCTTGTTTTGAAGGAGGCACTGGGGTGAGGCAGGAGTGAAGGCAGGTAGGTCCATTGGTTAGCAGGAAGTTTCTTTAGTCCAGGAAATAAGTATTGAGGATTTGAATTAAGATGGTGGAAATAGAAATAGAGAGAATGAGAGAGATTTTAAAAGTTAAGGGAGTTCACCCAAGCCCTCCCTGCACACAGATGTTTGTAACAGCTTAATCGTAATTGCCTAAACTTGAAGTGACCAAGACGTCCTTCAGTAAGTGACGGGGCAAGTAAACTGTGGTCCATCCAGACAATGGAATACTACACAGCACTAAAAAGAAATGAGCTATCAAGCCATGAAAAGACATAGAGGAGATTTAAATGCATATTACTAAGCAAAAGAAGCCAATCTGGAAATGCTACATACTGTATGAATCCAACTACATGACGTTCTGGAAAAGGTGAAACTGTGGAGATAGAAAAAGATCAGTGGTTACCAGGGGTTGTGGGGAGGGGAGGGAGGGATGAACAGGCAGAGCACAGAGGATTTTTAGGGCAGTAAGACTATTCTGTATGATACTGTAATGGTAGATGCATGTCATTACACCTTTGTCCAAACTACAGAATGTAAAACACCAAGAGTGATCCTTAATGCAAACTGTGGACTCTGGGTGGTAGTGATGTGATAGTAGGTCCACCAATTGTAACAAATGTACCTACTCTGGTGGAGGATGTTGATAATGGGGGAGGCTATTCATATATGGGGGCAGGGGGTACATGGGAAATCTCTGTAGCTACCTCTCAAATTTGTTGTGAATCCAAAAATTACTCTTTAAAAACAGTGTCTTAAAAAAAAAAGTCAGGGAGGTAGAATTGAAACGTTTTGGTGATAGCCTACGTGTAGCACAAGGAGATGGAATATTTTAGGATGACTCCTGGGTTTCTGGCTTGGGTTAACACTCAGAAAGGTCATATGCCTGTGGGATACCCAAGAGGAAATGCTGACTAGGCAGTTGGCTTAGAGATGATAAAACATGCTATCCTTGGGTACAGTAAGAATAGGGCACATGAAGGAGACAAGAACTTAAAAGGACAAGGTTAGAAACCTAGTTTGTAACAAGGAGACAGGGATCCAGCTTGTGTTTTAGGGAAAG
>NW_006794406.1:1402330-1412391 GCF_000442215.2 Lipotes vexillifer | reverse complement strand
AGGGAAAGAAATTGTTTTGTGGGCCGGAAAAATAACTTAAGTTATACAGCAAAGTATTGATTAGCTTTAGTCAACAGACAGGAAGCTCAGTTGAGCTACTGCCCGAACATCTAGGAAAAATAATCCAGATCTGAATGATGGCAGTGACAATGAAGAAAGAGAAGAAGGCATATGTGAGAGCAATTTAAGAGGCTAAACCAATAGAATGTATTGAGATTCATGAGATCATGGAGCAACATAAGATTATGCCAAGGTTTCTGGTTTGGGTTACTACAAGGATAATGGTTCCTTAACAAAGGTGAGTAAGACTGGGTGACAGTGAACTGAGACGCATGTGGATGCCAGCCAAGTGGAAACAGCTGAACACAGAGCTTGGCGCTCAGGAGAGGTGACTGCAATCCTCCAAATGTGGATGAAAGAGAGTGATGGTGAGCAGAAGAGAAGAGCACCCACATGGCATCACTGTACCCAGAGGGATATTCACAGAGCTGATGGAAGAAGAGTTTGTAAAGGAACTGAAAAGTAGAAGGAGAACAGGAGAGAGTCTTGAGAAAACAGAAGTGTAGGAAAGAAAGGAACTAATAACCACTGTCGGAAGGCTGTAGAGTGGTCACATTAAAGACCATAAAAGGCCCACTGCCTTTGACGATTAGGAGGCTTTGGGGACCTTTATTGGAACAACCTTTGAGGAGTAATGAAGGCAGAGGACTGAGTTCAATAGGACTGAAGAATGAACAGAAGGTAAGGAAGTGCAGACACTGTTCCCAGTTTGGTAGTGAACGGAAGGAGCGAGTTGTGATCATGAGAAAAGAAGAAAAGTTTTCCCCATCTTATTGATCCTATTTTAAAAATGAAAGGAAGGTGCCAGTGGAGAAGACCTTGGAGCCATGGGAAACACAGGAGGTACCTGATGCATCAAGTTGCTGAAAGGCAGTTTAGCCTTAGAGAATAGGGCAGACATTTAACTATGGGCAGAAATATCTGCAGGTGGAGGGTGAAAAGGAGGATGAATATCTTAAATGAAACATAGATTTTCTTTTAATGCCCCTAATTTCAAGTATTGATAATGGAATTAAGTGAGATTGATTTTGTTTGCTTTGTTTATTGATTCTGAACTCCAGCATTAGTAAAATATTGGAAACATCTTATTTTTGAGAAAAATAGGCTGAAAGTGATTTTAAAATTGCCGACCACACAATAGTTAGCTTAGAATAGAAATTACTAATATTAGAAAAATCCTTCAAGACAATCTTTCTTGTCTTTAAAACCTCACAAACAAGGAAGACATAGTGAACCCTAGATTACCCACATCACAAATTAAAATGCCAAAATGACTTCCTTGGCCAGCCAGTGTGTCTCTGGGCTGTCACTGACATCCTTCGGTGTGGATTTAGGGAAGAAAAGCCAAGATAATAGCATATGAAAAGACTAACTGGGATCCTAAAATGGCTGCTAAAAAACTTACGATATATTTTAGAGCCAAATATTAATGATATTTGAAAAATTTCAAATTCTGGATCACCCATGCCAGATAGCAAATACTCATGATTAGAACAAATAATTAGTAGCTGGCTATGATTTAGTAGGGCTGATACATTTCTACCCTTTCTGATCATTTTCATTGACTTAAAAAAAATCTGAAAAATTAAACTGTTTGTAATATATTTTCCAAAATTCGCACTTTAACTTTCTCCAAATACAAGAGTATCAGCTCTAGTGAACTGTGGAATAGCACTCAGTGTATTTGATTAGGGGCATATTCAATATATATGTTGGTATAATCATTTGTCTTATCTAATGCGGGAAAAGAATAGCTCAGCAGTGGAGAAAAACGAGTATAAGTTATAATTTCTCAACCTTGAGGATAAATTATTCTATTCAGAACACCCACTATATATTATGTATTTAGGAGATACTGCTAATTTAGTAATTAAAATTATAATAATACATTGTTTGGAAGATATAACCTCCTATAAGTCATTGTAGTATTACTTAGTTTAAAAAAATGATAATCTATTAAGAAATACTGTAAAATATGCAAGATCTTCAGTGTCAAATGCAATCTCCATAGAAAGCATTTTCAACTTAAAAAAAACCTGTATTCAATGGGTAAAACTAATGTAAGACTGACTTATTAACATATTTTCCTCCCATAATATAAAATTTCAATATTTAAGCAAGAAACAAATTACTGAATGGATGCACCATTCATTCCCTCAACACACACTGCTATGGACTGAACTGTGTCCTTGCAAAATTCATATGCTGATGTTCTAAGTCCCAGTATGATGGTATTTGGCTATGTGACTTTGGGAGGCAGTTGGGTTTAGATGAGGTCATGAGGGTGGGGCCCTCAGGATGGGATCAGTGTTCTCATAAGAAGAGACACCAGAGGGCCTTCCCTGGTGGCGCAGTGGTTAAGAATCCGCCTGCCAATGCAGGGCACATGGGTTCGAACCCTGATCCAGGAAGATCCCACTTGCCGCGGAGAAACTAAGCCCGTGCCTGCACTCTAGAGCCTGTGAGCCACAACTACTGTGCCTGCGTGCCACAACTACTGAAGCCCACACACCTAGAGCCCCTGCTCCGCAGCAAGAGAAGCCACCACAGTGAGAAGCCCACGTGCTGCAACCAGAGAAAAGCCTGCGTGCAGCAACGGAAACCCAACACAGCCAAAATAAAATAAGTTAAAAATAATAATAATAAGGAGAAGAGACACCAGAGCGCTTGCTGTCTCTTTCTCTCTGTCACGTGAGAACACAGCCAAAAGGTGGCCATCTGCAAGCCAGGAAGAGAGCCCTCATCAGAGCCTGACCAGGTTAGCACCTTTATGTTAGACTTCTAGCCTCCAGACCGTGAGAAATAAATATCTGTTTAAATCACCCAGTCTGTGGTATCTTGCTGTGATAGCCCAAGCTGACCAATACAGACACTGAGCTCCTGTGATGCGATGGGAGGGAGGGGGTAAGATATAAAGAGATGTAAGGCATGACCCCTGCCTTCAAGAGTCCCTAACTGGGGTGGGTAAGACACTTTCCAACCACAGTAAGCCCATGAGGAAACTGATGCAAAAGCAGCACTCAGATACTTTCTGCTTCTGCAAAGCTATTTCAAGGATCCTGTGTTTCTCAGAGTTGAAAGAAAAAAATATTTTCTAAGTAAAAGAACAGTAAAAAAAAACACTTATGTAAAAAAATCCCAGAAATACCCAGAATTCTTCCTAATACCCTCATGAGAGAATAACATTCTTTAAACCTTTGTACCTTCACTGAAGAGAGAAAATGACTAATTCTCATGGTAGCCCATTTAGTGTAAAACTAAATGAAGACAAGGGATGACTAATAAGCATCAGTCACAGAGGAGGGAGATTTAGGGCAGGAAGTCACTTCCTCCCTCCTGCTCCCTTTACTTGGCTTCTGAATGATTAATGGTAAGAATTTTGGCTTCGCTCTACGAGACGATCCAAATGTGCACACTGTAAACAGAACAACGTCTTCAATCTGGGGAAATGATCTTTTATGCTTGTAAAAGCAGAAAACAGAAACAAATGAAAACAGAATAGAACCCCCCCCGCCGACCACCGTTTTCGTTACAGTGATAAAATGCTCTACCTAGAGCACTCCTGTCCCTTTCCTCTCACATCACAGCAGCACGTCTCCTCTTTCAGGTCACGTCTTCCCCATAAAAGTGCTAAACTAATGCCGCTTAATGACAAATTAATGTCCATGAACAAAAAATACACCTCTAATAGCATAGAGTAATTTGCCATTACAATATCATCATTGGACATGCCCCTGGTTTAATACGATGTATGTAATTCATAACCTAATGAGTGATATATAAAAAGAGGGAGATGAACCCTGCAATTACATTTATGTGAGTCTGTCACCTTATTTGTAAAACCTTAGAGTCATTTACATTCAAATTAGAACAAATGAGTGATTTCACAAAGTGCAGTGATAAATGACCACAGCAGCCCAAGACAAAACTGTATTTCCTGTGAACACATTAACAGTTTCCTATTATTTGCTAAAAATTACAAGGCATATTGCCCAGTGTGGTGTGAATAATGACTTTTTTACTGATTAGGTCAGAAAACTAATATGTAGCAAAATAAATAATTTTTCTTTTCATTTTTTCTGATTTTTGCTTTAAATTAACTACTGAATTCTGGTGGATTCACACTGCCACCTGCTGCCTAGGAGTAGATACTAAAAGTAAATTCCTATCAAAAGGAGTTAATTCACCCCTTTGGCGGTCTTATTCAGAAAGTCTAGTGAGGGTTCTTTCTTGTCAATATATTTAAATTGCATTTCATAATAAAGGCCGATACTTGGCAAACAAAAAGAAAACTTGCTAATCAAATAATAGGATATAGTATTTATTTGGGGGAGAGAGTACAAATTTTTTTTTTGAAAGCTAATTACAAAAAAAGACATTTTCAGCAAAGCATGTGTATCTCCTAATATATCACTTTCAGGGGATACAACACGAAGTCCAGTGGCCAGTACCCTGATCTTATGACAGGGGACAGTTTGGAAGGGTGGTGTGTGAGTGTCTGTGTGTGTGTGTGTGTGTGTGTCTGTGTGTGTGTTCCCTACTCCTGACCCTTGGTACAATCTGAAGGCAATGACTGAAGGCTCTGCTTGTCACTCAGGACCTCTACCACCTAGTCTTCCCTCCCAATGACAAGTTCCAACATGAAAGGAAGGCCTTAGGGTCCAGAACAGAGCAGACTAGGAAAGGCATGAGGACTGGTGATGAGGCTGGGGAAGAACAGGCCTGGCCTTGGAGACCAGGCTAAGGGTTTCTGCAGGTGAAATGATGCTGCCAAATGGTCATTAGGGGAGCTAACAGACATTTCAAAATCTGATCAACATCCCAGGTCTGAATTTAAGTTTCTCCACCTGTAAAAATAAAAGAACTCTCACCTGCCTTAAGGGGTTGCTTAGCAGAGGAGAAATGGGAATCTTTGTGCAAAACACTCAATACAGATAAGCTCTCAATAAATGCTGGTTCTCTTTCCTGGGAAAGTTAATGATGGCTCTTGGGGACTATAGTTTGGCATAGATAGAGGACAGAAACAAGCAGACCCCTTAGGAGGAAATTATGAACTCTTATAACATATAGCTAATGATGGTGAGAGTCCAAAGAAAGGTAAGAAAATTAGCAACGGAGAAAAGAATCAGGTCTGAGAGATATTTGGTAGGTAGCATCAACCCAACTTGGTAATTGATTGGATATGGTGGTGAGGAAGGGGTCTGAGAGTATGTCCAAATTTCTAGACAACTAACACATTGATGGTACCATCAACAGAGAAAAGGGCAGGTTTTCTCATGTTAGGTTTGAATTGCCTACGTGTTTAGGTACAGATGTTCAGAAGCTAATTTTTAAAAAGGTTAGAAAAAAATCAAAGTTTGGGAATACAAACTGTACTCAAGAAGTTTGTAATGTTTATCTGAGGGACTCGGTAAATCAGTAGACACATCAGAATCTCTATATCCATAGCCCATCTCTCTGAGGATGGTCTGCAGAGATTCCTTTACAAGATTTAACATAGCGAATGACATTCATGTAAACATGCATACACTGAAAAACAAGAAAATTTACACATTTTGCTGGGCCCTTTTTATACACAAATATTGCTTTTTAATGAACTGGTTCAGCTTTCTGATGAAATTTTTTTTAATTTTTAAAAATTTTTTAAATTTAAAAAATTTAAATTTAAAAAAATTTTTAAAAAGCACAATGGACAAGGAAGATGAGCAGAGGGAGGAAAAGGGAAAGAAGCATTCACACTTTATTTGGGACTGAATCTCAGCAGATAAGTCTGACAGGTCATGGTTATTAATGATATATAACACGACAGGCTACACAGGACAGAGTCCTACAGCATTTCATTGCAAAGCAAGTGAGAAAGGATGCAAACTTGAGCAGTTGTCTGTAAATCCCTCATCTTGGGATGATGGGCTATTACTGTAGCCATTCCCCTTGTACTCACCCCACCCCAAATCATTTAGCTGCTTTCATTGCCAGGCTACCAGTTAATCTCAGCAACATGCACAGAGAACATGTGTGTTCTCAATGACAGGCCTGATTAGAGGGCCTGGAGCCAAAAATGAATACGGGGAAGACCTCACAGCCTGGGAAGCTAATTTGATGGCTGTCCTCACTGACAAGAGGGGCACTGCTCCTGTGGTGTGGGGTCCTGGCCCTCAGCAGCCTGCCAGAGGAAAAGCAAGAGAAAGGAGCCCACACAGTGGCCTTAAAGTGTCCCTTCCCTTGGCTGGGGGCGGGGTGGGGGGAGCAGCAGCGTCTAGGCATGTGCAGAAGAGGCTTCAGGTCAACGCACTAGCCGATGGCCGCGGAAGCTCAGGGAGGCTTGGGGTGTGGTGCGGAGCTCAGGAAGTGCCCACCCAGCACTTCTCCTGGCATACGCTTCTTAACGCACCCTGGAGGACAGCAGGAGGTCTACTGAGAGCCGAGCTCTACCCTCCACATCTCTGAAATAATGGTAATTTGAGAACAACAAAACAATACCAGACATCTTAGGAAAACGGTTTCACAAACTCCTCACTGGGCAAAGTACCGAACAAGAATGGAGAATATATTAGCCTTGGTTGATGGGTCTTAATTTCTAAGTATATTTTAAGCACTGAAGATTTTTCATTTTAACAGAAAATATTTTATATACCCAATAAAATGATTCCATAGGAAAGCTGAGCAATAATACCAAAAATCGTAAATAGGTATAGTTTTTTGACTATGTCAAAATATGAAAGCAGACTGACCCCTTCTGGTAATTTGATAATCCTAAAAGAGAGGCAGGGTATATATTTGAAAAGGAGTGACATAATGAAGGTTTCTGCATACACATGGCTTTAGTCCTTATAGTCCAAGTTTCCTTCTACAAGTTGGCCATCTTGCAACATCACAGATAAAAAGGAAAAGGAAAGTTACATAAGAGAATGGAATGCAAACATTGGTGACAAGACAGTGAAAATTCTAACCACTGCTCAAGCAGGCTAATAATAAATGAACTGTCCACAAAATACATCTGTTTGCAAGCTACATTTTTTTCCTCAGCAAAATAATGAATTGCAAGAATTAAATTCCAAAGTGCACATAAGTCACCTCGTATCTCAACAGGTTCATCTGATGGGATAGGGAAAAATACCCATGAACTTCCAACATTCATTTGGAATTCTCATTTAGAGAGAATTATAGGTTTAAGTTTACACACACACACACACACACACACACACACCCCGTATATATACTGTATTTTAATGTGCATCATGATAACTAGTACCAAAACCAAATTTTTGTCAACACACATATTAATTATTACCTGCCATGGAAAAAGTGAATCAGGTGATGATGCTGAAAGCACAAGTTGCAATATTTGATGTAGAAATGTCAAATAAAAGTAATTTCAATTTCACAAGTCAAACACACACCTTTGAAGTCTTGTAACCTTTCTATGTCATTCCCATTTGTTACTTGCAGAAAGGGATTAAAACAGGTCTCCCATATCACCCAACAATATTGAGGGGAAAAGAAAGGAAAATAAGATAAAATAGTTAAACATTTACTGTTAGATTAAGTATGCTGAGATAATGATAAAACTTTCATACGCTGTATTTGAACTGCTCCTTAGGTGAACATGGCTGACATTCCTCACACTGTCTCCCTAGGAGACACTGGTTCCTATTTCCTGAGGTTGCTGGGGGGATGAAATAAGATGATATATGAGAAAGAGCTTTGGAAATGACCTAATGAGTAACAGAAGTAAAGGCTATATTTAGAATTAGAGAAATTATTAGGAAGGAAATAACATAATTAGGCAGAAAAAAATGGGATTTTTCTACTTACTAATAACATGTCATGTGCACAAGGACAATAGAATTAAATTATGTGGATTTATTATTTTTTAAAGTTTATTTTCACTGTTGTTATAATGCTGTAATAAATGCAAGTTAAAGGTCATACGAGTGGAATAAATGGGAGGATCTCAATGTAGGGGGTTAGTACTTAACTCTCTGAAAAATAAGAGACTCACATCCATACTATCTGCCTAAGATGTCCCATATCTTCCTATTGAAACAAAGGGTTTTCATCCAAGAAGGAAAAAAAGGTCTTTGGAATAAGAAAGGCCTATCACTCACCAGCTATGTCACTTTGGGAAAACTGAGTATATTTCAAATCTCTGATTTTTTTGCCTATAAAAATGTGCAACGTTGTTGTGAGGACCAAACGTGAAGCATCGGTGAGCAAACAGCAGGTGCTCGGTGGATGGGAGTTTTCTCTCCCTCCCCCTCACAGAGCCTTTCCTGAAACCCTAGCAAATCAGGGCAAGAATGCACAGATCACTCATCATTTCTCCAGCATTTATTGCCCGGGAAGTTCATGCAGAAATTAATTATGTATGACTTCATGATATGTTAGCTACTGTTACTGAAATCCTAAATGACTAACCAACTTCTCATGCATTTCTGCAACCAGAGAGCATTGCTTCAAATCAAGACCCTTCCCAGAGTCATCTCCCAGGGCCCCAGTAGTCAACCCTGTGTGTGGTTGTTGAGTTACTCTGCCGCCCAAGGGTAGTGAGGTGGGCAGGGAGGGTCGGGGACAGGAAGTAGGATATGAGAGCTGCAATTGCCCTCTTAGGAGCCTCTCAGCCTGTGTCCTGGAGAAATTCTACCACCACAGGCCACATTTCCCACCCACCTCCCCTTCCATTTTACCTATCACTGGGCTCCAGTCGGTGGGGTACTGCAAGGAGAAGGTACGTGCAGGGCATACTAGCAGGATGCAAGCTCACATACCTGGATGAGATAGTGGGAACATAAATTGAGAAGCTCCAACAGCTGTAGGTGACTGCCAGCTGCTAACACATCCTGGATCACGCCTGGCTCCAACAAAATCTGTTTTTTTTAATAAAAGAAAACTATCAGTTACTTACAAATTAATACTTGCTTACTATGCAAATACACTGTATTTAAATTGCTGCTTAACATACTATACCTGAATTAATACTGTTCCTTATTATGGAAGCCAGTTCTTTTTTTTTTCTATTCTGATTAATGAGCTGTGGCCCTTATTCTAACAGCTAAGTTCTCATTTCCAATACTCATATCCGATGTATAAAGCTCCATACTTAACCACTTATTTTTGTAGGAGGATATGAACATTTGCAAAGAACAGTATAATAGCCTTCAAATTCAGTTTATGATGAATATAATCTTATAAACACAAAAGAACTGAATTTTAGTTTTTCAAAGTATATTTCAGAATGTTATTCTTCAGTAAATCACAGAAACAGTATGGTTAACCGGTATTTTAGAGAAATGGGGCTTACAGTTCTCCTTGAAATACAGGACCAGAGGTGGATATTACTCCATTTTACTTCTAAGTCCTACAATAGTAAACTTCAACCACAAAGTTTCATTCTTTTTCCTTCTCAATCTCAGATTCTCTAATCCTTTATGCTTCAAATAAAATATGTAGAAACAGTATTTTCAGAATATAAAGGCATCACAGAGAAGCAAAACTTCCCAAATACACTGGTGATACCAATTCTTCTTTTTTTTCTGCTTAGGTCTAACTTTGTGCCTACTGCTGCCAGCTCTTGAGCTGGTGAATAGGGCTGGAGAAACGAACTTAGTTCGTCAACTAAGTTGACGAAATTCACTTTACATGCAAGACTGCCAGACACAGGAGGCCTTTAGGGCTGCTCCAGCCATCCTAACTCATTTCCCGAGCCCAGTGATGCCCAAGGTCTAGTCTCCGGACCAGCATCAGCATCATCACCTGGGAACTGGGAAATTCCTGGGCACCTCCCCAGACCTAACTGAATCAGAAACTTTCAGGTGAAGCCCAGCAACTGACGTTTTTGATGCAGGGAAGCCAGTGCTTCTGATGCAGGGAAGCCTGAAAAACACTGATGGGGTCAGCTCACTCTCACCCTCTATTTCTTCTCACACGCTCCTCTTTCCTCAAGCCTCCACCTCCTTGTCTCTTTCTTTCTTTCTTTTTTTTTTTTTTTTTTTTTTTTTTTT
>NW_006794406.1:1371742-1402148 GCF_000442215.2 Lipotes vexillifer | reverse complement strand
CTTGCGGTACGCGGGCCTCTCACTGTTGTGGCCTCTCCCGTTGCGGAGCTCAGGCTCCGGACGCGCAGGCTCAGCGGCCATGGCTCACGCCCCCAGCCACTCTGCAGAATGTGGGATCTTCCCAGACCGGGGCACTAACCCGTGTCCCCTGCATCGGCAGGCGGACTCTTAACCACTGTGACACCAGGGAAGCCCTCGTCTCTTTCCTTACTTCAACCTCATGATCTTCCCGAGGCTCCCACCACCAAGTCTACCAACCCACCTACTCACATCTGTACCAGCACATTTTCCTCTCCTCAACACTCCCCTTGTGCACTAGATCCCACCTCCCTCTGCCTGATACCATCCCCTCTTGTTCCTGCATCATCATCTGTTCTCTTCTACTGGATGATAACTCCCATCAGCATACAAATATGCCATTACAGCTCTTATCTTAAGAAATAAAAATTCCCTCCCTTGAACCCACAGATCCGTCCATGCTCCCCTTCATAACAAAGTTCCTCAGGGAAGCTGTCTATATAAAATGCTGCTGTTTGCTCTGCGCTGCTCTGTCTCAAACCCACTCCTGTTGAGTTTTGTTTCTACTGTTCCTCTAAAAATGCTCTCATCGAGGTCACCAGTGACCCCTAAAACCAATAGCCATTCCTCAATATTTAAACTTACTCAAGCCAACAGCAGTTAGCAAAACTGACTGCTCCTCTTCTGGAGTGATTTCTTCCCTTCCCTCTAGGACGACGCTCCCTTTCTTGGTTTCTTCTACTTCAATAACGAGTCCCTTTCCATCTCCTTCCCAACCTGTAAGCTTTGGAGATGCCCAGAGCTCAGTCCCCAGATCTCTTCTTTCCTCTCTCTACTTACTCCGTGGATGATATCATGGCTTTAAAATTAGCTACACACTGATTACACTCAAATTTGTTTCTCCAGCCCCAAACTCACCCTTGAACTCTAGACTCTGATATTCAAGGGCCTATTCTGTATCACCACTTGGATGTCTAATGGGCAGCTCAAACTCAACGTGCCCCAAACTGATCTCTTCATCCTTTCCACCAATCACCAAACCTGCTCCTACCCCAATCTCACCATTTCAGCAAACAGCAACTCTGAGTTATTTACACTAAAACCCCAGAGTCATTCTTAATTCCTCGTCTTTTCCTCATACCTCACATCTGATCCATCAGCCACTCATTAGCTCTATCTTCAAAATAGTTCCAGAATCCAATCACACTCAGTAGCACTTCCATCCTTATCACTCTAGTCCAACTCACTGTCTTCCCAGATTTACTGCAATAGCCTCCTAACTAGTTGAACTGCTTTCTCCTTGGCCTCCTCGCACTGTTTTTTAATAATATGAATCAAACGGGTGCTTTAAAAACACAAATGAAATTATGTCATTCTGTTATTCAGAACTCTCCGACTCTTTATCTCATTGGGAAAAAAAAAAAATCCAAAGTCTTCACTATATCATATAAGGTTCTTTGAATACGCTGAGCACCTTAGTGTTTACAACTAGCTGTTTTCTCTGCCCAGATCACTCTTCCTCAAGACGTCAGAGAGGCTCACTCTCTCATGTCCTTCAGACGTCTGCCCAGATATCACCTTATCCGAGAGGGCTTCTCCGACCATCCTATGTAAAACAGTGCCCCACTGTCCACCACCCCATTCCCAATCTCCTTACTTTGCTTTATTCTTCTTCACAGCACTTAACATCTCTCAACATAGTACATATTTATTTGTCTATCTGATGATTTTCTGTTCCTCCACTCACTAGGATATAAGATCCAGGAGAGTAGGGACTTGGTCCATTTTGTATACCCAGCACTTAGAACAATGCCAAACAAAAAGCTTTCACTTAATATTGATGAACTTACCTTATAATAATTTATTGATGAATTAATTTATATCTAGACTTTTTAAAATTATTTATTTATGTTTATTTATGGTCTCACCACGTGCAGCATGCAGGATCTTAGTTCCCCAACCAGGGATCAAACCTGTATCCCCTTCATTGGAAGCTCGGAGTCTTAACCACTGGACTGCCAGGAAAGTCCTCTAGATATGTTTTTAAATTCAGAATTAATTTTATTAATTAGCCTAACATGATAGGATAGAGGGAAAAGGACTATATATTTTATTTCTGAACCATTAAAGAAGTGAAAAAGCTAAGTACGTGTGGCAAAAATACCAACACTCATCTTATTCTGAAAATTCTTTATAGCTCCTTTCCTGTCTCGTCAGAGGGAGAAATCTGAATTTCTCCAACTCCTCACGGAGAGAGGTTTTGACTGACATTCAGGAAATTATTGCAGCTCCCTTTACAGAAGCAAGGATGCAGTGTGTTCTTACAGAAGAGGCATGGCCTAAGGCACAGAATGGGGAATAGATGGATTAGAAAGGCTAGTCTTAGCCTTTAAATCCTGTCAGTTGCGCTTATTTCACACAACTGGCATTCATGATAACCTCTAAGGCTCGGTAATGCCTAGCACAAAGACAAATATCACAGAGAGGCAAGATGAATATTCCATTCCACGTGTAACACGTCCAGCGGGCCAACTGGAGAAACCTCACAAGAGAAACCCATACTGGGATTGTTTTTGTCTTTGTTTCTTGTTTTTCGTTCTGTAGTTTTTTTTCATCTCTCATTATAATATAAGTTTTTCTAAAAGATAAAGGGAGTGGTTTGAAAAAAAAAAAAAAAAAAAAAAACCTACCGGAAAAGCTGGGTCTCACTTATAGAAACAGAACCAGCATTTCCAAGTTCCACTTACACAAGCCTTTTAAATTCAGCTTTGTTGCTCTCTGGTGACTGGTTGTCCTCATATATTTTTCCAGAGAATTTGTGCTTGGGCAGAAGAACAAAGGTCCAATCTCCTTATGAGGTATAGTATGGTGAATCTATCTGCTGCCTAGAAGAACTGGGTGAAATTGCCTTCTGCAGAAGGAATGGCTTTCCCCCACATCAGTTTATGGATGACAACTAAGATCACTAAGTTTAAGTGCTGCAGAAACACATACCCATCCACATCCAGTCTGGCACTCACAGCAGAAGAGATGGGAGGAAGGATCATTCCAGGACCACCCACAGGAGGGAACGGTATCCCCTGACGGTTCAGAGCACAGAGTGGTGGAGGAGGAGGCTGACACATCTAGTCACTCATCAGACTGGAGGAGCTTAGCTCAGACAAGCCATCAACAGTGGAAAAGGCAAATGTCTGAATAACAAAAGAGATCAAGAAATGCAGGATATATAAAGCCGAGTGGTCCAGAAAGCAGTGGGGAAGATGAAAACCGCTAAAGCCACCCAACTGGGCTGGGCATTGCCGCTCTCCTCAGCGATGCTCCCCTGCCTGGGTGGAGACAGAGGGGGGGTGGGTCTTCAGATTGGACAAAGAGGTTCTGATGCAATTTCGGGTGGGGCACGGGAGCCTCTTGTTCATAGGCCATCTGTATGCATTATGCTCTCACTGCCACCCACTCACACCTGACCTCCGGGTAACAGAAAACAGGGGGCTGAACTTGAAAGAGGGGAGCTGGACAGTACTAGCTGGGGAGGTAACAATCTCATTACATAAGCTTTTCCTGCAGCTGGTGGCACGCTAGGCCAGGTGAACCGAGGAAAGGTGCACAGCGGACCCCTGCCCCAAATGCTGAGACTCTGCACTCATTTTGATCAACTGTAAGAACTGGTCAGTAGCTGTAGTCAGGGTGACACTGGGTGTGGTGACAAAGTAACAGAGGTGAAAGCCACAACTGCAGTTGAAGGTGGTGGTCTCCAAAGACACCAGTGAGAGTTCCTGCATCAGAATTCAGGCATGAAGGGGTCCACTTGCCTGCCGCAAGGAGGCACTCTTGAAAACTCAGTCCAAAGGTGTCATCTGGCCACCGATCCAAGCAGGGTTGAATCTGCACAATCTCTAATGAAGGCCTTCCAAACTGGAATGAGACTGGGGCTCCTGGTCCCAACGACAATCTCAGGCAGGACATGAGGCCAGACACTCATGAAAGAGGAGTGCAGGAGGTGAGATGAGATTCTGCACAGCCTACGATGAGATGGGCCCTCTCCGCCAGTGCCCAGGCCTCACCGGGCTTGCACTAAGGCAGCATACAGACCCCAGGGCGTTCCTGCCTTCTTATTCAGCTCCTTCTCCCAAATCACCAAGCGACTGTGCATCCTTTTAATTCTGCCTCCTTGTTGCTTTTCTTCTCTTTATTTTCCCTCTCACTTTTACCTTGCTTCTTGGATTAGCCGCTAGTAGGGCCTGTCTTTAATAGCCATGGCAAGTCTCAGTGTGACCTTTTTTCCTGCTTTATGAATAGGTGAGTTGGCATCTTGAAAAAAGTTTTGTATCTCAGCTCTTCAAAGTTATCTTCCTCATTTCTTGCTTTAGGAGATGTTTAAATTACTTACTTCTGGGTTTGTGGATAGAGTAGCCTGAAGGAGTTGAACACGTTAAAGCCAAACAAACAACTATGCACACAGGAACACAAGCACTTTTGAAAGCTCTCATGTAAGTGCAAATTAGCTGTGGCCTAAGGCTATTTGTAAGAATAAATGAGCACATTTCTTCTTCTTTATACTTGTTTCTTTGGGATGTTTTTTTCTGTGTAACATAGAAAAAATGGCAAATTATCACAATTTTGAACTGATAAATCAAAACAAGTAAACTGAATACAACAGCATAAATAATTTTGTTTTTTAATTTTATTTTTTAATTTTATTATTTTTTTGGCTGCATTGAGTCTTCGTTGCTGCGCGTGGGCTTTGCTCTGGTTGCGCTGGGCGGGGGCTACTCTTCATTGCAGTGGCTTCTCTTGTTGTGGAGCACGAGCTCTAGGCGCACGGGCTTCAGTAGTTGTGGCTCGCAGGCTCAGTAGTTGTGGCTCATGGGCTCTAGAGCACAGGCTCAGTAGTTGTGGTGCACAGGCTTAGTTGCTCTGCGGCATGTGGGATCTTCCCGTACCAGGGCTCGAACCCATGTCCCCTGCACTGGCAGGCGGATTCTTAACCACTGTGCCACCACGGAAGCCACAACAGCATAAATAACTTTTATTCAAGACACATAAAACCTTTTGTATAAAGTTCTTCAAGAGACTTCTTATAGACCGAATTTGAACCATAAAATCTAGCTATGAGAAATTGCCATCAATTGAGTTTTTTGCTTCAAAGCCATTACACTAAGGATTTTTTAAACCACAAGGTGGCGCCTGCTTAAAGTAAAAGGATTTTCTAAATTACTCATATACCGCATCTTTATAACAGACACTTTACTTTTAAGAAAAAATAATAATAATTCAAATAAGGATAATAAAGTATATGAATTCTACTTTCTAGATGTATTTATCATTTGGGGAAATGTTCATAAATATTTCTGTTGAAATGCTTGATCCGAGTGACACTGATCAGAATTCAGTAGTTCTCCATAAATCAGGTCCCAATTTATGAATATTAGAAGTTCAAACTTTTTGTCTTTGTATTCAGAAACTCTCATGATGTGGTCCCAACCTAATTTATAAAACTTATTTCCAATTCTGCAACCTTATGTTTCCTCTGCTAAAGCCAACAGCCCATT
This sequence comes from Lipotes vexillifer, assembly GCF_000442215.2. NCBI lineage: Eukaryota > Metazoa > Chordata > Mammalia > Artiodactyla > Lipotidae > Lipotes > Lipotes vexillifer. The sequence goes on along the minus strand of NW_006794406.1, from coordinate 1,396,581 downwards.
GTTCTCCACATATAGGCAACACCTTTTTCTCTACCTTGAATGCCCTTCTCCCACTTCTTCAGTCTCTATATGTCAAAACCCTACCCATTCCTCAACATTCAACTGTAAGTCCATTTCCTATATAAAGTGTTGCAAGATTTCCTTCCACCCCAATATGCAATTGGGATTAACCTCCTGGGACTCCAAACCACCAGAGATGTCTGATGAACTAAGCCCATGGGCTCTAGGTCACACCACCTGACTTCAAATCCTGGCTCCTATACTAGCTGGCAGAATGATATTGTGAAAACTACTCAATTACCAGTTGAGTAGTTTCCTCAATGATATGATTAAATTACAATATCTATCTCAAAAGATTGTTTTAAGGACTAGGAAAATGCGTATGTATTATAACAATTGTGTATGGTGTGTAAGCAAAATAGCTTAAACAATCTGGAACTTATTTTTCTCACGAAACATGAATTAGGTAGCTTGGAGTGCCAACCAAGCCAGGCTCCTTGCATTTTCCTACTTGGCCAATCTTAGCCTGTAGCTTCATGATCACAGAAAGGCTGCCACACGCCCAGGTACTGCATCTGCACTCAAAGCAGAAAGAAAAGAGAGGACAAAGAAACAGAAATAGCATACCAGCTGAGTCTGTCATTATTTATTATAAAACAACAGGTTTCATATGAACACTACCACACAGACTTCCACTGACATTTCATCTGCCAGGTCTAGGTCATGTGGCTACTGAAAGCGGTAAAAGAACCTGGGAAATTGAGTTTTTAAAGCTAGATGCACACAAGTTAATAGCAAAAAAAAAAAAAAAGAAAAGCTAGATGCACTATTGTCCCAAATTAAATTGGAGCTCCATATAAAGAAAAAAGAGGAAATGGATTGTGCAGGCAATCAGAATATATGCCACCATGGCTCTCAGCACAGTATATGTTTATATAAATCTGTAATAAATGTTAACTGTTATCTATTTCTTTTTCATGTGACTAAGTGCTTTTGCCCTGAATGCTTTATGTGAGAGTGTTTTATCTTAACGTTTTACCTATGAGACTTTGATGGCAGGGTCCATCCTATTTCATGTTCATTGCTGTTGAACATTCTAGAAGAATACCTCAGGAATTACTTAGTAAATAAATTTACAGGATTGAAAAATACAGGTCCTGGAGAAAATGTTAGAAGATGTCAAAAGTCTCCATGGGGGAGCCTGGTCACATGCTAATCCTCATCAAGGATTACCGAGCTGAAATAGTTAAATAAGAGGACACAATAGACATTTCAACTAACAGTTGTAGTCATATGTCCAAAAAAGGGTCACCTTTTGGTTAGATGTTGTATATAATAAATTCGTGATTTGACTATTGATTCCTTAAGTTACAAATTTTATCAGGTGGTTTTCTTCCAAACACAGTGTACTTGTACAAATTTCTAAAAGATCTCAAGTCAAACATGTAAAAATACTAATTCATTTTCAATTTATGAAAAAGCAATCAACTTTTCCATCTATTAGAATATGAAAAAGAGAAAACTAGACTTGACTTTCAGAATATTTTGAAAAAATGTTAAAAACCACAAAGGTAAAACCAAAATAAAAACATACTAGCAAAAAAAAAGAAAGGTGTGGAAATCACTTGGAGATTCTATTATCTTCCTTCACAAGTTTATACATCCTCATTTGGGTCATTTGAAATTTCTAAGGTTACAGGCAGGTAGCAGAAGCACAGGCTCTAAGATGCCAAGAAGAAACCTTAAATAGATAAGGACACTAGTATTACATTACTAGGAATGTAACTACATTTGCATTACATGCTGTCCTGCAAAAATTTTATTTATTACCATTAATGCAACCTGAAGGTCTGTAGATGTTGCTACTCATTCTTCCTTTCCTATTTTGGGGCATGTGGAAGGGTGATGGATTAAATACTTGAGCTAGGTCTCAAGTAGAGAGAGAAGGAATCAGATGGAATTATTAAGCTGTGGTATAATTCATACTAAGATAGGGGTGGGCACAAGTTGCTCTAGGAACACTTGGCTGGAGATGCCCTATTCCACTGAAACTGTGAAATAATTCTTCATATGAAAAAACTTGGTCCCCTCATACGAGCAAGCTCCATTTTCTTTTAGCCCCTTCTGCATTAACATAATTCTGGCATTTCAAAGCTCTAAGATCAATAGTTCTGTCAGACAGTCACTTCCAGCATAGTTTTCTTCAGTGTTTAAATTAACAAAATATTTGACAAAATGTAAAGATGAATTATATATACTTAACATTACTTTAAAAATTTGGCCTAATTATTTGAAAAGGCAGAACAAGTTTCTGATAGTTTCTAACTCTAAGAGCAAAAAGCAGTCCCAGCAATTAAATAGGATGAAACATGAAGGTCATTACAGGTTAAAAGAAAAGTCAAATTAATTATTAAGACTCACTTTTATAACCAGTGCTCTTTCAAGTGTGATGAACATGGGAGGTTTCATCGCATTAAGCTTTACTAATGAATCTGGGGGTCTCCATACAGAGCTAGTTTCTTACAACGCAAGCATGGCCAAAGAAGAAATAAATGTTACTTTAAAATACTGATATCCGGGGCTTCCCTGGTGGCACAGTGGTTAAGAATCCGCCTGCCAATGCAGGGGACAGGGGTTCCAGGAAGATCCCACATGCCGCAGAGCAACTAAGTCCGTGTGCCACAACTACTAAGCCTGCGCTCTAGAGCCCGCAAGCCACAAGCACTGAGCCTGCGAGCAACAACTACTGAAGCCCATGTGCCTAGAGCCCATACTCTACAACAAGAGAAGCCACGACAATGAGAAGCCTGCACACGGCCAACGAAGAGTAGTAGCTCCTGCTCACCGCAACTAAAGAAAGCCCTCGCAGCAATGAAGACCCAACACAGCCACAGCCAAAAATAAATAAATAAAAATTAAAATAAAATACTGATATCCAAAGATCGATGGCCTCCAGAAGAATGAACAGGGCTGGTGCCAATGTTCATTTATAGTTGGCTACTACTGTGTCACTGCTGGGTGCTTGAGTAGAGGCAGAAGCAAAGAGCCAATAGGAATCATTATGCTGTGGTGTAATCCATGCTAAGATAGCGTGGAGACACAGCATACTGTAGGAGCACTTGGCTAGGGATGCCTCATTTCATTGAAGGAAGCTAGAATAATTTTTCACATGAAAAAATACATCATTAATATCCAATTCCATGTTCATTTGGAGAATTCTTTGCATTTGCTTTATAAGGAGTGGAGGTAGAAGTATGGCTCTAGGGGCCACTGTAGGAATGTGGGCAAGTCATTGACACGTATGTTTTTAGCATCATCGTATAAAAAAATGAGAGATGACTACTATCTATTTTCTTAAAGTCTTCATAAGGATAAAATGAGATAATCCTGGTAAAATTTTTAGAATAATGCCTGGCATGTTTCACAGGGTAAAAAATTGTAGCTGCTATTGTTATTATTGTTGTTGTTAATTCCATGAAAAAATAAACCCAGTTTGCAAATAATGACCCTATTTCTAGTGTTCACACATTGCCTACTATGTACCAGGTACCATGTGAGGTAATGTCATACATGTTATCTCTCCTTCTTATACTCTTCCCCACTCCTCACTCCTGCAAGGTAAATATTAACCCCACATGGAAAATGAAGAAACTGAAGGCAGAGAAATTCACCCATTCAAACAGCAAATCTTTTCTGAGTGCTACAGTGCTCTAGGCACCTTTCTAGGCACTATGGATATGACCATAAAGAAGACAAGTTTCCTCATCTTATGGCACTTAGAGTCTAGGTTTTGGCCAACCGGGTAGACTGTGGTGCCCTCAACTGACAAGAGTAAAACAAAGGAAGAAACAGGTTTGGAGGGAAGATCAAGAGTTCCATTTAGGGGGTATGTTAAGTTTGTGGCTTACTGGATGGCTATTAGTCATCCAAATAGAGATATCAAGTGGACAAAAATATATGAGTCTAGTTGGCAAACTATAAGTAGCAGATCAAATTTTCCTTTCACATATTCTTGTGTGGCCTGTGAGCTAAGAATGGTTTAAGATAAAATTTTTACTTGCAGTTTTTAAATTTAAATTTTAATTTTTCATTAATAGACTTGATCTCTTAGAGCACTCTTACTTAGGTCCACAACAAATGGAGCAGAAGGTATAGAGTCCCACATACCTCCTTCCCCTACACATGCATAACCTCCCCCATTATTAACGTTTCCCTCCAGAGTGGTACACTTGTTACAGTCGGTGAACCTACATTAACACGTTATTATCACCTGAAGGCCACAGTTTACATTAGGGTTTAATCCTGGTGTTGGGTTCGGATGAATGTATAACAACATGTACCCACCATTATAGTAGCATACTGAGTATTCTCACTGCCCTAAAAATCCTCTGTGCTCCGCCTGTTCATCCCTTCCTCTCCCAAGCCCCTAACAACCACTGATCATTTTTACTGTCTCCATAGTTTTGCTTTTTCCAAGATGTCATATAGTTGGAATCCCAAAGTATGTATCCTTTTCAGGTTGGCTTCTTTCACTTAGTGATATGCATTTAAGGTTCCTCCATGCCTTTTCATGGCTTGATAGGTCATTTCTTTTTAGTGCTGAATCCTATTCCATTGTTTATCACAGCTTAGCCATTTGCCTACTTTGTGTGAATGTTAAGTTTTCAACCCCTTTGGATAAATACCAAGGAGCATGATTGCTAGATTATATGGTCAGAATATGCTCAGTTTTGTAAGCTGTGTCTTTTGTGAATATTTTCTCCCAATCTGTGGCTTGATTCCCATTCTCTTGATACTGACTTTTGCAGAGCAGTTTTTAATATGAATGAAATTCACCTCATCAATTATTTTTTTCATGAGTCATGCCTCTGGTGTTGTATCTAAAAAGTCATCACCATATCCAAAGTCATCCAAGTGTTCTCATGTTATCTTCTAGAAGCTTTATAGTTTTGCATTTTACATTTAGGTCTGTGATCCCATTTTGAGTTAATTTTTGTTTAGGGTGTAAGGTCTATGTTTAGACTCATTTTTTTTTTTTTTTTGCATGTGGATGTTCGGCTGTTCCAGCACCATTTGTTGAAAAGACTATTTTTGCTCCATTGCATTGCCTTTGCTCTTTTGTCAAAAATCAGTTGACTATATCTATGTAGGTCTATTTCTGGGCTCTCTATTCTGTTCCATTGATCTATTTGTCTATTCTTTCCAGACAATACCACACTGTCTTGATTACTGTAGCTTTATAGTAACTCTTGAGGTCAGGTAATGTCAGTCCTCCAACCTTGTTCTTCTTCAGTACTGTGTTGGCTCTTCTGGGTCCTTTTAGAACTTTTAGGAACAGTTTGTCAATATTCACAAAATAACTTACTGGGATTATGATTAGGATGGCAGTGCATCTACAGATCAAGTAGGAAAGACTGACATATTGATGTTAACAGTATTGAGTCTTCCTATCCATAAACGTGGACTATCTTTCCATTTATCTAGTTCTTTGATTTCTTCTATCAGAGCTTTGTAATTTTCCTCATATAGATCTTGTCCATATTTTGCTAGATTTATTCCTAAGTATTTCATTTTTGGGTGCTAATGTCTAAGAAAGGTTTTAATCTTTTTTTAATAGTTGGGAAAAACCCAAATGATGAATAATATACTGTGATATGTAAAAAAATATGAAATTCAAATTTCAATATCCATAATAAAGTTTTATTTGAACATAGCCATGCTCATTCATTTACATATTTGTCTCTGGCTGTTTTCATGCTACAACAGCAGAGTTGAGTAGTTGCAACAGAGCTGTATATGGCCTGCAAAGCCTAAATTATTTGCTATCTGACCCTTCACAGAAAAAGTTTGCTGATCCCTAGTCTGGAGTGTAGACGGGGGCTGGCAGTCAACAGCATAAGGTTGTACCATATAACATGGGTCTGGATGACACTATCCCAGAAGCTGGTTAGACTAAACAGGAGGGTCCTGACACCTGAGGAAATCAGAGCCTACGGAGGGAGGAGCAAGCAAAGACATCTGGAAAGGAATGATGGCGAGGGGAGCTGGGGGGCACAGAATAAGAACCCACAGAGTGTGGTGTCACAAAAGCCAAGAGAGAAAAGGTTTCGATGGAGAGGCAGGTTGACTGTGTTGAATGCAGCTGAGAGGTCACAAGGATATCATTCAGGGCTTCCCTGGTGGCGCAGTGGTTGAGAGTCCGCCTGCCGATGCAGGGGACGCGGGTTCGTGCCCCGGTCCGGGAAGATCCCACATGCCGCGGAGCGGCTGGGCCTGTGAGCCATGGCCGCTGAGCCTGCGCGTCCGGAGCCTGTGCTCCGCAACGGGAGAGGCCACAACAGTGAGAGGCCCGCGTACCGCAAAAAAACAAAAAAACAAAACAAGGATATCATTCAATTAGTTTCACAATATCTGTGACTGTCAAGAACAGTTTCAGTGGAATGCTGAAGATGGAAGTCTCCAGACTTGATGAGTGGAAAAGTGAGTAAAAATGAGGAAAAGTGAGTAAGTTTACGCAACTCTTTTCATAAGTTCTGCTGTGAAGGAAAAGTAGAGGAATAAGTGGTAGCTTTAGAAGAATAGAAGAACAAGAAAAGGATTCTGAAAGAACAATAAAGCATGTTTACATACTGGTGGGAATGTTCCAGTGGAGAAGGAGAAACTGATGATAGAAGAGACAGAACTGAAGATTCAGGAGTGATGTCTGAGGGGAAAAGAGGGAGCAGGATCCAGAGCTTCGGTGGAGAGATTAACCTTTGACAAAGCAAGGTTACTTTTTCCAACAAAATAAGTGCACAGAAACATGGAGGTTTGGAGATTCAATGGTGAAAAGATGAAGATCTTCCTGTCTGCATCTATTTTCTCAGTGGAAGGTGAGTCTCCCTTGCGGTATGTGACCAGAGGTAGGGTAATGAGAGGGGAAGGGTTTGAAAAGAGAGGAGAAGAAATGAAAAATTTATGAGAGAGAGGAGGAAAGCAAATTTCTAGGGAAACAAATTAGCACTGCCTGGCTAGGATGCGTATCCATCTGAGATTTGGGAATCATGGATTTGAAGTGATAACAGTTAACTTTTCCCAGCAACAACTAGCAGAGTTGATACTTACAGTGGAATTTAGTCAACAGGTCTCCAAAGCTGCCACAGGCTGGAATCAAGCTTGGTTGCCTCTAAGGTCAGTAGCTATACTCTTTGGGCTGTGCCAAACCATTTCTACCCTGACAGATATATGCTAACACAAGGATGCATGGCTATAACCAGTTTTTCAAGAGCTACATCTGTTCAATTACCGTATATCCCTGCAAAGTAAAATGCAGGTAGTACTCTACGAAGTATTACAGCTCAATTACTCTTTCTCCTATCTGAACTAGTGTACCTTTTGGAGCACTGGACGTCCTCAGATGCTTCACCATGCTCCATACACAAACAATTCAGGCCCCTGGTAATCCATTTCCAATAAATGCAATGGTGTGTTGACCTGGCATTTCTGTTCACTCTTCAAGCCACTCTGAGAAAGCATTCACTGCGTGATTTCCATCAATGCAGCCCTAACATCTAGTGAGTCCTTAACACATAGTAGGTGCTCATTAACTATTTGATGAATTAATGGATCTCAACTTGAGAACAAACTATAAATGGATGGTTTTTATGAAGTACACAAAGGAGATAAAATATTCACAAATTAATTTAGGACATTCAGTGCCTTTGAATTAGTCCTTCATTTGAATATTAGCATCATTATTCTACTCAAATGGAATATCGAATTGCAGTATAAATCTTCTCAAAAGTTTTGTTTGGCTAATTATGTTTTTATCTTGAAATTAACCACAAAGGCCATATATTTTTGCTATCAGGTTGTTTTCGTTTAAAAAAAATCTTACATTTAGAATTGTAAAACTCCCATATATTACTACTCCATAGAAATACTAAATGTTTCCAGCAGAGGGCTTAAGAATTCTTTTTTAAGGAAAGAAGTTTATAAAGTTCATTGTCCAATAGCAGCTCTTGCAAAACTCCTCCAGAAGGCAATCTCACAAAAAATATGCTCTTCCTCTTGATCAACTAAATCCAGGCCCATGAATTTATTTAAAATAATCCAAATTTTTTAAAAACTGTATTATAATAAGGCAGCATTGTTTATATACTATGCATTTATGGATAAATATACTTTTTTCTATTTCCAGAAAAGACATTAAAAATTATAATCACAAAAAATCTATATTAAATTACTCAGGAGATGGGCAAAGGCCAGGAAAAAGAAGAAAGATAACATATAATGTGTAAGTAAGTGAGAATTTGGGTGAATATGGCTTTTCACTTTCATTCTTCTTTATGTTTGTGTAAACACTTGGGTGATTTTTTCATTTTCAAAAGATGAAAAATAGTAATTTATCTTTATAAAAGTTGCATGCTTCTTAATTTTAGTTCTGAAAATAAGGGTGGAAAAACTTTAGGAAGCAAGTAGAATGGCTTATTTATGGAACAATTTGGGATTCTGCAGACACTCATTTTTGCAGGCAGAACTAATGAGGTGTAGCACCACTTTTTTCATGCCTACAAATAACATTAATGTACCAAAACTTTCAGATAGAGCTCCCAAATATTTTTATTCACTTTATTTATTTACATATACTCATTTTCAGAAGGCTCTGAGGCATCAATACAAGCATTTAAAAATTAGGAACATAACTCAAGCAAGGAGAAAACAGGAAACAAAAAGTGATACAAGGTCAGGAGAGGAGATATATTATGTATATATATCCTCATAACTATTAAAAGTGGGCTGCAAATATGGCTCTAAGCTTCCTAGCATCAAAACTAAAAAGGAAATGCAGCCTAACAAAAGATGAAAATACTAAAATGAACTCTAGCTTCTCTAGACCCTGAGATCTAATGGAAATTTTCCTGTAGAAATTAAGACTAACACTGAATGACTTACCTGGTGATACTTTTAATACCGTTGTACGTGTATTTTATAAACTTTGCATAAAAAGTAAAAGTTAATAAAGAGATTCTTCAAAATTCAGACATTCACTTTTCTGATTTTCTCCCTTGATACCTTGATCCAGGTATAAGACTTAGAGTAGATGAGCAGTGGTTTTTAATGGAGACAGGACAACCTTCCAGGGAGCAATTGAGAAACGCATGCAGGTATTTTTGGTTGCCCCCGGACGGGGGACACTACTGGCCTTTGCTGGGCAGTGGCCAGGCAATGTACAGGACAGCCACCAACTGCAAAGAACTGCCCTAAATCCTGTATACCTGAGTGCCCTGATGGACATGTACATAAGTGAAAAACTTGTTTATAAAACTCTAAGTCTAGAACCTAACTGTTTTACATATAAACACAATTTTTTGTTTGTTTTGTGTCAAGATACACTGAATTTTCCAAGAATGCTAACACAATAGAAACCAAAAGAAGACAACTGTTTTGTTTTGTATGGAATTTTACTAAGAGTTGTTCACTATTTTAGAAAATCATGCTCCCTAGGGCATACCCTTGTGATATCTCAGTTGTCAGCAAAACATCCATGTGTCATTCTGCATCTGTATGCAGCTGTCCCAGCATGATGATTCTACCTATAGCTGTAGACAGGCAACTATTTCATTCTGCCTTCTGAAAAGTTCTGCTCCAGCAAGTACATACTGAAATACGTATGATTTTCATTATACTCTCTTTCCTTCTGTGTGTTCTTTATATATGGTTAAGACATTCTTATTAATGTTTAGAGTAATTTGTGTGGGTAAGTTACATTATTAGGAATCTCATTTCAGGATAGTAAAGGTGGCCTTTTTATATTAAGGCCTGATAGATGAGGTTGAGAACCACCAAGCCAGATGGACAGACTGCATATCTTCTGGGAATCCATTATGTGTATAATTTCTCCCAATGAACTTTTAATGAGAGCTTTCTAGCAAACAGGCTGAGGCTGGCATGTAATCATTCTCTTTTGCTAAATAAGGGGAAAAGTTCATGTCCTTTAAAAAGCCATCAATAGGCTGACATCCTCTTATGAAAACTAAGGAGCTAATCAAGATTCTCTACTAAATAAACTGTTAGCCTCCCTCCACTCAGAGATGATTTGATGGAACACCTAAAGGAAGGGTCAGAATTTCCTTAGGGAATGATTCTGAGTACAGCCAACCCTTAGAAATTCCAATGATCAAGAAAGAGCACAATTGTAATGATGTCTGATTAGAAATATTCCAAACAGGAGTTGCTGCTCATCCACCATAGCAAAGGAAAAACTCAGATGGACAGGATAAAATCAAAAACGTCTAGCAATGGAACTTTCTGCCAAAACAAAGAGACACAAATGCACAGAAGTGCAAAATACACCCTGAGTTAGCTTAGTGGGGTGGACCTACTATTTTGGGTTGCTGTATATTATCTGTTTCTACTTTGGAGGACATCAGCTAGAAAAGAAGTGATTGTTTCTTGCCCCACTTATGACAATAAAACCATTATCAAGAGCATACAGGGAATACTTCTCTTTCAATTCCCTGTCCTGGCAGTAGGGTGGAGGTGGGAGGTAGAAAGTGTGGGAAGGAGAGAGGAGGACCCAAGGGCAACAAATCCAGAGCATTTAAATGGAGTTTTATAGAACGAAGACAAGGTTAAAACAGAGAGAGGCCACACTCATCCTTGTCATCTATTACCTCAGTGTTCTGTACGCATGAGCTCAAGCACCTTGGCCCACAGTGGGTTCCTCAGCACAGAATTGATGCCAAGGAAGATTATAAATGCTGTAAGCATATTGTTCAAACACATTTTGTTTTCAATAAGTGACTGAGTTTCACAGTGTGCCAAAGGAAAATGTCTGTGCTTGAAATGTGGGCTATGACTCAAGCAAAATGCTAGACTAACGCACTGGAGTCTGACTCCATTTTTGATGTGTGACTGCTGACAGCTCTCAAGCCCCACCACTCCCTCTTCCCTGCTTGCCCCACACCTGGAAGAAAATATACAAGAAAGTCTGAGCCCTCTCTCCCTTGATGCTGGTGGAAGCTCAAACCACACGAGCCCCCGCCCGCGTGGACAACGCTCCAGCCCCACCCTGCAACCACAATAAACACCAAAGCTGATCAATCGCCCCTAACTGTTCTCTGAAGTCATTTTTGGACCTATTGGGGTCCACCCTTTTATCCCCAGAAAACCTCACTATGTGAGTACTAAACCCTTTCCTATCTTCTTGGTGCACGTGTGGTGTTATCAGTCTCAATATCTGAGTCAAATGTTGGGTGGGTGAGAGGGCCGTTCTGTTTCTGCAGAGTGACTATCAGACAACTAAGAAACCCCAAACTTGCAAATTATTAAGGAAAAGCCAGGAAACAACTTTTTTTTTTAAATCAAAATATCAGTTTTATTACCAAATGGGAAAGCTGACCGCAGAAGTGTGGCCACAGTTATACGTCCTCACACAGAGACGTTTTAGAGATTGTTATGCTGAGCAGATAGCTTTGTAATGCCTGCAGTACAAACTGTACCCTGAGTACTTTCTGAGCAGACAGCACACACGGATTTCATGAGGGAGAACTGGCTGGCACAAGGTACAGAATGTCAGAAGTGACCCTGCTTTACAGGTAGGTGGCCTCCCACATGACTTCACTTTGCCTGAATCTCTGTTCTCCATGAGGAACAGACAGGCTTCGGGTCCAGTGGCGTTGTTCTTGGGTCCTCAGCTGAGAAAAGTAAGCTTCTAGGGATCAGTCAGGATCTGGACTTTTAAAATCTCACTTCTCAGTTTTTCACAATAAACGTTTAGGTCTCCAACCTGTCCTTACCAGTTCTGGCCACCAAACCATGTCAAGGATTTATCATTTTACTTGACATCTTGAGATGCCATAAAAATTTCATTTGGCATCTGGTTCTTATCTGTAATGTTTGACACTTTCCAGGAAACGATGCATGGGAACCTGTAACATCTTCACCCCATAACAATAAACAGACATATCTGCTTGCTTGTTTGTTTCAATAATCCACTGATAAAAGAGAAACTCCCTCCAAAGGCAGTAATACAGAGTTTCAAAAGATTCAAGAAAGTGAAAACTCACTGATGGAATTCAAACTTTTTCCCTTCATTTCACTCTTCTCACACTTTCTATGTCAAGAATCCAGTTACGGACTCTGGAACAGCTCTGACAAGAATTAACGTAAGAAGAAAATAATCACTTTCTGCACAATTCAAAATATTCTTCCTTGGAATGTGGATTTTAGACTGTGTGCTCTGGAGCCTGGGGCACAGTGCGGGTGCCTCAGGGGCCTCTTACTTGCCAGGCTTCTGTAGGTACTGCCAGGTGAAGAAAGGATTCTGCAGCTAAAATATTTAAACCACATGAATGGTCTTAATGTTGCTCCCAAGAGAAACATTTAAGAAAAATACCTCCCAGGTTTCTTCCATGTGCTACCATTTAGTTCAACCAGGTTATGTTTATAAGTAAATCTGATGGGGACATTTTCTCATGTAAAGTGAGTGACACATCTATCCCTGAAGGGATGGGTTTATGAGAAGGCAGTTTCAAGTAAGACTCCTGTGACTCTGCTGCCAGGCCTGATGCTGGTCTCTGGAGAAAAGTATTCGAGTTGTAGAGAGTAAATAGTTTCAGTGATCATCAAAATCTAATGCTACAGTGTCTGCCTTACTAGGGCTATAAAAAAAGTCACATGAACACATTAGGGAATCAAATGAGAATCAGGAAGAAAACCTTTACTATACAAGAGCATGAAAATTAAGGGGCAATTTCTTTATTTTTTTAAATTTAAATTTAATTGTTATTTTTTATATAGCAGGTTCTTATTAGTTATCATTTTATACATATTAGTGTATATATGTCAATCCCAATCTCCCAAATCATCCCACCCCTCCTTACCCCCCTTAGTGTTCATACGTTTATTCTCTACATCTGTGTCTCTATTTCTGCATTGCAAACAGGTTCATCTGTACCATTTTTCTAAATTCCATATATATGCATTAATATAAAATATTTGTTTTTCTCTGACTTACTTCACTCTGTATGACAGTCTCTAGGTCCATCCACGTCTCTACAAATGACCCAGTTTCGTTCCTTTTTATAGCTGAGTAATATTCCATTGTATATATGTGCCACAACTTCTTTATCCATTCATCTGTAGATAGGCATTTAGGTTGCTTCTATGACCTGGCTATTGTAAATAGTGCTGCAAAGAACACTGGGGTGCACATGTCTTTTTGGATTATGGTTTCTGCTGGGTATATGCCCAGTAGTGGGATTGTTGGGTCATATGGTAATTCTATTTTTTAGTTTTTTAAAGAACCTCCATACTGTTCTCCATAGTGGCTATATCAATTAACATTCCCACCAACAGGGCAAGAGGGTTCCCTTTTCTCCACAACCTCTCCACCATTTGTTGTTTGTAGATTTTTTGATGAAGCCCATTCTAACTGGTGTGAGGTGATACCTCATTGTGGTTTTGATCTGCATTTCCCTAATAATTAGTGATGCTGAGCAGACTTTCATGTGCCTCTTTGCCATCTGTATGTCTTCTTTGGAGAAAGGTCTATTTAGGTCTTCTGCCCATTTTTGGATTGGGTTGTTTGTTTTTTTTATTTTTTTATTTTATTTTATTTTATTTTTTGCGGTATGCGGGCCTCTCACTGTTGTGGCATCTCCCGTTGCAGAGCACAGGCTCCGGACGCGCAGGCTCAGCGGCCATGGCTCACGGTCCCAGCTGCTCCGCGGCATGTGGGATCCTCCCGGACCGGGGCACGAACCCGTGTCCCCTGCATCGGCAGGCAGACCCTCAACCACTGCGCCACCAGGGAAGCCCATGTTTTTCTAATATTGAGCTGCATGAGCTGTATATATATTTTGGAGATTAATCCTTTGTCCATTGATTTGTTTGCAAATATTTTCTCCCATTCAGAGGGCTGTCTTTTCATCTTGCTTCTGGTTTCCTATGCTGTGCAAAAGCTTTTAAGTTTCATTAGGTCCCATTTGCTTATTTTTGGTTTTATTTCCATTACTCTACTCTAGGAGGTGGATCAAAAGAGATCTTGCTGTGATTTATGTCGAAGAGTGTTCTTCCTATGTTTTCCTCTAAGAGTTTTATAGTGCCTATCTGGCCTTACATTTAGGTCTTTAATCCATTTTGAGTTTATTTTTGTGTATGGTGTTAGGGAGCGTTCTAATTTCATTCTTTTACATGTAGCTTTGCAGTTTTCCCAGCACCACTTATTGAAGAGACGGTCTTTTCTCCATTGTATATCCTTGCCTCCTTTGTCATAGATAAGTTGCCCATGGGTGCTTGGGTTTATCTCTGGGCCTTCTATCCTGTTCCAGTGATCTACATTTCTGTTTTTGTGCCCGTACCATAGTGTCTTGATTACTGTAGTATAGTATGAAGTCAGGGAGTCTGATTCCTCCAGCTCCATTTTTTTTTCCCTCAAGATTGCTTTGGCTATTCAGGGTCTTTTGTGTCTCCATACAAATTTTAAGATTGTTTGTTCTAGTTCTGTGGACTGAATCTGCAGATTGCTTTGGGTGGTATAGTCATTTTCACAATATTGATTGTTCCAATCCAAGAACATGGTATATCTCTCCATCTGTTTGTGTCATTTTTTATGTCTTTCATCAGTGTCTTATAGTTTTCTGAGTACTGGTGTTTTACCACCTTAGGAGGGTTTATCCCTAGGTATTTTATTCTTTTTGTTGCAATGGTGAATGGGATTGTTTCCTTAATTTCTCTTTCTGAACTTTCATCATTAGTGTATAGGATGCAAGAGATTTCTGTGCATTAATTTTGTATTCTGCTACTTTACCAAATTCACTGATTAGCTCTAGTAGTTTTCTGGTGGCATCTTTAGGATTATCTATGTATAGTATCATGCCATCTGCAAATAGTGACAGCTTTACTTCTTTTCTGATTTGGATTCCTTTTATTTCTTTTTCTTCTCTGATTGACGTGGCTAGGATTTCCAAAACTATGTTGAATAATAGTGGTGAGAGTGGACATCCTTGTCTTGTTCCTGATCTTAGAGGAAATGCTTTCAGTTTTTCACCATTGAGAATGATTTCACCATTTGCTCTGGGTTTGACGTATATGGCCTTTATTATGTTGAGGTAGTTTCCCTCTATGCCCACTTTCTGGAGAGTTTTTATCATAAATCAGTGTTGAATTTTGTCAAAAGCTTTTTCTGCATCTATTGAGATGATCATATGGTTTTTCTCCTTCAACTTGTTAATATGGTGTATCACACTGATTGATTTGCATACATTGAAGAATCCTTGCATCCCTGAGACAAATCCCACTTGATCATGGTGTATGATAAGAGGCAATTTCTTTTACTTTTCAATTCCCAATTGCATGAGCAGAGTTATACCTAAAAAAAAAAAGTATTTTTCACTTCACAGAGTATCATACTTTTTCCACATTTCCAAAGACTTCAAAATATTAATATTAATAGTTACACAAAATATCCTTGTGAAGACTGTACTAAAGCATTCTCTGCATCAGAGGAAGGTAATTAGGATGCTGTCCCCACAGAGATGGATTCTTCCATGATGTTAAGGAACCAAGGGCTGGAGTTATTGGATATGAAGAGAAAAGCAGGGGAACAACAGATACCAAAGAATCCTTTTTATCTGTCCAGATATGATGTAGCTAGTTCATGGCTGACAAGATTTGCAGTACCTGGAGGGGTACTCCTGGGAAATTTCAAAGGAGACTACAAATCTCACTACCGTTTAGTGCATAGTTTCCCTCTTTACTGCGTTTCTGGAATCTCTCCATCAGACTGCAAGGGGCAAAACAGGTGGAGAGTTCTCAGGAAAGTAAGAGGAAGCTAGCTGGCTTGAACCCCTTGCTCTACTATATGAAGGCATATAGCACAGTACTTGGCATACAGCCTATCTTCCCCGACATCATGGCAACCAGAGCGCTGAAACAGTGAACTTCATTGCGGTTCTCAGTCCTATTTGCTTTCATTTTGGGTCCTTAGCTACTCAAATTCCTCGAGGTATATCCAAGACCTTTGGGATTGCATGTGTCCTTCCACCTTTTGAGAAGGGCTCTTCTCTCTATGAAAGGGTCTTGGTGTTAAGTGCTCCTCACTCTGGCTGGTTTTCTCAGCAACCCTTGTTGCTCCTGGGTGGCCAACCTCTTGTCCAGTTTGGACAGGGATTCCTCCCCTCAGGCAACATCTCCATTAGAATCCTTTTTCCCCCTTCTTTTTCATGTCTCTTCTACTCAGGACTGGTCTGAAGCACGAATGAATTCCTGGCCAGAGGTGGAAAGCAAGGAGATTGGGGAGGCCATGGTAACAGGGTCCTCTTGCTCACCAGAGTAAGTGAGAGTTGGTTTTCTTAGGTTCACTTTGTCCTTTTCTCCCTAAGGCAGATCTGCCCAGTGACAGTTTACATCATACCCTCTGCTTTGAACCCAGCTCCCAGAGCCAGCCCAGAACAGGGCCTGCAGAGAAGCCTGGCTCCTCTGCCCTCCATGGCCAGTTCTGCTGCACATGGCTGTGCAAGGTCGCCCACGAGGGCTGCAGTGCATGTGGGGCTCTGCTCAGGCTGTACTCCAAGCAGTGTATGCCCACAGGAAGCGCACACCTCTAATTAGTGTGAAGGCAGAATGTGTGTGTTCCTTGATAAGAAAAGTGCATGTATTTTCAGAGGATGTATCAGCATTAGGAGGAAAATTTGATTTTTCTTTAAAATTTCCTGGATGGAATCTGTGACCAATTTTAAGAAGGCTATGCTTTAGAACAGTGTGTAGGAGGAACACACACACACACCTTGTTACACAGTGGCACTCATTCATCACACCTACTCTATACTTCCAATTTCTTTCCCAAAGCAGCAATCATTTTCAGACACTTAAAATACTTGACATTTTATACTATGCTTACTACAACAGACTAAAGGTATAATCAACTGTCAGAAGAAATATCTATAGGTAGATAAATACAATGTTAACTCTGATTTTTACAAATCTACAAATATATCAAGGCTAAAGACCATTTATCAGCGAATGCCCGCAACAGTAAATAACAATTAAGAAATTGAAGAACTACACTTTTATTCACGTTTCCATATTCTAAACTCTTTGCTTAATGTTAATTTCATTTTCAGAGTAAGAGAAAGCTTTTTTGCATTTCCCAAGTATACCACAATTCCACTTTTTGCCATCATCTATGTTCACGTCTCAAAGGGAAAACAGATTTATTATAGTCATTTTGGTGTTTAAGAAACCAAACTGCCATGGATATCGTCCAAGAAAGACTGTATCAACTTCCACTCTGCAGCAAAGAATAATCACATACAGAGTACAAGTGTAGCAACTCGAAGGCTTCGTGAACTGAGTGTTGGAAGAGCACCCAGGTTGAGAGAACCATCAAAAAGAGTTCACTCTTGGGCTTCGCTGGTGGCGCAGTGGTTGAGAGTCCGCCTGCCGATGCAGGGGACACGGGTTCGTGCCCCCATCCGGGAAGACCCCACATGCCGTGGAGCGGCTGGGCCCGTGAGCCGTGGCCGCTGAGCCTGTGCGTCCAGAGCCTGTGCTCCGCAACGGGAGAGGCCACAGCAGTGAGAGGCCCGCGTACCACAAAAAAAAAAAAGAGTTCACTCTCTAAAATGTCCAAACACTTCCCTGCCTCCTTCAATAAAGTATAACAAATATGACTTAACCCTTTCTTAACGACATAGAACATTAAGAAGGGGTTAAGAATAAACAATGGATTTGAAATTAAGAGGACTGGGTTTGACTCACTGGGTCGACATGCCCTGGGAGACTTATCTTGGTCATTCACTGCACCTTCCGGGGCTTGTCATCTTTAAGAGAGGATCACCGAATTCCTCAGAGCTGTCTAGAAGATTAGGCTACACAGCACACGTGAAGAGCCTAGGGCAGTGCCCCGGTTCTTGCAGAGGGTGCTCCATGAAATGCCAACCCACTTCTTTACCTCTCTGTGCACAATCTGAACAGATGAGTTGCTGCTGTATATGCTGCAGGGCTGTCACCCCTGTGTGGAGGCACATGTCAAGAGTGGGTCACTGGGCAGAATAAATGCAACTCTACATCTTGCCCTAGAGCTTTTTTTTAAGCACTTACATTGGATATATGTGTGAGTGTGTGTGTGTGTGTGTGTGTGTGTGTCTGTGTGTATAAAAGTGTATTCTTAGGGCTTCCCTGGTGGCGCAGTGGTTGGGAGTCCGCCTGCCGATGCAGGGGACACGGGTTCGTGTCCCGGTCCGGGAGGATCCCACATGCCGCGGGGCGGCTGGGCCTGTGAGCCATGGCTGCTGAGCCTGCGCGTCCGGAGCCTGTGCTCTGCAACGGGAGGGGCCACAACAGTGAGAGGCCTGCGTACCGCAGGGAAAAAAAAAAAAAAAATGTATTCTTATTTGGTTTCCTTTTTCTCATAAAAGTGAAATATGAGCATATGACTCCCAGACAATATGATATGGCTGCCTTTCTGCAAACTTCTTCCTTCTTCCCAAGCCGTCTCCTTACGCTTCAGAAAGTCAGCTCCCCTAATGCCGTTATGCTATCTTCAGCTCACGTTTCATAGATCCTTTGTGCCACAGGCACTTCATATACATATACATATGTGTGTGTGTGTGTGTGTGTGTGTGTGTGTGTATCATTAAGAGCAACTTTATTCATAATCACCAAAAAATGGAAGCAACCAAGATGCCCTTCATATATCCACACAATAGAAGGTACTCAGCAATAAAAATGATCTATCAAGTCACAAAAGACATGGAGGAACCTTAAATGCATATTGCTAAGTAAAAGAAGCCAGAAAAAGTCTACATACTACATGACTCCAAGTATAGGACATTTTGAAAAAGGCAAAACTATAGAGACAGTAAAAAGATCAGTTAGCAGTTGTCAAGGGGAGAGGGGGAGAGATGAACAGGTGAGGCAAAGGAGACTATCAGGGTAAGGAAACATATATATAAATTTATATATATATATATATATATATATATATATATGTTTACATATACAGACGTTATATATACATGTAAACTTAGCCACTGTGAAAGAAACCACAAAACAATCAAGGCCAACAATAAGGCAGCCACTTATATCTGAGTGTGTGTTTTACTTCAGGGCTCACAGCAATTTTTGTGCTCTTTTGTTTACCAGTGATTTAAACATGCTTTGCAGTCTATAGCCTCTAAGCTTAAACCATTTCGTTGTTAATGCATCTAAGTATAGAAACTACTTATTTGGGTAGCTTTATCAAAAAACAATATTTACTATTGCATCCCCATTGCACACCAGTGAAGTATGAGCTATGGGTTATCAATCGTACTTTAGAGATGGGCAAATGCAGGTATAGCTGTAATTCAGGTGTGAAGAAAGAGATATACACAAGACACAATTCATAGCTGATGTCTTTCTTTACATCTGTAAACCAAAAAGCATACAACACATTATTCACTCACCTCACTAGGAATATGTTTTGGCAACTCTGTGAACAATAACTGTCTGCGTTAATTTCCTAAGGCATGATATTTGGTTGGGCTGACCCTGAATTTGTGATCCCTCTCCCTTCTATTTTCCTCTGTACCTGCTACTTGATGGATGACTTTTTCCTTTCTATCACTATTTTCATTTCAGCTGCCAGCGCTGCCTCAGTTATTCTATGAAAACATACCTCAAACTCTAGCAGCTATAGAAAAGAGAATGGATAATATCATACACCTTAATAAGCCTCTAAAGAAAAAAATTTAGTCAAATGGTGAACTCCCAACATTCTTCAAGACCCAAATACCCTGTTCTCTGTGAAGATTTGCACTGATCGCCCCAGTTAACCACACCCTCCTTTTTGTTCCCACTATGTCTTATATTCTTCTATTATACCTCCCATCACAGTGAGGACATGGAATTACGTATATAACTCTCTCCCACCAGGATGTGAGCCTGCCAAGAGAAGAAACCCTTATTTTAGCCCAGCAGACACCGAACATAAGTTGGATGAAATGGAATTAAAGAACAAAACTCTATAAAAGAAAATAAACCTCTAGTCGGTATCTGGTTTGATGTAGTTGAGTAGTTCTCAAATGAAAACAGCAGGTGAGGAGGGTGGGCAAAATGGGTGAAGGGTGAAGTTATTTATATTATAACTGAAAGGTACAAACTTTCGGTTATAAGATAAATAAGTCCTGGGGATGTAACGTATAGCGTGGCAACTATAGTTAACAATACTGTATTGTATTTTTGAAAGGCGCTAAGACAGTAGATTTTAAAAGTCCTCATGACACAGAAAACTTGTAACTATATGTGGTGATGGATGTTAACTTATTATAGTAATCATTTTGCAATATATACATATTTCAAATCACTATGTTGTACACCTAAAACTAACAGAATGTTACATGTCAATTATATTTCAGTTAAAAAATCATTCTAAAAGGAAGGGTTTTGTGTATTCTAATAATTGTTGCACTAACATGAAATTAGATAAGAACCGTGAAGCTTCAGTGTTGGATTTATATTGTCTTTATGAAGTTTTGTTTTGATTTTTTATGACAGTCATACACTGACATGGCTTTTGTATTCTACTAGTTGTCACTATTATTCTTTCATTTAAAAAAAGAAAGAAAACGAATGTTCTCTGAAGATTCCTATAAATTCTTTAACAATTTTAATGATGAGCAACTTTGGCTTTCAAACCATCACATTCTAATCTATTACGTGAGGCCCTGATCCTGAAATGTATGTAGAGGACAGGGTGTCAAGATGCTAGACAGAGCTCTTTACAGCTTTAGATTGTTTTTTTTTTTTTTTTTTTTTTTTGGGGGGGGGTGGGCGGACTTCCTACTCACCATGGAGATTACCAGTCAAACAAATCTCCAAAAAGCAATCTAGGGGTAGAAGGGATATCTGTTGAATTTCTTATAAACTGGGGATTTGCAGCTGGGCAAGAAAATTTGGGAAAGTTTCTTTCTTTTCCCATATAATAATTCTTCAGGATATTTTAAAATTACACCAGCAAGCAACTGAGCTAAGATTAAAATATTTAAGATCAAATTATTTTACTTACCTTTCCATTATTTTAGTTGTAACCTTAAGTAGATGTAAAACTTTTTTTAACCTCAAAGTGAATAACAAGAAAAATACCTAAATCGCATGAATAATCTCCTCTGTTTAGGTGCAGTTAAAATGTTAAGCCTCTCAGATGATGTATGGTACCATACCTGTCCTGTGTATGCAAATTCCAGAGCTTGCTTTAAGCCGAGGCTGGTCACACCGTGTAAATTCACCTCGTCAGCACCACTTTCCACCATACAAAGACTGAACATGGCCTGAGGTGGGAGAGAAAGGAAGACAGTTATGGGACTTAAAAAGCAAGAGAACAAGACAAAGTCCACAGGACAAAGTCCTAGAGAAACTAGGAAAGAAAAAAGTTTTACAAGTTAAAGACTGATTTTCGTTTCTGAAATGCTTCTGCAAAACTTCCTTCACACAAGCCCCTGCAAATCACTTTGCTGTCCAAATAGTTACAGTAACACACAGATGGCTCTGCATACCTCACACACAGAGCAGCGCTGAATCCCACAGCTGTTCTCCGGGGTGACTTGTGTTTAGGCTCTCTCCCTGAACTCATTCTCTCGATCCCGGCATCCCACAGCTAACCTGATATGGGTAGCAGTCCCGAACATTCTTGCCATAAGACATGGAAAGTAGTGCCTCGCCTCCTGACTTCTCTGCCCTTTTTTCTGCCTCACCTCAAGGATGCATCTCATCCCTCTCATCTGCCATAGATCACACCCTCTATTCCAGTGGTTCTCAAAGTGTGGCCCCTGGGTCAGCAACACCAGCATCTCCTGGGAACACCTTAGAGTATAGATTTGTGGAGCTCCAGCCCAGACCTACACAATCAGAAATTCAGAGCAGGACCCAGCAATCTGTAATGGGCCATCCGAGAGACTCTGATGCTTACCTGAGTTTGAGAACCACTGTCTAAGTTATTCAGTGAAACTCAATTTGCCTCCAAACCAATTCTCCAAATGGCCAACTTACTGGTGGTCCAGTGGTTAGGACTCCATGCTTTCACTGCTGAGGGTACGGGTTAAATCCCTGGTCAGGGAACTAAGATCCTGCAAGCCATGCAGTGTGGCCAAAAATAAATAGATAAAATAAAATGAAATAAAATTTAAAAAATGAAAACTTACCAAGTTGAACAAATGAATGGGCTCCCCCCCACAAAAAAAAGAAACCACACTAATTTGTACACCTTTAACAAGTTGGACTTAACAGGTAATAGAGATAATATTCAATTTTGGGTCACTCATTATGAAATACACTATTTAGAAAAGTGTACATCTATGTAGTGAAGAATTAACCTTACCCAAAGGGAGGTCTGGCCTTTGCCTTTGGTTTCTGGAAGGTAATCTAGGTCTTTGGAATATCCTGCCTGACAGGAGCATCCCTGTTTCCCAGGGCTTTGGCCACCGACAGTCTAACGACATGATTTATGACAGGAGCTTTGGTCCACACTGTATCAGCTGTGACCTAGTGGGAAGCAGCCGCATAGCCCAGGGAGATCAGCTCGGTGCTTTGTGACCACCTAGAGGGGTGGGATAGGGAGGGTTGGAGGGAGGGAGACGCAAGAGGGAAGAGATATGGGAACATATGTATATGTATAACTGACTCACTTTGTTATAAAGCAGAAACTAACACACCATTGTAAAGCAATTGTACTCCAATAAAGATGTTTAAAAAAAAAAATAGAGGGACAAGAGACTAAAGGTATTAGTCTGACCTCCAAGAGAGGCTGGAGATGAAAGGTCAGCCACACAGGCAGTCTGACTGAGCACCAATAAAAACTCTGGACACCAAAAACGAGTGAGCTTCCCTGCTTGGCAGTCCTCTGTGCTTACTGTCACAGAGCGTGGTCAAGAGGGGGTAACGCAACGACTCCACAGGTGGAAGAGGGCCAGAAGCTCCATATTTGGTTTCCTTCTGGACTCCGCCCTCTGTGTCTCTTCCCTTGGCTGATTCTGATCTATATCGTTTCCCTGTAATAAGCTATATCTGTGAGTACACAAGCTTTCAGTGAGTAATGTGAGTCTTTCTAGCGAATTACCGAACATGAGAGTAGTTTTAGGAATCTCAAACTTGCAATTGGTGTCAGGAATAAGAGAAGTCTTGAAGGGCTTCCGATTTTGCAGTTTGGCTAACTTCTCAGAAGTAAAACAAAAATCAAAACGAACAAACCAACCAACCCTCACTGTTCTATGTGACAGTATTTAAGTTCATACCAAATCTTTTTAATTTTAAAAAGTCATTTTTTTGTTTTGCCAATGGATTAATATTCACCTTCTAGCAATTTTTTATTCTGATAAATTCGCTTTTGATTCTCAAAATTCTTTACATTTTAAATTAATATGTATGGGACAAGTGGTTTTAATTGATGGTCCATTATTCTTTCTGGAGGTCCTCATTTCTATCTCACACAGTAGAGTTGTAAGTTTCATAATGAATAAGATTCTCTTTGATAACTTCTAGTTAACCTTTTAACTGTTAGAAATATACAATTTGAGAAATTTTGTAAAGAATATTTTAAATGCTTATAATGTGAGAACCTAAAAAATAACATTCAAAGTATCCTGAACACATTGGGAGTATGTAACATGTAACATATGCAATTATATTTGCTATGTTAAATAGAAGACATTCAGAATATATTTAATTCAAAAATTCACTTTATCATGAATAAATGAAATCTAACATTCCTTTAGAAGTTGTTAAAGGTGAATGGCCAATATGGTAAATTTGACAACTTGGTTAGTGAGTTGATCTGACTTCCCACTGATGCCACTGGCAGTTAAGGTTAAGCACACTAGACTCGAAGTTACATAATCCTTGGTTTAGTGAAGTACAGTGATTAGAAGCAAACATGTAACCAAACAATTCTGAGTTTGAACACTGCCAAGTGACTAGGAAAAACACATACCTTCTCTGTGATTCAGTTTTCTTATCTGAAAAATGGGGCTAAAGATTGTACCCACTTCATGAACTTTTGGAAGATGATATGATAGTACACATAAAGTACTAAATACAGTGCCTGATATATGGCAAGCTCTTAGAAAAATTTATATTTTATGATAACAATGAAATAGAATGAAGTTTCTCTTATGTATTCTCTGGTTAAAAAGACTGACATATCAGAAGTATCAGTTCTGAGTTTTGTTTGTTTGTGCTTTGTTTTGTTTTTTAAATCAAGTATGGCTATAGATAAAAAATGCTAATAGGAAATTGACTTAATGTTAAGTGGACTCTGCTTATGCATTTGTAGAAGATCTGAAATTTCAAAATTGAAAAGCACAGGTCACAACAAAAAACTTTCAGTCTGTCTAATTCTAAATTTGATTCTAGATTTCGTATAGCTGCTTTTGAAAGAAACTGAAAGAAATTTCAGCTGTTTTCAGTGTCCATTTTTTATTTTATGAGTGTTTCAGTTTTTAATATTCCCCACATTAATTTCTTTTTTCAGGTCTTCCAAGTTGTAATTGCACCTGATATGGTCATCAGCTGCTCTCCATCAGCTGCTCTCCATCAACCCATATACAGAGCAGGACAGAAATGATTCAAACTTCAAAAAATTATCTGGGTTAATGAAGTGGAAAACGTTCCTGAGAGCAAAGGTTAAATAAGAGAACACGTGGCCAAGGGAGTTTTTAGAATCTGCTTTCATAAGGGTCTTTGGGGATTGACATGTACACACTACTATACTTAAAACAGATAACCAACAAGGACCTACTGTACAGCACAGGGAACTCTGCCCAATATTCTGTAATAATATAAATGGGAAAATAATTTGAAAAAGAATATATATATATATA
>NW_006794406.1:1348030-1371050 GCF_000442215.2 Lipotes vexillifer | reverse complement strand
GAATATATATATATATATATATATATATATATAGCTGAATCACTTTGCTGTACACCTGAAACTAACACAACATTGTAAATCAACTAAAGTCCAATATAAAATAAATTGTTTTTAAAAAAAAGCAACTATGGCAAAACCGGCATAGAACAGGTATCTGTCCTCAACCAGAGACTTGTGAACTACTGAACTTGAAACCTGGCTTAGTAGAGTTGGGGAAAGAATATAACCCCTTAAATAATGTACATACATATTGGTACATGTTTGTATAAGCAACAAAGCAACACCAAATTGGTCACTGTGGTTATGTTATAGAGTATGAACTGTAGAGGATAGGAAGAGACCATTTACATATAGTATTATTTGGATCATTACCATGAACATGTGGTACCTGTGTATTTCTAACACCGGTCTTTTGAAACTCTGTTTTATTTTTAATGTTCAGGGTTGTACAGGAAGACACATATGATTCAAATCCTGGTTCTATAAGCTACTTTGTCATGTGGGCAACTTTCCTTGAACATGTGACCTTTGGCTAATTTGTTAACTTCTCTGAACCTCAGGCCCTTTACCTGTACATGGGGATCATACCAACCTCACAGGGTTGTCTTGAGGTTTAGATACAATTATGCTTAATGTCAAGAATAATACCTGGTATATAGAAGGTGTTTAATAAACAGAAATTCTTATTCTAATAATCCAGGCTGATTGTCCTACTCTCCCATGCCTCCCTTTGATCCCAACTGGAAGGAGAGCTAAGAAACAAACCCCCCACTGCCACTACCCTCTGACCAAATCCATTCCTTTCTAAGACTTTCCTATTGACGATTTTCACTCAAAATTCCTACGTCTGGCTGCAGGACTTCATGTTCACCACATACTCCTACACCCTACTTTAAGGACTGACACCATCAGAGAAACCATCACCCCTATTTCTAAAAACACCTAACTTCCATTCTGATATCATATCATAGAGTCTTAGAAATGTAATGTTACAAATTTAACATACAATTTTTAAAAATTAGGAAAACTGGTTAATTAAAAGATTAAAAGGGAGCTATTAAATCAAGGTCAATGTCTTTTAAGTTTAATAAACTTAGAAGGTACCTCAATTAGGAAAAGCCTCATTGGATACCACCAAAGTGAGGAAGAACGCCAGCCATTTGACACAGCGAAACACCAGCTGCCTAGGCTGCCTAAGCTTGTGAAACAATATCTGGAGACCTGCTAGAGGACCATGGGGAAGGACAGAGACTCCTTTGGTAGCAGAAAAGGTGGTAAGACCAAGGGTGCTTTCTTTTAGCATCAAACTTATTGAAACGGTAAACTGTAATATGCATGAAAGTGAGTACCATACTCGTCTTCTTCACCATGGAGCCCCTAGACACTAGCACTGCATGCATGCAATAAATACAGGTCAATGAATGAATGAACTGAGAAACTCATTAAAAATTCAGCTGCAATGTACAAATCCAGCTGTTGTACATTGTCATAAACAAAAATAATTCGACATAAGAAAGAATTTTCTGGATATAAGTTGTTTTAGACACTGGGATTAAAAAGTAATGAAAGTTGAGCAGAAAGAATATCTACCAAATGAGTTCAAAGCTAGACATTTAGAAAAAAGTAAGAACATATGGCAATGTCCTCTATTAAGCCACAACATTCTGCCAAAGCATGGGAGGGTTCTGCTTAGAAATAGGAAAACACTGCAGAGACTCTTGGTTCACACTGTTTTGTCTTTGGGAGAGCCTTGGCCAGGCTGAGATTTACAGTCACCACAGCTTACTTTTTGGCTGATAATGTACTGCAACCACCACAAATCTTTCTAATGGAAAACCCAGTCTGTGAGGATGCAATCCACTTTAAGTGCCTACCACAGAAAGAGTTGTGGATTTATAGTGTCATTCCTCCTGTACTTCATACAGGAATGACACAAATTGAGTCCTAAAATCACAGTACATGAATTAAGTTTCCTTGGGTCACATTAGTTGTCATGCAGTCATAAGATGAGCTACAACCAATTTTAGGTTGGTATATCATGCCACAAAACTGACCGATTGCAATTCTACTACAACCTCCAAGGTAAGAAGAATGACGGATGATAGACTTTGTGAAGCACTTAAAGTTGGTGAAATATGATGTTTTTTACCTGGTAAACTACACATAGCTTTGGAGTTGCACTGGATATGGGCAAGATGTACTGTGAATCCGCATTTGATTAGGAACACAAATGATTTTACAGATGAAATAACTGGATTGTTTGGGGGCACATTCAACCCTTATCTTTTATGAGAGAGATAAGTAAAAGTAAACAAACATGTTTTAGGAAGTTATTGAAAAGAGCAACTTGCAATGATTGTGGCAGATCCAGCCTGATCCCCTATGCTTTTTATATGTTATATAATTAGTGATGTTTACAATGGCCATGAGGCATTACAGAGATATGAGCTAACCTCTGAATTAACAAAGATTACATTTTGCTCAATTTAGTATTAATGGTGATTATCCTTTATTGCATTTTGGTTATACCTCACATATAAAATAGGTGTAGTAAATCTCAGTTAATGAGACTGTTCAATTAACCACAATAGCCCATTTCCCTGACATTAAGGATAAAAGGGTCCTGACCACAGTTGAACTGGACTATTTACCTTTTTTATCTCACAAATGCAAAAGCAATCCAATCCATCTGAGGTGCTTAATGGCCTGAAAGAGTGGGGATGCTTGATTGAAGGGTATTTTTTCCCCTATACATTTATAGCTGTTTTAATTCTCCCTCAAACAATACAGTAATACTCTCAGTTTATGTCGGGACAAATGCAAACAGTAAAGTTATATTACTATAAATATAATTAGGCATAAAAATTAATATTTCTGAAATACCAGTTTCCCCTCACCTTAACCATATAAAGAAAAATCTACCTTATATGCTAAAAACTGTGAAACATTTTGGTCTTCCCAACATCTTCAAATATGTAGCCTGTTTATTCAAAGAATCTAACTGTATTTCACAGCTTCGCTCTTGGCACAGTTACTTCTTAAATTTAACTGCATAGTGATAATGAGCCCTTCAAAGCCAGCATGGTTATGGCCTGTCCCATTTCTCCTTAGAACTCTCCCCCTCCTAGATGGGGCCATATTTCAAACTACTTAGGTCTTCCGGGGGAGTATGGAATGGAATGGAAAAAGGACACAAATCAAGTTGTTCTTTTCTTAGCTAAAGGGACAGGACATATGAAGGCCAGAAACTGTTGCCCAGCATGGAATCAGGTTATCCACGTACGGTATTTATCTTTATCACCTGTTAGGTGCTCTGGAAAATGACACCCACACATCTGGCTTCAGTGTTGGGTCACCCTCTCAGATCCCTCATTCCTCTGGTGCTTCTCTTACTTTCTAGTCTACAGTTATATCCCGTGGGTATGGGATTTCAATACTTCACTACCCACCATGTAAAGAAATCCATTATTTTATCTTTAAATATCTTTCAGATATTTAGGGATAGCACTTTTACTTTTCCTTATTGAATATACTTGATAAGCTATTGTTGGATGAATCTTTCCTATGTAGAGACCTTTTGGTCTATCCTCATATGGCAGCCAGTGGCACTATCTTGCCTTTCAAAATCTACTAAGGGCACAATGACTAAGACCAAACCTGGATTTCCTGCATTTTGACAGCTGTCCTAAGGCGGAATTTGGGGTCCGCGTGAAGGAGTGACCAAGCAGATGTGATACAGATTCTACAGAGTGAAGTAAGTCAGAAAGAGAAAAACAAATATCATATATTAACGCATATATGTGGAATCTAGAAAAATGGTACAGATGAACTGGTTTGCAAGGAAGAAACAGAGACACAGATGTATATGGACACCAAGGTGGGGAAAGCTGTGGGGAGCTGGTGGAATGAATTGGGAGATTGGGATTGACAATATATACACTAATATGTATAAAACAGAAAACTAATAAGGACTTGCTGGGCTTCCCTGGTGGCGCAGTGGTTGAGAGTCCGCCTGCCGATGCAGGGGACACGGGTTCGTGACCCGGTCCGGGAAGATCCCACATGCCGCGGAGCGGCTGGGCCCGTGAGCCATGGCCGCTGAGCCTGCGCATCCGGAGCCTGTGCTCCGCAATGGGAGAGGCCACAACAGTGAGAGGCCTGCGTACCGCAAAAAAAAAAAAAAAAGAACTTGCTGTATTAAAAATAATAAAATAAATAGAATACGATAGGCAATCTGGGAGAATTCTCTAAGACACAGAAGAGGCACTTACATGGCTTATCAGAGCTGCACAGGGTGTGTTTTAAGTATCATGAGTAAAACTCTAGCTTTTCTCTGTAAGTGGAATTTTAAAACTGGAAGGTGCTTTAGAGATAACTGACCCCTCGCTGTTCAGAGTGTGGTCCCTGGGTCAACAGCATTGGCATCACCAGGGAACTTATTAGAAACGCAGAATTTCATGTCCACCCACACCTACTGGATGGGAAGCTGCATGTTAACATGAGCACCTGGTGACCCACATGAACTTCAGAGTCTGAGAGGCATGGCTGTAGTCAGTCCTCCACCCCTGCAACACTCCTTGCCTATCTGAATATTTGAAGTGATGAGACACCCAATACTTCACTGGAGAATGCGAAGTATTAACAATGCTTTTAGAATATTGAATCACTCTCTGGATAACTTTCTCTTCTTGGTCCTAGTAGAAAGTCAATAAATTCACTCTCTTTTCTGCTTAATAGTCTTTCCAACATGCGATAACAGCTCTTAAGTCTCCCTGTTGGAAAGAGCATCTACTCCAAATTCTCTGAGTCATAAAATGTTAGCACTCAAAGCCAATGCTAGAAATCCTGCAGTCCAGGCAGGAGACCTGAGTCCAAATGCCAGCAAGCAAGGACTGATCTCCAGATTCATGGGGAAAGGAGGGGAGGTTACAGCTTAAAGAAAGACCCACAGTCCCAAGAACAAGGCCTTTAAAAGAGTAAATCATCCCACGTTCTTAGGTGGTGGCAGTGGTAGGAGCCTTCAGACAAATCCATCATGTCACCTTCCTTTTCCTCACTACTTTGGTTGACTTTCTCTGGTCCATCTCCTCCTTATATTTTCCTGAAAAGGAACTTCATGTGGCCACCTCACAGGTGCTACTGACACAAATCCCTCAGACTCATTCCTATGGAATCAAAAGTAAAAGCTTTTAAGGATTTTCAATTTGCCATAAAGAATGTCAAGGCAGGGCTTCCCCGGTGGCGCAGTGGTTGAGAGTCTGCCTGCCAATGCAGGGGACACGGGTTCGAGCCCTGGTCTGGGAAGATCCCACATGCCACGGAGGAACTAGGCCCGTGAACCACAGCTACTGAGCCTGCACGTCTGAAGCCTGTGCTCCGCAACAAGAGAGGCCGCGACAGTGAGAGGCCCGCGCACCGCGATGAAGAGTGGCCCACGCTCGCCGCAACTAGAGAAAGTCCTCGCACAGAAATGAAGACCCAACACAGCCCCAAAAAATAAAATAAATTAAATTAATGAATTAATTAAAAAAAAAAAGAATGTCAAGGCAACCCAATCAAAAATTGGGCAGAAGACATGAATAGACATTTCTCCAAAGAATACATACAGATGGCTACAGGCACACGAAAAGATGTTCAACATTGCTACTTATTAGAGAAATGCAAATTAAAACAACGAGCTATCCCCTTCCACCTACCAGAATGGCTATCAACAAAAAGTCTACAAACAACAAATGTTGGTGAGGATATGGAGAAAAGGGAACCCTTGTACACTGTTGATGAGAATGTAAACTGGTGCAGACACTATGGAAGACAGTATGGAGTTTCCTCAAAAAACTAAAAATAGAACTACCACATGATCCAGGAATTCCATTCCTGGATATATATCTGGAAAAAATGAAAACACTAATTCGAAAAGATACATGCACCCCAATGTTCACAGCAGCACTAGGTACAATAGTCAAGACATGGAAGCAACCCAAGTGCCCATCAACAGACAACTGGATTAAGAAGATGTGGTATATATATATACAATGCAATATTACTCAGCCATTGAAAAGAATGAAATACTGCCATTTGTAGCAACACGGATGAACCTAGAGAGTATTATGCTTAGTGAAATAAGTCAGTCAGAGAAAGAAAAATACTGTATGATATCACTTATATGTG
The DNA here is from genome assembly GCF_000442215.2 of Lipotes vexillifer. NCBI lineage: Eukaryota > Metazoa > Chordata > Mammalia > Artiodactyla > Lipotidae > Lipotes > Lipotes vexillifer. The sequence continues at coordinate 1,364,882 of NW_006794406.1, read as the reverse complement.
GAATCTAAAAAATAATACAAATGAATGTATATATAAAACAGACTCACAGATATAGAAAACAAACTGGTGGTTACCAAAGGGGAGAGAGAAGGGGAAAGAGACAAATTAGGGGTATGGGATTAACAGATACAAACTGCTGTATATAAAATAGATAAACAACTATACTGTATAGCACTGGGAATTATAGCCATTATCTTGTAATAACCTATAATGGAGAATAATCTGCAAAGATACTGTATCACTATGCCGTGTATCTTAAAATTTTAACTGCAAATTTCAACAGTTCCTCTTTCATTTTTAATGTCCTCCCTTAATATCTTTTTCTTCAACATGCTAACATAAACACAGGCACCCAGTCCAGCTGTGCCATCTCTTTTCAATCTTTCATTTTATGCATCACTTTGGTTGACAGCTGCGAGTCAGGCAATACACATTGGAGCCACTCGCCCCCTGTTAGGCATTCACACACAGGAGGGCAAGAGGCCCGGCTAACACGTGGTTTCCTCTAACTCCATTAGTTGCTAAGCAACCACTTCACTTGAACCTTCCTGATCCAAGGCAGAACAGGCCAGTTTAATATGAAGTGTTCAGGTCATCCCATATGCTCACATTTACTCCTTCTGCAAACACATCTGATGCTTTGTCCATGCAGGCTACATGAAAAGTCTCTACATCTTACAAAATGGGGAAAAAAAGAGTTTAAGAATAATCCACAACAGCTGAAATACCTTTCAAAAGTAAACAGATGAAGAACTTTTAATCCTATGAAAATGTATATAAGCATAGATATATAATTTTTAAAGTGATATGAATGATTTGATATGAAAATCTCTCATATGACTTTAGAGTCACATCTCTCTAAATGAGAAGAATACTGGTAATTCAATCCTTCAGGAATCTAGGCATGCAAGCCCAAAACTCAGTCAACATCAGATGAGCTAATTAAAAGCAACTGATTAAGCAAGCAGCTGGATCATCCCAGAGTGGACAACTCATTTTGAATCAGTTTTTTTTGTTTGTTTGTTTGTTTGTTTTTGCGGTACGCGGGCCTCTCACTGTTGTGGCCTCTCCCATTGCGGAGCACAGGCTCCGGACGCGCAGGATCAGCGGCCATGGCTCACGGGCCCAGCCGCTCCACGGCATGGGGGATCTTCCCGGACCGGGTCACGAACCCATGTCCCCTGCATCGGCAGGTGGACTCTCAACCACTGCGCCACCAGGGAAGCCCTGAATCATTTTTTTATAACAATGATAAACAGAAGCAGGGCATATCTACATATTCCAATAATTTTTTACAATGATTCATCAGATTCACATGATCAGCCACTTTGTCCCTCTTTTATAAAACATCCGTCTTTGCTCAATACTCAATCTCCAAAGGTTTAAAATTTTCATCAGCTTCATTATCCTTCAAACGTGTGTTCTTGTTCTTTCCGAGGAAGCTAAGGTTGACTGTATTACTGTGATTAAATAAGCATTAGTGAAATTGTGATTTTAAATAAAGCAGCATGAAAGTCATAATTTAAAAGTCAAAAGTCATAATTTAAAATTTAAAAGCATAAAAAAGATATGGCAGAAAAAGCGAAAAAAATCTTTCAATACAAACTTAAATACATATGAAGAGCTTAGCACAATGACTGCAGGGAATAAATGATAAAAAATTAGCTATTATTATTACAAGAATTTATCTAGCTTCATGGTATTTATATTCAGTAGAAGTGAACCAGTTTAAATAAAGGAATAAAATGCAGATCAGAGTTCACCATTCTCCATTCACTATAATGAACACAGTGCACTAACAGCACAATAATGAAATTAATAGTTACCTAATCTGAAACGTTAATGATTTCTCTGGCATTGATGCAAATCATTTTAAAAGAGGATGTGACAAAGATTGTTTAGAGGCTCTCAGTTTTCTATTTAAAAAGGAAATAACGTTTGATCACTACCACTATTAACTGGTACTTCACCTTGAATTGACAAAGGGAATACTATTTATAATGAATGTGTCCAGTTTCAAAAGGAAATTATGAATCCATTTTAATTTAAAAAACAAAACAAAACCCCACACACATACTCCTATCCCACAGTATATCTAAAATCAGCCTTCTCCTAGTTATTCAACAACTACAGCTTCTATAACAGACAGATGTGTAGCTGTTCATTGTCAGCCAGGCAATTAATGCTTATCGAACATCCACCGGGTGTGAGGCTCCCTAACACACTGTCTATAAAATGTCAGACTGACTGCTTAATTTGGCTTTGCTGAATGTCAAGGCCATCATTAATGATGCTATGTTTTTCTGGCTAAATTTAAAAGCTAGTTCATGAGGCCTCTTCTTGGTTGATATTAACTAAACGACTAATCAGCAGAAAAAGGTTGCAGAATGCCAACATCTACTCACAGACAACACATGATTATCACTTAGGTGAGAAATTGAACACATTTTCAACTGTGGGTAATTTCTGTCTATTTCTATGGTTCCTTGGAACTATGTTTGTTTGTAGATTGTTTTTAAAGTCACAAATGCCTTAAGAAGAGAAAAATCTATTGCAGCGCTTTAGGTGCCTCTTCTGAACCAGATTCTGGTATGTTTGGAGTTACAAGTTGAAGGGAAGCAACCAAACACTACCACATTAAGTCCCAACTAATTAGCCAAGGACTCTAAAACTTATGAGTACCTAGCTGTCCAGTTTTCCTGGGCTCTTAATTCCGTTGGCTTCAGGTGATACTGCATATGTTAGACTAGGCCAGTTGGATCCAAGAAAACAGGAAGATGTCTGCTGGGCCACAAGTCTTTTGGATTCAGCATTTAAGTTTCCTTTCCAGCAGTACATATCCACTAAGAATCTAAGAAGTTCTATGTTGGGGAGTTGCCATAACCATCACTCTCCTAGTTTTTAACTCAACTTCAGCATCAGCAATGTCATATTCTCAAGTGTGAGAAGAAAACAGAGTCAGTGCCCTAGTGTCTCTGAGCCGTCCTTCTGCTCCCCACCTTCACACCAGCTATTATACAGAAGATCTGTATGGATAATAACAAAAATATTATTCAGTCTTCATGAAAATCACTTTTACTTGTGAAAGTTGAAACAGGTATCACTGCTCAGTTCTGTATTTACAACTGTACCTGTGGACCCAGGTATCCTTGTCACAGCTGAATAAATCCCAGAGGTGAAAGAGCTTTTGCTGACTGGACCTATGACTCCAAAAGTTTAAAAAAACTAAATGGTGGCTTTTTGTCTTTACAATTTTATAGCTACATAAGTACTACATAAATACAGTCTTCTTTAAAAATAAGGTTAAAGTCTTACTTCCTAAGAAAGTAATATTTGAGCAAAGATCTGGAAGGGGCAAGGGAGCAAGTTATGTACTATCTAGGAGAAGAGTAACGCAGGCAGAGGGAACAGCTGTGCAAAGACCCTAAGGTGACAGCATGCCAGGCATGTCTGAGAAACAGCAAAGAGGCCAGTGTGATGGGAGTGGAGAGAGAAAGGGCAAGAGCCATAGGAAGGAGGCCTAATGAGGTAGAATCATGTAGACCAAAAGACATTGGCTTTTACTCTGAATGAAAGTGGAAATCATCAGAGGGTGTTGAGCAGAAGTGATATAATCCAACTTGCTTTCAATAAGATCACTGGGGCTGAAGTATTGAAATAGACTCCAAGGGCTCAAGGATTAAAGTAGGAAGATAAAGCAGGAGGATACTGCAAAACTCTAGGCCAAAATGATCCTTCCTGGCTTGCACCAGGGTGGTAGAAGCAGAAGTGGTTGGAGTCTGAATATATTTTGAAAGTAGAGCCACGGAGCTTGCTGGTAGTTTGGATGCAAGAGAAAGGAGTCATGAATTACCCAGCAGTTTGGGGCCTGCACTAACTATAGAGTCACTGTTAACTGAAATGGAGAACACTGTGCAATAAGCAGGTCTGTGGGAAGAAACTGGGAGCTTGATTGGACACAGATTTGTGATGCCTCTTAAACATCCAAGAAGAGATGCTGAGCAAGCAATTGGATATACAAGTTATGGAGTTTAGAGGAGGGTCCATTCTGGAGATACAAATTTTGAATTCATTATCTGTGATGATTAAGTTTATCTGTCAACTTCATTGGGTCACAGGGAGCCCAGATATTTTGTCAAACATTATTCTGTGTGTTTCTGTGAAGGTGTTTCTGCAAGAGATTAACATTTGAATTGACAGAGTAAAACAGATTGCCCACCCTAATGCAGGTGGGCCTCATACAATCAGTCGAAGGTCTGAATACAACAAAAGGCTGAATAAGAGAGGATTCTCTCTGCCTGACTGCCTTCAAACTGAGAAGCTGGCTTCTTCCCGCCTTTGGACACAAACTGAAACATTGGTTCTTCCTGGGTCTCAAGCCTATAACTTACAGACTGAAATTACATCTTGGGTCTCCAGCTTGCTAACTATATAGATCCTGGGACTTGTCAGCCTCTGTAATTACATAAGTCAATTCCTTATAATAAATCTCTTTATATATATAAAATCCTATTGGTTCTGTTTTTATGGAGAACCCTAACTAATATATCACTTTATATTATATATATATGTATTATACATATGGGTGTATGTGTGTGTGCATATATATACATATATGTAAAGCCATGAGACAGTATGAGATTATCATGAAAGCTGCTGTAGACATAGAAGAAGTGTAAGGACTGAGTCTCGGCCACTCCAATTTTAAGAAGTTGGGGAGATGAGGCAAAACCAGCAAAGAATATTGAGAAGTAGCAGCCAATAAGTGGGATAAAAACTTGAAAAACCCAAAAGCCAAGTGAAGAAAGTGCTTCAAGGAACAAGAAGTAATTGAGATGCTGTGAGTTAGAAAAAAAGAAGACTGGAAATGGATCATTGGATTTGGCTGTATTTTATTGACAATTTTTGTATCTATGCTTATAAATGAGATTAGGTTCTCATTTCTTTTGCTGCCCCTGTGTTTTGGTAACAGAATTATGTTAGCCTTATAAAATTAGGTGTGTGACTTTCTATTTTCTTCCAGACTTTAGAACAGGTTTACGGGAAATAGCTGTTACAGAAAGAGTTGGTAGTACTGGCACGTAAAAAATCTGGCCCATGGCCTTTCTGAGGAGGTGCGTAGCTACTTTGACTCCTACCCCAATTTCTTTTTTTTCCCCTTTTCTTTTGGTTCAATTGTGGTAATTTATATTTTCCTAGAAATATAGTCACCAACATTCTGGTGTTTATGAGTATAAAGTTTCTATGGTTTCTATCTATCTACCTATTTATTTATTGGCTGCATTGGGTCTTCCTTGTTGCACATGAGCTTTCTCTAGTTGCAGCAAGCGGGAGCTACTCTTCATTGCACTGAGCAGGCTTCTCATTGCAGTGGCTTCTCTTGTTGCAGAGCACAGGCTCTAGAGCGTAGGCTCAGTAGTTGTGGCACATGGGCTTAGTTGCTCTGCAGCATGTGGGATCTTCCTGGACCGGGGCTCGAACCCACGTCCCCTGCATTGGCAGGCAGATTCTTAACCACTGCACCAGCTGGGAAGTCCCTCAATGGTTTCTTTGATAATCATTTTTCCTTTCTTCACCTCTAAATGTCACCTTTTTCATTTTATATAAAAAATTTTTCAATTTTTATATATCACCTCTTCCTTTTTTACAATTCTTAAAGTTGGCCAAAGTTTACCTAAATAACTCATATTTTAAAAATAGTTTAAGAATATTTGATATAAAAATATATATGTATGCTATTTCACGAATACTTGCTTTTATCCTTATTTCCTTCCAGCTACTTTATTAGGGTTTATTTTATAATTTCAGCTTTTGGATTTGAAAGCATAGTTTATCATTCTAGATCTTCCCTACTTTTAAATAAATGCACCAAGGCTTGGAAAGGACACTGTGATGTGGCCCCCATATCCCTCTTTAATGAAGAATCTGTGGTCCCAGCTGCTGGGAGAACTGTGGGCGGACAGACTTCAGCTGCCAGCCTCTTCAGGGATTGCCCAGCTGCAGAGAGTGCCTTGTCCAAGGTCCTGCCCCTTCCTGGTTAGCCCACATTCAATGAGTGATCAGTGCAAGAATATAAAGTCCTGGCCACCTTGGCCCAACACTGAATGGCATTTTAGCTCCAGAGTTCCCTGTGGAGTCAGCTGAGACTGCTGTTGGGCTGGCATCAAAGGTCAACTTCTCCTAAATCCTGCTTTCTCCATCTCCCTCTGCAGGTGTTGATTCCAAAGTCTTCTTCCCAGGGAACCCAAACTGCAAAGAAGGCTATAATTGTGCTTCTTCAAATTCATGTTAAGAACAGTGCTTTAATTTCTATTCAGTTTTAAATATTTTGCAATTTTGACATTGATTTCCCTTTTAACTCATGAATTATTGAGTGCTTTTCAAGAAAAAAATTGCAAGTACATGGAGGGTAAGATCACTAACTTTTTACTGATTTCTGCTTGTCATGAGTTCCTTATGACCTATTTTACAGTTTTTACAGCTACTCCGTATGTGTTGAGAATGTGTGTATCCAGATCCTCTAGCTACATTTTCATTATTTTTTAGTCTACATGATCTGTCGGTTTCCAAGAGAAGAGTGTTAAAAATCTCCCACTACGACTGAGGATTTGTTGATTTATCCTTATGATCCTGTAATTTTCCTAATATATTTTGAAGCTTTATTAAGTGGATATAGGTTCATAACTGTTACTTTCTTGATGGATTGTTACTTTGGTCAGCACAGAATATCACTTTTTGTCCCTTCTAATTCTGTGCTTCTTGAATTCTAGTCTGTGCCATATTAATATTATTATAAATACTTTGTTAGTTTCTAATATGTTTTTCTGAGGTATGTTTTTTACAAACAAAGTGTACTAGATTTATATTTTTAATCAATCCGAGTTTGTTCCTTTCAATGAATTACTTTGAACGGCTCGCATATATTCTTATTACTAAGCATTACTAAAATATTTGGTTTAACTTCTGCCATCTTATGCTGTGCTATAATTTTTCATATTTTTTGTTTCTTTTTTTCCTTCGTACATATGTAGCAATGAAAAAAGTTTTCTTCATTCGGTATTAATTATAATTAATGTAATATCTCTTTCTGATTATATCAATAACCATTTTCCACACTGTCATAGTTTCATCCATCTGTTGAATTTGTTGATAATTCTGTATTAATTAAGGTAATGTGACATTAGGTAGTTTTATAACAGATAAAACCCAAATTCCCATGGCTTCACTCACTCATGACACATGCCAGTGTGAGTATCCCTAGGTAAGCCACTATCTATGTGTTTTTTTAGGGCCCAGGGTCCTTTTATCTCAGGGCTCTGCTCTCCTCTGAGTCCTTTCAATTTGGCTTATAGACAGAGAAGACGACTGTGGAGCGGGCACACCTGCTCATAACCACTTTGCCCTGTAAGCAACTCATACATTTTCTCCATATGCTTTTGGCAAGAACGAGTCCCGTGGTCCCACCTAGAAGCAAGGGTGTTAGAAAATGAAGTCCCTGACTGAGTAGACACTTCTAAGCAACAACTCCAGAAGGAAAGGGTATTAGCTGGCTGTCTCTGCCACATTCTGGTTTCTACACCTTGCTGAATTATTTGGTTTGTCTATCACTACTTCAAACACAGAAAACCCTGGCCCCTTAGCATAGCACAATTCATTTCTCTATGCTTCATGCTTTTGCCCACTTAATCCTTGCATGAGTCTCAGCCTTCTGTTTTGTGTTTGGCATTATCGGTTCCATCAGCCCTTCTCCAGAATGGGATGCTACCAGCACCTTTACATATAGGTAAGCATACCAGTTACTCTCGCAATGATGAGAGCATTCCCTTTGTTGGCCTAAATCTTGGATAAGAACCCTGGGAATACAGAAATCTCCCATTGGAATTAGCTTTGCCATCTGTCTCTGAGCTCAAGTAAAATCTTTTAGACACAACACGGCTTTGCTTGTTAATCCCCTAAATCCCAAACACACCTACTTACTTCTTGACAGTTACATTTATCAGTGTTTACAGTTTATTTTGCTATATGTTTTCACTGCCTTCTAATTTAACTTTAAATCCTTTTTGCTAAACTGCTTATAGCAACATACGTGATTTCACCATTAAAAAAAAGCCAATTGTATTACATACAATAATCTAAACGTAATGATCTAAAAAGAATACATTTCCCTTAACGAAAAATTTAACTAACTGTTCTCCAACCACCATGAAAGAGTTGTACTGTTTAAATTAACTGTATGAAAAGTACCAAGATGAAAAAATGAATGTAAGTATTTTTATGGGAATTAAGTGTTAAGACTGTTTCATTTACATGAAGATAGTCAACTGAGTAAAGATGAAAAGACATTTTTCCTATTCCAAAATAATATCCAGAAGCCAACTTTATTAAAAGTTAATTTAACATGGGTTTTGTCTGAGAAAAATCTTTAAAAATGTTCCATTTATCCAACTGATAAATTATCAACATGTGTTTCAAAGTCTACTCACTATAAAGCCAAAGTGTGCATTTATTGTTTAGGGAGAGACTTCTAAGGGGAAGATCAGTGAAAAAAGATAAAAGGAAAATGAAGAAAAGAGAGAATGGTGATACAAAGTAAAACAGACAGATGCATAAAGAGATCCAGAAACAGCCAGACAGCAAATTAGAAAAAAAAAAAATGCAGAAAGTCAGAGAGTGCCGTGGACCCACAGGTGTACTCACCACTTACAGTTATTCAAACAAAGGAGAGAAAAATGAGTCAAACTTTCATGTAATAAAAACTCTAGGACTTCCTTTGTGCCACAGTGGTTAAGAATCCGCCTGTCAATGCAGGGGACACGGGTTCGAGCCCTGGTCCAGGAAGACCCCACATGCTGCAGAGCAACTAAGCCTGTGCACCACAACTACTGAGCCTGCGCTCTAGAGCCCGCGAGCCACAACTACTGAGCCTGTGTGCCACAACTACTGAAGCCTGCACACCTAGAGCCCATGGTCCGCAGCAAGAGAAGCCACCGCGATGAGAAGCCCCGCGCACCGCAATGAAGAGTAGCCCCCCCACTCGCCGCAACTAGAGGAAGCCTGCACGCAGCAACGAAGACCCAACGTAGCCAAAAATAAATAAATGAAATAAATAAAGTTACTAAAAAAAACCCCACAACTCTACCTTGGGTTCTTTTATGATAGCTACTATGGCTATTCTGCAACTATAAGCAAAATGGCCATGTTGCTTCTTGGTACATAATACCAAAAACTTCATATGCTCACTCAATAACTATTAGTTGAGTGCCTACTATATGCTATGCTCTGTTAGAAGTGTTGCAGGTTTAGCAGTGAATAAGAAAGACAAAAATCTCTGCCCTGATAATGCTTTCAAGTGGAACTGAGTTAGCTGTCTACAGAATGGAGGTTTCTTTCCTCAGCTGTGGAGTAACTTTTCAACCTAATTGCCAATTACTTAAATTGCCAATCATTTCCTTTAACCTGGTTTTCAGTTTCTGACAGTGTTAAAAAAGCTGCAACCTTGAATACATTTATCACTACAATCCTAGTTAGTACACAAAAAAGCTAGAACGTTCAATATTACATTCTGTGTTCTGTTTCACTACTGTAGTACTCTCCAAACTTTTTTTTGTCCTATTTAAAAAAATTTTTATTGGAGTATAGTTGATTTACAATGTTGTATTAGTTTCAGGTGTACAACAAAGTGAATCAGTTACACATACATACATATATCCACTCTTTTTTAGATTATTTTCCCATATAGGTCATTACAGAGTATTGAGTAGAGTTCCCCGTGCTATATAGTAGGTCTTTATTAGTTATCCATTTTATACATAGTAGTGTGTATATGTCAATCCCAATCTCCCAATTTGTCCCTCCCCTCCCTCACCCCCAGTAACCATGTTTGTTTCCTACATCTGTAACTCTATTTCTGTTTTGTAGATAAGTTCATTTGCACCCTTTTTTAGGTTCCACATATAAGCGATATCATATGATATTTGTCGTTCTCTGTCTGACTTACTTCACTTAGTACGACAATCTCTAGGTCCATCCATGTTGCTGCAAATGGCAACACTTCATTCTTTTTTATGGCTGAGTAATATTCCATTGTGTATACGTATAATACCACATATCCTTTATCCATTCCTCTGTTGATGGACATTTAGGTTGCTTCCATGTCCTGGCTATTGTAGATACTGCTGCGGTGAACACTGGGGTGCATGTATCTTTTCAAATTATGGTTTTCTCTGGATAATTTTTCTGGGATTGCTGGATCAAATGGTAGCTCTATTTTTAGTTTGTTAAGGAACCTCCATACTGTTCTCCATAGTGGCTGCACCAATTTACATTCCACCAACAGTGTAGGAGGGTTCCCATTTCTCAACATCCTCTGCAGCATTTATTGTTTGTAGATTTTTTGATGATATGGCCATTCTGACTGGTGTGAGGTCATACCTCATTGTAGTTTTGATTTGCAGTTCTCTAATAATTAGTGACATTCAGCATCTTTTCAGGTATTTGTTGCCCATCTGTACATCTTCTTTGGAGAAATGTCCATTTAGATCTTTCACCCATTTTTTCATTGGGTTGTTTGTTTTTTTGATATTGAGCTGCCTGAGCTATTTGTATATTTTAGAGATTAATTCCCTGTCAGTTGCTTCATTTGCAAATATCTTCTCCCATTCTGAGGCTCCTCTTTTCATTTTGTTTAGTTTCCTTTGCTGTGCAAAAGCTTTTAAGTTCTCCAAAACTTTTTGATTGTACAAACATGGTTTGAGCAGGAGCCTTAATATTTATATATTTGTAAATTATGTAGATATACGCCAATCTGTTACACACATTATAAAACAAACCCCAAAGCAGAAATTAAATTGATATAAAAATTTACTGGCAGTAAGGTTTCCCCCACATCCCCAGGGCTCATCTGCCCTCTGAGGGGTACACAAAGCTCCAGGTGAGAAACCACTGCACTTATGCTAATTTTTCACACTTTTAAACTTTATGACAGCAAACTTATAAACTAACCCTCTATCCATTTTGACAAATATTGTGACAAAAGGGAAAATTAATCTAACTCGATAAGTCACAGAAAGTTGCAAAGTTGGCTTAATTCCCATAGTTTGCTGTTTTCTTCCTTTGCCTCAGTAGGTGCTAAACATTTCAGCTCTGGGCACACTGAAAAATTAACATAAATTCTAATTGAAGGTTTTTGTGGCGCTTATATCAAAAGATTGAATAACTTCTTAATAAACACTTACACCATTTACTAAATGTTACTTTATCCTTCCATGGAATCAAAAGGCCTTATTGGGTCTTTCATTGCTAGACTTGGGGTGTGTGTGTGTGTGTGTGTGTGTGTGTGTGTGTGTGTGTGTGTGTGTGTGTGTGTGTGTGTGTGTGTGTGTGTGTGTGTGTGTGTGTGCGCGCGCGCGCACGCACGCGCGCACACCAGGGACTTTCTTATTAATAACAAAAATACTACCCAGCATTGGTGTAGCTATTTTTATTCTTTTCTAATGGCTGACATTTATATAATCTCAGCACATTTTTTTAATGAGATAACAGAGCAGGTACTATTATCCCAATTTTACAGACAAAGAAACTAAGGCACAAATGGTGAAGTAATTTTCCTAAGATAATGTGGCAAGTTAACAATAGAGAGAGACAACCTTCAGGATGGGAGAAAATATTTGCAAATGAAGCAACTGACAAAGGATTAAGCTCCAAAATTTACAAGCAGCTCATGCAGCTCAATAACAAAAAAAAAAAAAACTCAATCCAAAAATGGGCAGAAGACCTAAATAGACATTTCTCCAAAGAAGATATACAGACTGCCAACAAACACATGAAAGAATGCTCAACATCATTCATCATTAGAGAAATGCAAATCAAAACTACAATGAGATATCATCTCACACCAGTCAGAATGGCGATCATCAAAAAATCTGGAAACAATGAAGGCTGGAGAGGGTGTGGAGAAAAGGGAACACTCTTGCACTGCTGGTGGGAATGTGAATTGGTACAGCCAGTATGGAGAACATTATGGACGTTCCTTAGAAAACTACAAATAGAACTACCATATGACCCAGCAATCCCACTACTGGGCATATACCCTGAGAAAACCATAATTCAAAAAGAGTCAGGTACAAAAATGTTCATTGCAGCTCTATTTACAATAGCCCAGAGATGGAAACAACCTAAGTGTCCATCATCGGATGAATGGATAAAGAAGATGTGGCACATATATACAATGGAATATTACTTAGCCATAAAAAGAAATGAAATTGAGCTATTTGTAATGAGGTGGATGGATCCAGAGCCTGTCATACAGAGTGAAGTCAGAAAGAGAAAGACAAATACCATATGCTAACACATATATATGGAATTTAAGAAAAAAAAAATGTCATGAAGAACCTAGGGGTAAGACAGGAATAAAGACACAGACCTACTAGAGAATGGACTTGAGGATATGGGGAGTGGGAAGGGTAAGCTGTGACAAAGTGAGAGAGAGGCATGGACATATACACACTACCAAACGTAAAACAGATAGCTAGTGGGAAGCAGCCGCGTAGCACAGGGAGATCAGCTCGGTGCTTTGTGACCACCTAGGGGGTGGGATAGGGAGGGTGGGAGGGAGGGAGACGCAAGAGGGAAGAGATATGGGAACATATGTATATGTATAACTGATTCACTTTGTTATAAAACAAACTAGCACACCATTGTAAAGCAATTATACTCCAATAAAGATGTAAAAAAAAAAAAAAATAGAGAAGATTCTAAAACAAATTCGCCTAACACTAGCTCAGTGTGCTTTCCTGATACCAAACTGCTCTGATATCCTAACTACTGAAATTTGCATCTTCTACTACAGCACACAATTTCACAAATCTGTTCCTCATAAAGTACCAGCACTGTTATTCCCCACAAGGTTTATTTTAAAAGCACTTATTATACTTCACTTATTTAAAGGAAAGGGGATATCCTTTTCTCACAAAATCACAAGTCATAGGATTTCTTCTATATAAGGTTACAAAACTCACTGGTCACACACTATCCGAGGGCACAGTGGTCTCTTGTTATTACAACGCAAAGCTGAAACATTAAAAAGGGGCTCCTTTTGAATTATGGTGCTGAGGACGGAATAGTAAAAAATAATAACCGCAGCTATAATAATAATTAAGTTTTCTATACCAATATGTCAAATCATTTGACTCTTCTGATATCTTGCTTTGAGATAAAAAAAATACAATTACTTCTTATTCAGTGGTCCCATATATAGTTTAATTGTTCTTCAGATCTGAGACCTATGATTGTGTCATTTCCCAACATTATCAGGCAGCGTCTATGAGATCAGGGCTACAGCAATAATAGTAAGCGAAACCACACCTAAAAATTCACAAAAACATCAAGGGAAAAATCACCTCCGCTAGCTATTGTTAAGATGCTTATATCAGTATCCTACTGTTGCTGTGATAAATCACCACAAACTTAGTGGCTTAAAACAACACAAATCTGTTATCTTACAGTTCTGGAGGTCAGAAGTCCAAAATGGGTTTCACCAGGCTAAAATGAAAGTGTCAGCAGGACTGTGTTCCTCCCAGAGGCTCTCTAGGAAGAATCTGTTTCCCTGACTTTTCCAGCTTCTAGAGGCTGTGACATCCCTTGGCTCGTGGCCCCTTTCGTCAAAGACAGCCATCACATCACCTCAACCTTTGCTTCCGTTGTCACATCTCCTACTCTGACTCTTCTGACTCCCTCTTCCGTCTTTTAGGGACCCTCATGATTACAGCAGGCCCAGCTGTATAATCCAGGAAAATCTCTCACCTCAAGGTCCTTAACTTCATCACATCGGCAGAGTCTCTCTGCCATGCAGGGGAACATTCCCAGGCTCCAGGGATTAGGATATGGACATCTTCAGGGCCATTATTCTGCCTACCACAATGCTCGTATCTAATGGCGACCAACAGAAAATTTTCTGAGGTCCACACAGCTTGGTGTCATGGAAAATTTAGGGAGTTTGGAGGCATGTGGACCTAGGCTGGGATTTGGATTCTTGACATGGAGCAGTTGTTCAAACTTTAATTATTCAACACTGAGCAAGCTCAATTTCCTTGTCTGTAAAGTTGATGTAAATGTCTACATTTGACAGTTATTGGGGGATTAAATGAAGATAAGGAATGTGAATACACACTGTACTGAGGCTAGTAAACAAATAGAGATGTTAAATGAATGACGTAAATAGATAAATGTTTAAATTTTGCAGTTTGAATAAAAAGCGTTACTTCCTTAGTAAGGAATATATTCATTTCCTGGCCAACACTATTAATATTCTTTTCCCTTAAGTAGTTTCAAATAAGTTTCTTTAAACATTTAAATAACTAAGGGTTCATTTGCAATGATCCTGATGCTTAATTTTAATTCAAGATAAAAGATTGATCTGAAAAACAAAACTTCAGTGAGTTGGGGTTTTAGAAGAATTTATATAGAGTTTTTAAAGTTTATGGCAAAGGAATTCAACATTTTTATAATTTAAGAGTATTCACTGCCTTTTTTTTTTTTTTTTTTTTTTTTTGCAGTACGCGTGTCTCTCTCACTGTTGTGGCCTCTCCCAGGGCGGAGCACAGTCTCCGGACGCGCAGGCTCAGCGGCCATGGCTCACAGGCCCAGCCGCTCCGCGGCATGTGGGATCTTCCCGGACCGGGGCACGAACCTGTGTCCCCTGCATCGGCAGGCGGACTCTCAACCACTGCGCCACCAGGGAAGCCCTTCACTGCCTTTTTAAAGTGACATTTTTCATTCATTATATAAAAAAGCACACACTTCTTTTTATTATAGCTTTGAGATTAGCTCCCACCACACATATATTTTGTGATGAGTAATTAAAATTGTCATCTCTATTAGAAAGCTTGTCTCCTTCCAACTATTAGGACATAATTCACTGTGTTTTCTAGGTGATTTATCATAAAGCTTCTTGAAACTGACTTTTGGCTACAATATGAAAATATGGTTCATATTATTGTCAGCAATCATCTCTTACAGCATTCAAAGAAGAACATGTCTACCATTCCAAAAACCAGAAATTTTATTATAAGACCTCAAATGCTAACCTAATGGAATTTAATGTGGACTTGGCTAAACAAGAGATGAACAACCCAGCAATGAAATCATGGCAAATATGATAAACACACTGCGCTCCAACACTGCCCCACCCCTGATATAATAATGCTCCATGGGGAATCTCTCGCTTACCAACTAGAAGTAGAATCTTGTTATAAGGGACTGTAGCATATACCAGATATAAGAATTAAGGTCCAGAAACACTTTCACACATTCACAAATATTTGCTTTGCCTTGTTGGAAAATCTCCAGTAAAGAACAGTAACCTTGCTACTCCACACTTCTAACTTGCTGCCCAAAAGACTCGGTGAAACTAGTGACTGTTTTGCTGCTTAGAAGAAGAAAAAGAAAAAAAAAGATAAGAGATATAGAGGAATGTATCTTTTATTCTTCTAGGTTAGTTTTATTAGATCTAAAAAATATTGCTATTTCCTTCCCTAGGCGGCAAGGTTTAAAGTCATTTCGATTTTTTTCAATATTAGAACCAAATATAATAGACAAGATATTAACAGATGTTTTTTCTTTAATAAAGCACTTTTGTAGCACTTTCTTCACTTATGCACACACAAAATTGAGGAAAGATAAGGAGTAAATTCCTCTGTATCTAAGATAACATGATGATGTATCAATAGAAATAATTTAGGGGAACAAAGCATTTTATAGGACTCAATTTATAAAATATTTTGTGATGATGTGAATGATGTTCATAGATGTTTCAAAAAATATTTGCTATACTAATTATGTGCAAAGCCTAGGGATGAGTATTCAGCAAGGGTGAGGGGGACAAGGGAGGGACAGACGTATGTCCAAGTCCTGACTCTCTTCTACCATCCTCCTTTGCTCCATCAGCTGTACCAGAACCTACCACAGTTGCTTCTGCAATCACTGTCCTTATCTCGCTACCTGTTCTGCGGCTGCTACCATTGCTTCTACTGTTTTTCATTTATTGATAATCTTCAATGAGCCAGGTGCATGACCTAAGGTGTCCTATATTTTCCTATATGCTCACTTTAAAAAAAATACCAGTCCCCAATCCTTTTTCACCCCAAAGTCAAGGGGTTAAAAAAAGCAGTAGCTTGCTGGGGCCATCTCAGTTTGTTTATTTTGCCTTTTTCTGTATGAGGCTGAACAGAAGTCCTCACAGGCTGGAGACACAGTAGCCTGTGTGTGAGGCCCTCTGACTGACAATGCCCCTCAGTCCCCAGAATTGGTATCAATGCTCTTTCATGAGGAATGCTAATTACCCCCAAAAGCTAATCTCTGCATACATTTTTAAGACATTAGGATTAAAGTCAAGAAGCCCTTAACACACTTTTAAAACTGCTCTTAAATATGAAATCATATGATACTTTGGGTAGGTGTGAGCATGGAATATACACAGCCTTCTTTTCTACTATCCAGCAAGATCTCATCCCACTTCTATCAAACAGGGAATTCAAAGTGGAAAACGAAGTTCAAAACAGTAAACACACTCCAACAACAAAACACACACAAAAATTCCCCTTTCATAAAAATAAAGCAAAGGAACACCTCACTTGCATTCTTTTTAATCCCATGAACAACTTTCCAAACATTTATGTTTACAATAATCCTGGATTTTAAATTAAAGCAAAAACAACTACATGGCCGGTAAATCCCAAAGAAGTAACAGTAAAGAAAATCTGGGGTGCCTGGAGAGCTTAGAGCATTTCAAAAGATTAAAGATTTGGGGCTTCCCTGGTGGCGCAGTGGTTGAGAGTCCGCCTGCCGATGCAGGGGA
>NW_006794406.1:1343554-1347890 GCF_000442215.2 Lipotes vexillifer | reverse complement strand
AACGAAAAAAAAAAAAAAAAAAAAAAAAAGATTAAAGATTTGTATCTCAAAAGTATTGCCTCGGGAAAAAGAATTTCAAAATCAAAGAAACATTAAAATCAAAGAAACAGGCAAAATTGGCAAAAATTATCTTTCTTGAGTAGCCTTAAAACAAGGCTGCTTCCTAACAGAATTTTGGTTTAAAAACCAAAACTCTGCTCTCTTCTGCTTGGAAAATAAAAACCACCGCTAAAACCAGTAACCTACCAATTTAGCGTCTGGTATGTTTCAGACCTTTGGTTTGCACCTGACATTTATTATCTCATTTAATTTCCACATCAGCCCCATGAAGTAAGTGACAATTTACCTACTTTTACACTTGGAGGAGAAAATGAAAGTTAGAGATAAAGCCACTTGCCCAAAGACATACACAGCCAAAAAATATTGGAAGAAAGCTGTTATAAACCAGATTGGTCTCAGTCTAAAACTATACTGCCTCTATAATTAATTCTCTTATAAAAATGTGAGTTCCTTATTGGAGTACAAAATATATTCTCTTTCTTGCTCTTAAGCTGTACAACTTATCTTTTTTAAATTTTTTATGTGAAACCTTAAAAAGTGTAATTATTATAGGCAACCAGGGATACCTCAGAGTCGTGTCAAAGAATTGAGAGCACACCAGCCTCAAGGAGTTCAGGCAGCTAGCTCCCTGAGCCCTGGTGTGCTTTCCAGGGAACTGACGGAAATGGAGCTCGTGGCAGGACCCTCCTCCGACTTACCAGTGGAGGGAAGGGGACAGGGTGCCATGTGCCACATGGTATAAGCAACATGATAAAACACGGGATTCGGAAGTGCCAGCCTCGGCTCTGCATTGCTGCTCCACAACTTAATAACCGTGGGACTCTGGGACACTTCCCCAACCTTTCCAGTCTTAATTTTCTTCTAGGTAAGTGGGAATAGCTATCACATCTCGTTGATGTCACAATCAAACGAGACTAACTCATTGGTACAATGAGTTGCCACAAAACAAGACAAGCTATCATGATTTCTTCTGCTTGCCCTCCACCTCCAGGACTACCTTAATGCTTCTCCAGTCTGGAAAGCACTCCTGGGACTTTACTGGGTCAGTAAGGTCCTCCTATTCCAAGAAGTCTCCCAAATAACTACAGACCAATGTTTTCTCTATCCTTCAAAATTATTTATTTATTCTGAGAAAACATTCACTGTGTTATTATGCTCAAAGCACTTTGCTAGATAATATAGGAAACTGAAAAAAATTCAATTTCTTCCCCCTGATAGCTAACATCCAAATATATAAAGCTATGCAGTCAGCTCCTGTAGTGAGCATGGTGCTTTCGCCAGGAATAAAAACACCTACGTAAACAGCTATTTTAAGAATCAAATGAGAGTGGTTTGGTAAATATTATTACTATTACTATTATTATTGTCCCCACTGTATTGTTTGCTGTTGAAGTATGCATGCTTGGCCCCTATCAGGCTAGAGGAGGCTCCCAGCTGGTGTTTTCAGACCAGCTCTTGGTGTGGCACAACGTTGTGTACATAAAAATACCATTTGCTGGATGTTTCGGTTCCACAGAGACTGAAGATCTTTGTATGATTTCATTACCAAGATAATACCTTACTTCTAGCCAACAGGA
Organism: Lipotes vexillifer; assembly: GCF_000442215.2. Lineage (NCBI taxonomy): Eukaryota > Metazoa > Chordata > Mammalia > Artiodactyla > Lipotidae > Lipotes > Lipotes vexillifer. The sequence continues at coordinate 1,346,253 of NW_006794406.1, read as the reverse complement.
CCACTGATGGCAAATCTGTACAAAAACCACCGCCACTATAAAAACACAACTCTACATATCTTCACTACCAGACTCCAGAATGCACTTAATCTGTAATCTACCTGCAGAAAAGTCCATATATTCATTCCTCAAGTGTTCAGTGAGCACAAACCATGTGTGAGGCACTGTGCTAGGCAGAAGTCCTAAGACAACAACCAAAACCCTTCCCCTCAGGAAAGCCTCCACCTGGTGGGGGAGACCATATGTGCACAACTACTAGATAACATGTGATAAAGCCTACACTTTGTTGTGAACACAACCTAATGACTGCAAAACTAGTCTTTCCACAATCTTCCTAATCATAGTAAAGACAACCTCACTCCTCCAGTGCCTTAGGCAAATGCCTTGGAATCAGCCACTTCTCTTTCTCTCATACTTTAAGACCAGTTCCTCATCAAATTCCCTGGGCTCTTTCTTCCTTCAAAATGCATCCAAGAGTCCATAGCACCTCCAGCCCCACTACCCCAGTGTAAGCCATCGCCTTGTTCCTGTCTTATTCTAAGAGCCTCCTTTTAGAATCCTGGCATCCACTCTCATCTCCTGACAGAAACCGGAGAGTTACCTTTTCAAAACAAAGGTCAGGTGATGTTACGTCTCTGTCAAAATTGTCTCAGCACTGCCCACCTGACTGAAGTAAAAACCAAAACCCTAACAACAGCTTGCAAGGTGGTCACACGTGACCTGGCCTCACGTGCATAGCCTGCTCCTTCACTTATAAGTGGGCGTTCCCAGACCACCCTATTAAAAAGAGGCAATTCTCACCACCACTAGGACCAGCACTGCCTACCTTACCCTGCTGTTGTCCTCCACAGCCTTTACCCGCATTAGACAAACTCCATACTTATCTGTTTACAGTCATTCTTGGCCAACTAGAATGGAAGTGTCCTAAGAGCAAGAATTTTGTCTGTTTTATATATTACTGCATCTTCACAATCTAGAACAATGTCTGGCACTTAGTGGGTAGTTAATACATAACTGTTGAATGAATGAATGATTAAAGACATGAATTAATGAATGAGAGAGCAAATAAATAAGTTAAATTTGTATAGAGTAGTAGGGTATTGGAGAAGAGACTAGAAAGTTAGGAGGCAGAAAATTACAAAAGAGGACTGCCAGACTGCCACATGAGACATAGTATCAGAGGAAGCCTGTATAGAATCTGTATAGAAATCTGACTCCCTAAAAGGGAGAGATGAATGATTACACGCTCCTGCCTTATTCTGCCTTGAATTATAATTATGTGTGTATGTTTTACATTTTCTAAGAATTGTAAGTTCTTTGAGGACAGAGACAGTGCCTGTGACGGTTAAATTTAAGTGTCAACCTGACTGGGTCACAGGGTTCCCAGGTATCTGGTAAAGCATGATTAATGGGCGTGTGGTGAAGATGTTTTGGGAGAGATTAACATTTTTTTAATTAATTTTTATTGGAGTATGGTTGCTTTACAATGTTGTGTTAGCCTCCACTGCCCAACAAAATGAATCAGCCATACGTGTACAGATATCCCCTCCCTTTCGGGCTTCCCTCCCATTTAGGTTACCACAGTGCATTAGGTAGAGTTCCCCGTGCTATACAGTATGTTCCCATCAGTTGTCTATTTTATACATAGTATCAATAATGTATATGTGTCAGTCCCAGTCTCCCAATTCCTCCCACCCCAGCCCTTTCCCCCTTGGTAACCATACTTTTGTTCTCTACGACTGTGTCTCTATTTCTGCTTCGCAAATAAGAACATCTATACCATTTTTCTAGATTCCACATATGTGCATTATTATACAATATTTGCTTTTCTATTTCTGACTTACTTCACTCTGTATGACACTCTCTAGGTCCATCCATGTCTCTACAAATGACCCAATTTCATTCCTTTTTATGGCTGAGAATATTCCATTGTATATACGTACCACATTTTTTTAAAAACAAATATGTGTTTGTTTATGAATCAATTGCATACAGAGGTTTATACATACAATTAAACAGATATGACATGTTGGAATATTTTCTTTCTTTTTTATAGATCTTTATTGGCGTGTAATTGCTTCACAATACTGTGTTAGTTTCTGTTGTACAACAAAGTGAATCAGCCATATGCATACATATATCCCCATATCCCCTCCCTCTTGAGCATCCCTCCCACGCTCCCTATCCCACACCTCTGAGTCATCGCAAAGCCCAGAGCTGATCTCCCTGTGCTATGCTGCTGCTTCCCAGCTATCTATTTTACATTTGGTAGTGTTTATATGTTGCTGCTACTCTCACTTCACCCCAGCTTCCCCCTCCCCACCCCGTGTCCTCAAGTCCATTCTCTATGTCTATGTCTTTATTCCTGCCCTGCCACTAGGTTCATCAGTATCTTTTTTATTTTTAGATTCCACATATATGTGTTAGCATACGGTATTTGTTTTTCTCTGTATGTGTTAGCATATGGTATTTGTTTTTCTCTTTCTGACTTATTTCACTCTGCATGACAGACTCTAGGTCCATCCACCTCAATACAAATAACTCAATTTGTTTATTTTTATGGCTGAGTAATATTCCATTGTATATATGTGCCACATCTTCTTTATCCATTCATTTGTCAATGGACATTTAGGTTGCTTCCATGTCCTGGCTATTGTAAATAGAGCTGCAGTGAACATTGTGCTACATGTCTTTTTTTT
>NW_006794406.1:1342042-1343415 GCF_000442215.2 Lipotes vexillifer | reverse complement strand
GTGGTACGCGGGCCTCTTACTGTTGTGGCCTCTCCCGTTGCGGAGCACAGGCTCCAGACGCGCAGGCTCAGTGGCCATGGCTCATGGGCCCAGCTGCTCCGCGGCGTATGGGACCCTCCCGGACCAGGGCACGAACCCGTGTCCCCTGCATCGGCAGGCGGACTCTCAACCACTGCGCCACCAGGAAAGCCCTACATGTCTCTTTTTGAATTGTGGTTTTCTCAGGGTATATGCCCAGTAGTGGGATTGTTGGGTCATATGGTAGTTCTGTTTTTAGTTTTTTAAGGAACCTCTATACTGTTCTCCATAGTGGCTGTATCAATTTACATTCCCACCAGCAGTGCAGGAGGGGTCCCTTTGCACCACACCCTTTCCAGCATTTACTGTTTCTAGATTTTTTGATAATGGCCATTCTGACCAGTGTGAGGTGATACCTCATTGTAGTTTTGATTTGCATCTTTTCATGTGCCTCTTGGCCACCTGTATGTCTTCTTTGGTGAAACGTCTATTTAGGTCGTCTGCCCATTTTTTAATTGGATTGTTTGTTTTTTAGATATTGAGCTCCATGAGCTGTTTGTATATTTTGGAGATTAATCCTTTGTCCATTGTTTCATTTGCAAATATTTTCTCCCATTCTGAAAGTTGTCTTGTCGTCTTATCTATGGTTTCCTTTGCTGTGCAAAAGCCTTTAAGTTTAACTAGGTCCCATTTGTTTATTTTTGTTTTTATTTTCATTACTCTAGGAGGTGGGTCAAAAAAGATCTTGCTGTGGTTTATGCCAAAGAGTATTTTTCCTAAGTACCACATCTTCTTTATCCATTCCTCTGCTGAAGGACATTTACATTGCTTCCATGTCCTGTCTATTGTAAATAGTGCTGCTGTGAACAATGGGGTGCATGTGTTTTTTTGAATTATGGTTTACTCTGGTTATATGCCCAGGAGTGGGATTGTTGGGTCATATGGTAATTCTATTTTTAGTATTTTAAGGAACCTCCATACTGTTTTCCATAGTGGCTGTATCAATTTACATTCCCACCAACAGTATATGAGGGTTCCATTTCAGGAGAGATTAACATTTGAATTGGCAGACTGAAAAAAGCAGATGGCCCTCCCCAGTGAGGGTGGGCCTCATCCAATCAGTTGAAGGCCTGAACAGAATAAAAGGCTGAGTTAGAAAGAATTCTTTCTTGCTGCCTGTCTTTCAGCTGGGGCATCAGTCTTCTGCCTTCCAAGTCGAACTCAGACTGGAATTTGCACCACCCTCTTGCAGCAGAGTCAGTACAATGTCCTGCGTACACAGGTGCTCAGGACACTGTGCAGAGGAATGGCAACGCCCTTTAATGCAAGAACAAGTCAGATCACGTCCAGAGTGC
>NW_006794406.1:1333313-1342032 GCF_000442215.2 Lipotes vexillifer | reverse complement strand
ATTATATATTAAAGCTGACTATTCCCCTAAGGGGTAGGTTTCATTTTCACAATCTAATTGCTCACTCATGCAAAAAAAAAAAAAGAATCAGAAGGTCATCTTTCCAGGAAACAATAAAACAATTATGAGAAAGCAGTGAGGTACCTGTAAAATTTTTTCTTTCATTAAAAAATTAATACATTTTATTTTTTAGACCAGTTTCAGCTTCCCAGCGAAACTCAGGAGAAAGTACAGAGAATTCCACGTAACCCCTTCGCATCAACATACCTCACCAGTGTGGCAAAACTGATGAATCAACATTGATACACCATTATCAACCAAAGTCTGCAGTTTACATTAAGCTTCACTCTTAAAGTACTCTTATATTAAGGTACACTCTATGAATTTGACAAATGTATAATGACATGTATCTACCATAATAGTATCACACAGATCAGTTTCACTGCCCCCCAAATCACCTATGCTCCATCTTTATATCCTTCTCTCCCCGCAGGCCCTGGCACAACTGATCTTTTTACTGTCTCCATAGTTTTGCCTTTTCCAAAATGCCATATAGTTGGAGTCATATAGTTAAGTACCTTTCAGACTGGCTTCTTTCACTTAGTAATATGCATTTGAGGTTCCTCCATGTCTTTTCATGGCTTGATAGTTCATTTCTTTTTATCACTGACTAATATTCCATTGTATGGAGGTACCATAGTTCATGTAATCAGAAATGAAAGAGGAGATATTATAAATGATACCACAAAATACGAAGGATCATAGGATCATAAGAGACTACTATAAACAATTACACACCAACAAATTGTATAAGCTAGAAGAAATGGATAAATTACTATAAATACAGCCTACCAAGACTGAATTATGAAGAAATAGAATTTGAGCTGACCAATAATGAACAAGGAGATTGAATCAGTAATCAAAAAACTTCCAACCAAGAAAAGCCCAGGACCAAATGGTTTCCCTGGTGAATTCTACCAAACATGTAAGAAAGAATTAATGCCATTTCTTCTCAAACTCTTCCAAAAACCTGAAGAGGATGGAATACTCCCAAACTCATTTTATGAGGCAATTACATCAAAGCCAAATAAGGACACTACAAGAAAAGAAAAATACAGGCCAATATCCCTGATCAGTATAGACACAAGAATCCTAACAAAATATTAGCAAATCAACTTCAACAGAACATTAAAAGGATGATACACCATGATCAAGTGGGATTTATCCCTGAGATGCAAGGATAGTTCACCATATGCAAATTAAATGTGATATATACCACATTAACAGAATGAAAGATAAAAAATATATAATCATCTCAATTGATGCAGATAAAGCATTTAACAAAATTCAACATCCTTTCATGACAAAAACTGTCAACATCCTAGAAGAAAACATAGGCAGTAAGCTCCTGGACATCAATCTTGGTGATAATTTTTTAAAATCTGACACCAAAAGGAAAGGCAACAAAATCAAAATAAATAAGTGGGTCTACATCAAACTCAAAAGCTTCTGCATAGCAAAAGAAACCATCAACAAAATGAAAAAGCAAGATATACAATGAGAGAAAATATCTGCAATCATATATCTGATAAGGGGTTAATATGCAAACTAAAAAAAAGAATTCGTACAAGTCAACAGCAAAAAAAAAATATGAATTTAAAAATGGGTAGAAGATCTGAATAGACATTTTCCCAAAGAAGACATATAGATGGTCAACAGGTACATGAAAAGGTGTCCAACATCACTAATCAACAGAGAAATGCAAACCAAAATCACAATAAGTCACCTCACACCTGCTAAGATTGCTATTATCAAAAAGACAAGAAATAACAAGTGTTGGTGGGGATGCAGAGAAAAGGGAAACCTTGTACACTGTTGGTGGGAATGTAAATTGGTAGAGCCACTATGGAAAACAGTACAGTACATTCCTCAAAAAATTAAAAATAGAATACGATCTAGCAATCCCGCTTTTGGGTGTATATTCGAAGGAAATGAAATCAGGATCTTGAAGAAATATCTGAACTCTCATGTTCACTACAGCATTATTTACAGTAGGCAAGGCATGGAAACAACCTAAATGTCTTTCCACAGATAAATGCATAAAGATGATGTGGTACATTTACACCAGGGAATATTATTCACCCATGAGAGAGAAGGAAGTCCTGCCATTTGTGACATGGATAAACCTTAATGGCATAATGCTAAGTGAAATAAATCAGACAGAGAAAGACAAATACTATATGATCTCACTTACATTGGGTTGGCCAAAAAGTTCGTTCGGGTTTTTCCGTGACATCTTACTGCAAAACCTGAACAAACTTTTTAGCCAACCCATAAGAGGAATCTTAAAAATTCAAAATCATAGAAACCTATCATAGAATGTTGGTTGCCAGGGGCTGAGGACTGGAGGGAATGAGATATTGACCAAATGGTATAAACTTCCAGTTATAAGATGAATAAGTTCTGGGGATCTAATGTACAACATGGTGACTACAGTTAACCCACACTTTATTGTAGACTTAAAAGCTGCTAAGAGAGTAGATCTTAATAGTTATCACAGGCACACAATAAGGTAACTATGTAAAGGGATGGGTGTGTTAACTAATGCCTTACTGTGGCAACCATTTCACAATGTATAGGTGTATCAAATCATCAGTTATATACTTTAAACTTACACAATGTTATATGACAACATCTCAATAAAGCTGGATAAAAAATAAAAGTAAAAATGGAATGGTGTGTATATCTACACTGTTATTATCTGTATCACTGCTCTTCAAAGTAGGCTGTCTTCAAATTGCTACTTATCCATCAGACACAAGGTATAAAGTCCCTGCCAGAACACAAACTCACTACTTGCTTCTAGAGAAAGGCTTCCTGTGAAAAACTGGCAGCTGAACTAACACAGTATTTCATGTTGTAGCTGATTAACATTCAGCAGATTATTAGCATGGATAGTTAACAAGCATTTCACAGAGCGGCACTGGTCCATGGACCTCGAGTAGCACTGATCACTATTTTCATACATCAGCCCTTAGATTTTGGCTTCCTTTCCCACACTACTGAGACCAACTTCTTCAACAGTGAATTCTTTTGCATTCTCCTTGATCTTCTGCAGAAAATGCTGATCTCTTGAAACCCTTTAATTTTGGCACTTTGATTAAAATGTACATGGTAGTTATCCTTATATATCTTTGACTTTTCCTTTTTTGTCCCCTTGGCCATCTTTTCATTCTCTTTCTGCCACCTGACTAAAGGCATCCTTTAGGTCCTAACCACAGACCTTTTTTTCTGCTCTCTCTTTTCCCTCTTGATGTGCAATCTCATATGTTACCAAGATCTGTCTCAACCTTCACCTCTTGTGCAGAAGCTGAGTGTTGATGTTTTCTGTACCCCTTGCAACATCAAGCACAAACTTTTCTGCATATAGTAGATGCTCAGTAAATATCTATGGAATTGAGAAAGTAGTGAATTATGTGCATCATTTGGCACTATTGTCAGCTAATAGAGTTAGTCTGTTCTTACCACATTAAGAAGTAATAAAGAAGCACACTGATTTGTGAAGTAGTAATAGTTACTGTGTTAAAAATATTAAATAAAATTAAATATTAAATACTAAGCAAAACCTGAGAAAATTAAAATGGAAATGTTTAAAAATATGAAAAGTAAAAAATGTTAAAGGTTAGTTATTTCATAGCTGCATACGGTGAATTAAATTTATAATGAGAAAAAGAATATGACAGGGATAAAATGGTCCTAATATTGGATTTTTACCTTTTCCTATTGCCAGGAGCTCTGCATTCCAAAATTCAATCAAATGTAGCGAAAACAGATAACTACAACCTGAAAATAAATCATTTCCTTGATGGTTTTGCTATCAAAACTCAAACACAAAAGGAAATGTACATTTTAAAAGCATCATATATCTGAATCACTTTCCGGTATGCTTCGTAATCTGCCCAGTAGAATCTGCCCATTAGTCTTTTTAAACTTCCTTAAGAGTTCTGCCCCCACCCCGCAGGTTCTTGACAATAGCTTCAATACTGGTAAAACCTCAGCCTTTAGCCATAGTTTTTAATTCCTAACAGACATTTCTCTACTTTTTAATTATTTCTATAAACAAATATGATAACACTGAATGTTAAAACAAGTATTCATTTGATGGAAACCAATAATCAGTTTACTATATAATGCATAAGTCAAATGCACTATGAAAATGATACTCTGGTGCCTCTGTGATTGATACACAAAATGCAGAAGCTGGGGAAAGGAAAGAACACAGCAGTGTGCAAATTTGCAAGAATTAACAAGGCTGCTGTTTCAGCATAAACACCCAATAACCACAGAACTCAGTAGTACTCATCTGGCCTCAAGCAAAGTAATTAATCACAGGACAGGTCAGTGTAAAACTGACTATGGAAAATATTGAACATCATGGGATTTAATTTTAGTGGTATTCAGGTGCCGATTTAAATAACTGTAGAGTAATGCTTTGCTTTTTAGGACAGTAGTAGATATTTATCATGCTTACAGTAACCATCAAAAAGATAAACTAAAAATAATTACTATATGTACTGAAGGATTTGAGGGTTATTTTACTATTATTTTTATTCTTTTTTTTTCTGAAAAGAAGGTTAGTTTTGAATCACTCCCAGCTAACATTTAATTTTTGAGGACTGTACTAATCAGCTTGTGACAACAGTCCTATGGATCAAAAGAGTGAATCCTCATTACAGCATCAAGCCCAGCAACTGCTCAGAAGGTTCCCAGAAGAAAGCGGTGGCAGGGGTGACTGAACAAAAGATAAAAACGGACTATTCAAAGTCCTTTAATATTTACATAGATAGCATTTGACAGTATTTCATGTACCTTTATTTTTATTCTTAATTTTATTTGTTTAAGCAAAAATATAGTTTATTGGGAGCTCACAAAATCAATGAAGGCTCAGGAACAGGCAGGGAAAAAAGGCAGGAGGCTGCAGGCTTGGCGGCTGGAAGCAAAATAACTGTCAGTGGTATGTTGCTGTATATCCTCAATGTGATGAACACATTATGTCTTACATATGATTTCTGAACATCAGAAATGTTCACGAAGAGTCTCTAAAACCACCAAATAAGAGACAGCCTGAACCCAACAATGATCTCACTTATATGTTTACTGTCAGCAGTCCTACTACCTTCAAGTCTTTATAAGAAACCTGCTTAAGAAATAAGATGAACTAATGGGCAAAACAGACAGTACATGTAATGGGTGTTCTGAGGAGGAGATTAGGGCGGCCCCACCCATGTGACACAGCAGGAAATTGTTCCAGCCAGATGCAGCAGGGGAGAATGAATACTGAGGGTCTGTGGGCCGCCAGGCACTGCACTTGGCACAGGGCATGCAAAGGACCAGAAAAGAAAAAAAGGTACTGGCTCCACCCCTCAAGGGGAACTTAAGAGTCCTCACACTCAGCCTTCCGCACTTGCTCCCTCGATGGTACTGATTCCTTCAAAATGCCTTGTGGCTGCCCTTTTCCCAGCTCCATCCACACCTCCTTGGCTGTGCTGGGTCTTCATTTCTGTGCGAGGGCTTTCTCTAGTTGCAGCGAGCGGGGGCCACTCTTCATCACTGTGCGCGGGCCTCTCACTATGGCGGCCTCTCTTGTTGCGGAGCGCAGGCTCAGTAGTTGTGGCTCACGGGCCCAGTTGCTCCGCGGCATGTGGGATCCTCCCGGACCGGGGCACGAACCCATGTCCCCTGCATTGGCAGGCAGACTCTCAACCACTGCGCCAACAGGGAAGCCCCTCACTCATTCCTCTCCCTCACCATCCATGCAGCGTCCTGTGTATTCTACCTACTACTACCCGCCCAATCTCCCTCCCCCTCACCACTCCTCACACACATCCTGTCTCTCCAGCCTCAGGTCAGGCCTCCATCAGCTCTTACTTGACTGCTTCCATGCCCCTAATGTGAATTATTTAACATCAAGTCTCCATTTCTTTATTTTTAAAACGGAGATGATGATGGTGATACTTAATAATAATACCATCCATCTTACAGATTTCTTTAGAAAATGAAATGAATTGATACACATAGAGCACTTAGAGTGTCTGTAGCACAGTAAATACTCAGTTAGTGGTAGTTATTATTGATTGAGAGTGCCAGAGAGAGGAAGAGGGATAAAAACAAAGTTCAAGACCTCCGACACCACCCAAACTGTTAATATAATTACACTACGCTATAGTTATTTGTTCACTTGTCTGTATCTCCTACCAGACTATAAATTCATTCTGCATCTAGAAAATAGTAGGTATGTAACAAGTGCTTACTGAATTTTAAAAAAACATTTATTTGTAATTATATACTCATTTAATAGCCTTTAATGACATTTTAATCAAATAGTGACTGGAGAGTATGATTATAAAAATACAGGGAACACAGATTTTTTTTTATTATCATGGGCTTTATCCTCTTTTCTCAAAACTAAAAATTACATAGGCAGAGCACACTCAGGCTCTAGTGGAAAGTGATGGTCAAATATTTAACTCTCCAAAATGTCATATTTGAATCACTTTGCCATCACATATGCAAAGCTATGTGAGACAGTCAAGACATCTGCTTCCTTGGTCAGAAAGTACAGGCATTCATGGAGATTGAAGCTGGAGATAGCAAATGGTAAACAACAGCCTCCAGAAGCTACAGGGTGGCCCACTGCCCAGGGCTGCCACAGGGAAAAGGGTAAGAGGCTGACTCATCCCATTTCTCACATACACTCCAGATCATAAGCCCTCTAATTCCTCCTGCTACCTCTGGTTTAATACTTCCTCATTCAATTCTGTTCAACAGTACTTTGATGGACTTCACTAGTCCTCAGCTAGTCAGTCACTTTCAGAGAGGTCACTGGTGAAAGGGACTGCAACACATGACACATCTTCAATTCCTTTTTTTTTTTTATACAGCAGGTTCTTATTAGTCATCAATTTTATATACATCAGTGTATAATCTTCAATTCATCAGTGTCAATCTTCAATTCCTTTTTAAAAAAAAGTTTCCATGGGGCTTCCCTGGTGGCGCAGTGGTTGAGAGTCTGCCAGCCGATGCAGGGGACGTGGGTTCGTGCCCCGGTCCGGGAAGATCCCACATGCCGCGGAGCGGCTGGGCCCGTGAGCCATGGCCGCTGAGCCTGCGCGTCCGGAGCCTGTGTTCCACAACGGGAGAGGCCACAACAGTGAGAGGCCCGCGTACCGCAAAAAAAAAAAAAAAAGTTTCCAGCTTTATTGAGATATAATTAACACAACACACTGTGTAAGTTTAAGGTATACAATGTGATGACTTGATACACATATATATTGTGAAACGATTACCACAATAAGGTTAGTTACACATCCATCACTTTACACAGTTATCTTTTCTCGTATGTATGTACTAAGAACTTCTAAGAGCTACTCTTTTAGAAACTTTTAAGTCTACAATACAGTATTATTTACTACAGTCACCCTGCTGCACATTAGATTCCCTAGAACTTTCTCATCTTACAACTGGAAGTTTATGCCCTTTGCCAACATCTCCCCATTTCAACTACTCCCCAGCCCCTGGCAACCACCATTCTATTCCCTGTTTCTGTAAGTAAGGTCATACAATATTTGTCTTTCTCTGTCTGACTTATTTCACTCAGCATAATGTTCTCATGGTTCATCCATGTTGTTGTACATGGCAGGATTCCCTTCTTTCTCATGCGTAATATTCCGTTACACACACACACACACACACACACACACACACACACCACATATTCTTTATCCATTCATCCATGGACAGACACTTGGGTTGTTTCCATATCTCAGCTATTATGAATACTGCTGCAATGAGCATGGGAGTGCAGATGTCTCTTTAAGATCCTGATTTCATTTCCTTTTTTATATGCCCAGATATGGGATTGCTGGATCATATGGTAGTTCTATTTTTAATTTTTTGAGAAACCATAATGTTTTCCACAGTGGCTGCACCAATTCACATTCCCACCAACAGTGTATAAGGGTGCCCTTTTCTCTGCATCCTCACCAACATTTTTTATCTCTTGTCTTGGTAATAGCCGTCCTAGTAGGTGTGAGGTGATTTCTCATTGTGGTTTTCCCTGATGGTAATGTTGAGCATGCCCATATGCCTGCTGGCCAGTTGTATATCTTCTTTGGAAAAATGTCTGTTAATATCCTTTGCCTATTTTTTAATCACAGTATTTGGGTTTTTGCTATTAAGTTTTATGAGCTCCTTACATATTTTGGATATTAATTCATTACCAGATATATGGTTTGCAAATAGCTATAGTTATAATGCTTCAGAAAGGAGGGACCTTGCATATGAATTTAGAGAGGTGGCAGAGGGTGGACAGGATAAGGCTTTGTGGGGGACTTCACACTTGTTGGCTGGGATAAACCTTGGAAGATGGACAAGGTAGACAGAGAGGTGAGTAGGAGGTTAAGGTAGAAGGAATGGTCATTAGCAAGGCTGAGAGGTGGAAAGGCCCTCAGGTGGAAGAGAGTGTTTGGAGAACAGTTACAGCTGCAAGATCAAATGAACAGATGGGAGAACACAGATGAGGATGAATGATAATGACGCAGCATGAAGGCACACTCCGGGGGTCTGGCAGAAAGGCTTTGAGGAGCTCTGGGGGACCTGAGTGGGGGGGGGGGGCGGGGAAAGTTCACCACCCAGTCATCTGCCCGATGGGTTGTGAAGG
>NW_006794406.1:1327034-1333233 GCF_000442215.2 Lipotes vexillifer | reverse complement strand
CGGGGGGGGGGGGGGGGGCGGTGAAAGTTCACCACACAGTCATCTGCACGATGGTTTGTCAAGGGACAACCAGAGGAGGAGAAAGTTAAGTGGCTACTAGAATGTTCTAAGCAAGAAGGAAGGGGGTGTCAGATTCAGAAAATAACAAGATGGGAAAGGATGAATCCAAAACGCTATTCTGACCCATCAAAAGGTGAGGGAGTCTGCAACCAGGTGAGCCTAAAGATGAGCAGTCTTCTTTTCCCACAAAGGGCCAGACAGAGCATGACCAGGGATCCCAAGTTAGCCCAAGGAGAGAAACAGATAATGTTTACTGAAGGTGTGATGTGTATCAGATATAGCACTTAGTGCATTATGTACCTTATCTCAATCTAATCTCTGAATCAACCTATTCTGAGAGTTATGCTCTATGATCGCCAATTTACAGATGAAAAAACATAGGTTTACAGAAGTCAAATGACTTGCCTATGCTCAAAGAATAAATAGTGAAGAGGGTGAATAACCCAATAGATATTAATTAGAATAGCATCCACTATTTGTCAGGGACTGTGGGAAACAATGGCAAACAGGGAGATATGGTCCCTCCCGCTGTATTCAAACTCAGATCTGACGCTTAGCTCTTCCCTTTCTTCCTTCCACCACTGCTTTACTCTTATGAAAGAAGCCCCTGGTCTAACGCAGTTATAGCTTTTGACTAACGCCATGTTGGGCTGATATTAAGCCTAAATTTAATTTTTTTTAAAAAAATCATTATTACTTGGCTGAAGAATGTGTTTTAACCCTTTCATTTAAAATGCTGATGATCACAGGAATCCACAGTAAGCTGTGCTCAACTGTTCGTTATTCATATGCTAAGCAAGAAAAGCTGATACCATCTCTCAGATCAATGTAAAGGAACAGTTTACACCAAAACTTGGGCCTTCTCACTCGTGCCATCCACGATTATTTTAGCTTCAAAATAATCTGCCAGATATCAGAATACAGAGTACAAAAATCTATTTAGGTCAGACTACCTAATTAATTTGAACAGATCACACGAGAAAGAAAAATCCATGAATAATTTGCATATTTTATATGCAGGATGTTAAAAAAATTGAAATACACATGGAATTCTCTGAGAATTAGAAAACATTTCTTTATTCACTTAATAAATATTTATTGAATACTTACTAAGCCTGAGGCAACATTATAAGTGTTGTGAGAGATACAGAAATTACTCAGACAGGATACTCTTTCTAGGTGTTTCAGTGTGGTACAGTGTAAGACACAAGGAAGCCAGACATAATTCTAGTTTAAGGCATGGGTCTCTTGCACTTCTGCATGTATTATGAGTGAGGCACTGACTGTCCTTGTTCTGAACTCTCATTTCAGGGATGTTTCTATAGCAAATGGCCTTTGATGACAGAGTGATATCTCCCTTCAGAGCAAAGAGCAGTTCTGTTTACTCAGAGACAGAATGTTTCTTTGCAGAGCAAAGGGTAGGCATGCTTACTGTCCAGTATAATAATGTTTTCTTCCAGAGCAAAGGACAGACATGTTTCCTACGCATTCTAAAAGATTCAGGTTCCCTAAGCTCAATGATCCTCAATGACCCAACCCACTTTGTGTGAGTTAAGAGTTTCATGTCTTCTAGCCACATCTCTGAACCAGTGATAGACTAACTTGCTGGTTTCCAACTTGGATAAATCACAAATCTTTGACAGTTCTTGATAGTGGTAGGTTACAAAAATGGCAACAAATTCTTCCCCTGCCTGCATCCATGCCCTTTGGTATCCTCACTGACACTGACTCAGCCTGGCCACGTGGCTTGCTTGACCAATGGGACATTAGTAAACAGGAGACAAACAGGAGCTTGAAAAGCACCTGTGCATTGAAGATAGCCCTCTTGCTGTTTTTAGAATTTAGCTGTCATGTGAAAAAGCCCAGGCTAGCCTGTTTGTGAGAAATACATGCCCAGTGTCCCCTACAACTCCAGCCATAAGCCTACCAATCACCAAACAGGTAAACAAAGCCAACTCAGATCATCCAGTCTCCAGGCAACTCTCCAGTTAACCGCTGACGTAAGAATGAGTCCAGCATAGATCAGAGAAACTGGCAGACCAGAGGAACTACTATCCAGCTTCTAAGTTTTGGGGTGGTTTGTTATGACAAAAGCTAACAAAAGATACAGGGTATACGGCAAAAACAATGTCCAGTGTAGTGACTATATTACAAGCTCCATAGGGTTCAGTCTATGTCTGGTTAAATATTATAACTCCAGCACTTATCACAATGCCTAGAAAAGAGATAAGTGCCAAGGGTTCCAACTTTGTCTTGGTTTCTCCATCTGAACAATCAATACACAAGTCACTGAAATTTCACCTCACAAGCAGGTCATGAGATTGAAGGGACTGCGTATGAATCCAGCAGGGCACATGGTTCAGTGGAAAA
This sequence comes from Lipotes vexillifer, assembly GCF_000442215.2. NCBI lineage: Eukaryota > Metazoa > Chordata > Mammalia > Artiodactyla > Lipotidae > Lipotes > Lipotes vexillifer. The sequence goes on along the minus strand of NW_006794406.1, from coordinate 1,330,803 downwards.
AGCACAACTTGGTACTCAAGGAGACAGGTGCTCTGGTGTGTGAAAATCAGCTCTCCTACTTAATATCTGGCAGTCCTTGGGCAAGTTATTTAAACATATTGTACTTCAGTTTTCTAATCTACAGAATGGGAATCATAAAGCTTTCTTCACAGGCTTTATAACATCAGTATTTTAAAGGAGGCACTCTGTGCATGACCTATCAGAGTATGAGGGGCATTGTGGTAAAAGAGGTGAATAACTTGGAATAGCTGCAAACATCGTTAAATGCCAGCAGCAAGTAAAATGCTCTTCAGTGCTCACATGTACACATTCACTTGCACATGCTCTCTCTCTTATACACACATGCACAAAATCAAACCCCAAATTAAATTCAAAATCCAACCCACAGAGACCTAGGAGGAGAGAAGCCAAGCACCAAGAGGTCTATATTATGGTCCACAAGAAGAAAAAACTCATATTTTATAATGTGCACATGTTATATATAACAACCCAAAGTATGTTGTTTCAAAAGCCCTCCAAATAATATAAGCTTTCTGGAAGATTAATCCCTGACAGTGTGAGAGTGTATAAAATGTACATTATATTGATGAAACTAAAAGGTCACTTTACAGACACTCCATTTCATTTCTGCAGTTTAGAATTATGTAAATCCCTACTTTTAATTTTAGATAGATATTTTAAGTAATCACCTCTTTTTTTTTTTTTTTTGTGGTACGCAGGCCTCTTACTGTTGTGGCCTCTCCCATTGCGGAGCACAGGCTCCGGACGCGCAGGCTCAGTGGCCATGGCTCACGGGCCCAGCTGCTCCACGGCATGTGGGATCTTCCCGGACCAGGGCACAAACCCATGTCCCCTGCATCGGCAGGTGGACTCTCAACCACTGCGCCACCAGGGAAGCCCTGTAATTACCTCTTTATCTTCTACATTACCAGGTTTCATCACATTTAAAACTTTTTTTAATCTTTATTTTACGATTTGGCATCTTTGAAAATTCTCTTTAACTGCCAGCCAGCAACTGAGTACAGTTGATATTGTCTCTTAAACATCAAAATACAAGGTGACTACTGAAAATTTCCAAATCAAACCAAAAAACTGCCCCAGGCTGGATTTGGTTTCTGTATCTTTTGAGACTTTGGTAAGAAAAAGTTTTTTTAATTCACAATTAAATTTATATTCTAATTTATATATAGATTGTATACTATTATGTTTTGAATTTCTTACCTAATCACTAGTTAACTGAAATAACATTGAAAAAATTAAATAAGAATTAAATCATGTATATTCAGAAATGAATACTTCAAAAAAATCTGGTTATTAATTGTCACAATTTTCTTTCTTATATCCGTATAAGGGGTAGAATGGAATGCTGGTTAAGACTCAGACGTGGATTTCAATTGTAGATCTGCCACTTCAGAACTGTGTGACTTATTACTTAACCTCTGAGTTACCTCAAATTACCTAATCTTTGAGATTCAGTTTCCTTACATGTAAAATGGTGATTTTTATAGCATGTGCATGTGTTTATAAAATGGATTGCTGTGAGGATTAAATGAGCTATGTATATAAAGTCCTTTGTCCATGACCTGAATCATAGGAAATACTAAATTAAATTAAATTTAGCTAAAACCATACTATACACTCTCCTTCAAAAAACAACAAAAACAACAAACACATCATCACATATCATTAGCCACTGGAAATCAAACTCCAAAGTTCTACTTAACAAGACGTCTTCAGCTAAACAGGCACTTGTGTGTCAACCATAAATATCCTTTAGGTCAATTCCATCTCTGTCCCTGGAGCAGAGACTTGGAAAGCTCCAGGACGAGAACATCCACAGAAAATAAAAAATCAGAAACACTGCATATATTTAGAGACCTTTTAAGAAATAAATTGTCTTACCGATTGTCCTTCTGATCCTGAATCCAGAAACATCCTGTCCTCAGCCTGCACCCCCATTATGGCGCACTACAATGCCAAGCTTTCTTTTGGTGGTAGAGTGTCAAACGCCCCTCAGCTCAGGTGCAAAGGAGAGGTCTGCTCTGCACTGGAGGATCCCAGCCCAGGGAGGATCCCAATGGGGCCCCAATCTCAGTCTGACCAGGAAAACCCCCCAACATTCACAACTCTGGGGACGATTATCTAATTGGCTGATGATTGTGTGACAGTTCAGGTAAACTGTCACCCTCTGTTTATTAGTATCTTAAGAGAAGCAAATAAACAGACAAACTACCTTGACTTACCCGGAAATAGTCGCTGCAGGCTGCTAGGACTGCCTTGTGAGCGTGGAATTTCTGTTCCTCAGCAATCAGGGTGACATCGCAGAGGATGCCGTCACTTCTCTGCTGATTCAGCGCTGCCAGGACGCTAGCAGTGTGAGATTCTGAGTGGCAGAGCCTCTGGCCTGTCAGCATTTCTTGAATACTGCGAGGAGGAGAGTGAAGAGAGCAAATCCAGTTAATGTTGTTCCTCTCATCAGCCCAGCCGCCCCCGGGCCCCCTCCCTCCGTCAAGAGCAACTCAGGGAGTGTGGATTCCAGTGTCTATAGTCCTCATTGTCTTTTTCTCCACCATCCTCTTGCTTTCCTTTTCTCTAATTCTCTCTTTTCCTCCCCCCAACAGGATTTCTTTCTCCTTCCTACTGGTCCCTCTCTTTGAGAATTTGTGTTTGTTGTGTGTCCATCTGTGTCTGTGTATTGGCCCATGTCTGCAGGCCTGTGAGCCTCTGCTTCTGGGCCCCTGTCCCCTCAGTATGTATACATCTCTGAGTGCAAAGCTTTTTCTGGATGTGTGTCTAGATGTGTGTAAATATGTGTGCAAATCCTTCCACTCTGGGACCCCCTCCCTAGCTCTCTGATTCCTTTTCTAGCTTTGTACCACTTGTGAGGGGTTAGCACAAGCTCAGAACTTGCCATGCACTGCTCTAGCACAGAACCCACTGCATGGCTCACCAGAGAAGAATTTACTCAGTCTCCCCACAAGACACAATACTCCATTAATAAATAAAATGAAACTGAGCAAATGTTAGTTAGGGGAAAAAAAGGCTACCAGTGACCATTTCATGTAAAAGGCCATTAATTAAACCATAGTGGCTTATTATTAAACTTAGGAAATTATGCACCACCAGGAGAACATCAAAAGAGATGCCATTGTAAAGAAAAAATTTAAGGCTGAAAGTAAAATATATCTATTTTATTAGCCTGCAACATCTTGTGTGATCTTCATATTAGACTTATGAATGACTGTGCAATCTATTTTCTGCTCTATTTTGTGAAATTACTAAACTTACCCATTGTGAAACTTATCCCTTCACTCCCTACCCCAACCTAAAATATTCATCCCATATCCTTTCAAAACTCCTGAGTGAAACCCCAGATCTTCCTATAATAATGCAGAAGTAATGCTATAAACACCAAATGCAAATGGAATTTGTGGATAGTTATGAACAATTCCAGCTTAGATACATGAAAATCTCCACGGCACTCTAGAATCTCAGAACCGACACTGGACTAAAATGAGTGAGCTGCACCAGTCGTAAGTTACTCCCAGAATGAGAGCAAGGGCCATCAAGCTCTATTTCTGGCCTGCGACTCTTCTTGAAACCGAGTAAGGTTGCCATAAGGATGAACGAGCACTGTGTCTCTCCCATCCTGATAACTTGACCTCTGGTTCCTTCCTCTGAATGTGAAAGAGCCTCTCAGGAGAGCCAGGGAGTCGCCACCAGCCAAGCCTGCATGGTTGGGCCGCCAGTTGGCTGGTAAATTACGGTT
>NW_006794406.1:1325452-1327024 GCF_000442215.2 Lipotes vexillifer | reverse complement strand
AATTAGGGTTCAGCATAAATCACCTTAAAGTAAACCAAATGCTTCCCAGGAAATGCCAGAGTGCAGCCAGTAAGCTTTATCGGACACTTTTGACTGGGGAGCCTCAAAAATGTCAGAACTATTGAAAGAAAAACTAAATTTGACAGGAGATGATGATATAGTAAGTTCTCGTGGGAAGGTGGGAGGATTATTTTCAGTTGAAATGCAGCAGTGAGTTTTGAAATGGTTACTGTCATCGAATATTCATCTAGCAGCTCTAGCTACAGGCAGACTTTTAAAGTCAGTAATTGAAAACCACACTCAGAAGCATAAATAACACACAAATTGCTAGGCAAAGGCTAGAACGGAGATTAATTAGCATAGCTCAAAGAAATGAGGGAACAGAATAGTAATAGAAATATTATCTCAGCTAAGTAAGCTTTAGGATAGTCTTTGAAAAATCCTTCCTAAAAGGATGACATTTTTATATATTTTACAAACACAAAGCCCTTACTATGTTCCATGAATTGTTCTTAGCGATATACAATTAACAATTCATTTAATCTTCATAACAACATTATGAGGCAGGTACTAATATCTCCATTTCACAGATAAGAAACCTGATGGTGCAAGATTAGGCATTTTGAGAACCTATTACCATGAACATAATAATGTAATTTGTCCTCCTGCTTAAAATATAAAAGAAACAGAGACTTCCCTGGCGGCCCAGCGGTTAAGACTCTATACTTCCAATGCAGGGGGCACGGATTCGATCCCTGGTCAGGGAACTAAGATCCCACATGCCGCGTGGCCAAAAAAATTTAAAACATAAAAAATAAAAAATAAATAAAAGAAACAAACAAAACCTGAAAAAAACCCAAAAACTGATAATCTGTAAAGAAGATCTCAAAAACCTATGCTGGGGGAAAAAAATCACAAAGTCCATATTAATTTTATATTTAGATTGTGCATAGTTACTCTCAAAATCAAAGTTACCTTTGAAAAATAATACACATTAATATAACATGAGACAGTGATAGGAAATGTTTGAAATCATGCTTCAAAAACATGCCTCCTTTATAAAATGCAATATTGGGGCTTCCCTGGTGGCGCAGTGGTTGAGAGTCCGCCTGCCGATGCAGGGGACACGGGTTCGTGCCCCGGTCCGGGAAGATCCCGCATGACGCGGAGCGGTTGGGCCCGTGAGCCATGGCTGCTGTGCCTGCGCATCCAGAGCCTGTGCTCCGCAACGGGAGAGGCCACAACAGTGAGAGGCCCGCGTACCGCAAAAAAAAAAAAAAAACATTTATCTTTGCACTGACTAAGATAAGTTTGGGGAGAGAAAACAGATTTTACTTATACATTTATTTAAAACTCTCATAACTTTTCTCCCTTTTAATATCACCTTAAATGCTACATAAATGTATTTTGAAATTTCATTTGTAGTGGAACAGAAGAATACATTAAAATAATTGCTTATAATGTTTCCTTACTCATTTCCCAAATATAGAGCCACAATTCATGTCCTTATTATTAAGACTGAATCAGTATTTGCATTTCAGATATCTATAGACAGCGAATAAATCTTGCCAG
>NW_006794406.1:1295528-1325438 GCF_000442215.2 Lipotes vexillifer | reverse complement strand
GGAAAGAGCAGCTGTAAACTGAAATTTGGCAAAGAATAAAGGGCTCAGCTCTGAAACAATTGTGATGATGCACAATTTCACAGGATCATTCAGTTGGGCTTGAAATATTCAAGCTTAAAGAAAACAGCGTGCTAAATATTTAAGGCAACACTTGGCACAAGATTCCAAATATTTTGGAACCAATATGTTAGGACTCCTTAAAAGCAGAAACAAATACTCCAACATTTGGCAAGGAATAAAGGCTTATTAATCAACAGGTCATTACTGTATTCTGAAACTTCCTACTCAACTCTCAGATGTAAATCTGCAAAAAGTGTTAAGGCACAAGTGGTCACAGAACACAGCTGGAAAGCCATAGGCCCATGTGATAAAGCCAATAATTATAAACCAGGGAGGAGGTGATTCAAAGACTATCATGAACCATGTCTAAATTAGAATGGGAAGCAGACACATCCTTGCATATGGCTCCCTTGGCATCAAAATTATACAAATTAGCAATCTGAAACGAAGAAGAAAGGAAAAGTATATTCCTAAAACTTCCTAAATTACCAAGAAAACAAACAAACAAAAAACTCCATAAAACGGGAGTCACATTTCCCGAGAGTATACAGATTTGTGTGTCATCCTAATATTGGGAAAGGTCTTCCATGGATGCAATATTGCCACCTCAAAATTCACAAGTGGGTGCAAGAGGGTGACCTGGCTTCCTCAAGGCAATCCCAATACCCTTACCTCTGTGGAATTCCTTAGAACTGCACTGTCCAGTATAATAGCCACTAGCTACATGTGGCTATTGTGAACTTAAAATGTGTGTAGTCCAAACTGAGATGTGCTGTAAGTGGAAAATGTATGCTGGATGTCAAGGACATAGTGTGAAATAAAAGAATGCAAAAATATCTCATTAATATTTTTATACTGATTACATGTCAAAATGATAATATTTGGGGTATACTGGGTTAAATAGAATATATTGTTAAAATTCAGTCTACCTGTTTCTTTTTACTTTTTAAAAAATGTGTCTCCTCGAAAAGTTTAAATTATATATATACTTCGCACTATGGTTCTACGGGACAGTCTAAAAGTTCCCTGGGGATGTGTCCCTCATTTCTTTCCACCTGAACTCTAGAAGCGTTTCAGGTACCCCATCAGGTTGCCAATTAGCCTGGCTGTTCCTGAATCTCACAGGACCCAGCTTCTGCCAGGTACAACCCTGCCAGACTCCTTTAGCAAGAAATTGCTTTTTAGTGATGCCACGGAGCAACCATCTGATTGGCCAAATGTCAGCATCCAGTAACAGGGAGATAAATAAATGAGGTCTCAAGGACAGGACTATTCATGACTTCAAATCTTTAACTTTCCTTCTGGAATTGATGGTAAAAACTAAAAAGTCAAATGCAGAGCATAATGTTCATAACATGGTACAGCTCACTCACAGTGAAGCACTGTGTTAGTGCAAATCACTATTTCAAGTTCATAGTGAAGATTTCTGATCACAGAAATCTCTCAGATTCTCATTTTTTATAGCATAAATTTTGACTGAGTTCAGTCAGTTTGCAAGACATGAATTCTAAAACAGCTGTCTGTTTTTTAAACATCTGTATTTCAAATGTAAAATTTCAAGTCAATTTCTATATCAATGTTTACTTAGTATTTAGATATACAAAATATATGCAGGTAGTTTTCAAGTAAGGTCACCAATAAGGTATTATATACTTATATATCAAACACAGTTAAGTAGCATAGAGATCCTCACTGCTTAAATAGATTACGCAAAAAAGAAAAGGACTGGGCAAAAAACCTGATAGTACTAGGATTATGCATGATTATCTCAGTTCAGTTTATTGATAAACTATGCCCTAATCACTTCAATTCCACAGTCAAAATATTTTAATACAAATTAAATACATTAATATTGAAACAATCTTATTTATTTAAGCAGACGGGCTGTGAAAAAAAAACCCAGCATGGGGGCTTCCCTGGTGGCGCAGTGGTTGAGAGTCTGCCTGCCGATGCAGGGGACACGGGTTCGTGCCCCTGTCCGGGAAGATCCCACATGCCATGGAGCGGCTGGGCCCGTGAGCCATGGCCGCTGAGCCTGCACGTCCGGAGCCTGTGCTCCGCAACGGGAAAGGCCACAACAGTGAGAGGCCCGCGTACAGAAAAAAAAAAAAAAAAAAAACCAGCATGGAACTTAATTTTATTTTTTATAGAACACTTTGTAATTTGTAAATACCTTAAAATTAATGCTAGCAATTAATAACAATGGTCAAAATAATAAGCAAAGAAAATACAATATGCTTAACGAATGACCAAGAAATAATGAAGACTATGCAAGTTAATTACAAATGGATACTTAAGGAAAGGAACTTAAATATAAATGGATAGTCTTGTTGCATTCCTTCCTTCCTTCATTCACTCAAACATTTATTCATCCTGTGCCAGGTATTGGACCAGACACTGGAGATAAAATGGTAAACAAACCAAACTCTGTAGCAGCCCTCACAGAACCCGCAGTTTAGCAAGGTAGTTACACTTTAATAAAATAATCTGGCCTCCCTGAAGAAGTAATGCTGGAGCTGCAGGTTGAAGGATGAGAACAAGTTACCATGGCAAAATGGGGACAGCAGAGTTTTCCAGGTAGGGGAACAGCAAATGCTCTGATCCTGTGGCAGTGGGGGGCATGGACCTAACACACAGTCCACAGAATGTTCAGGGCTGGGACCCTGAGGACAAGCGCCGGCGTGGTACAGGATCTGGAGCTCAGAAGGAGGTCTTGGCTAGAGGTGTAAAACTCATGTGGATAGAGAGAATAACGGAAGCACAGCTGTGTCTCCAGAACACAGCTGAGAGACAACCAATAGTCAAAGGCTGCTGAGAAGAAAGATAGGATTCAAAACATAGAAGCGGGGCTGGGCTCAGCTGTGGGAAAGGACTGCCTTTTGCGTAGAAGGAGGGAAGGAATATTAAAACTTTGGGCATTTTTTGGCTTGTTGGATCGAAAGATTCGGTGGAACCAATCTCCACTGGACAACGAAGGCATGGAAACACAGTATTTGGGTTCATCTGGGCTGGGATTTTGTCAGGCAAATGGATCAAAAATGCAGAGAGCAAGGGAAATTAAGGATTTAAAAGAGTGATAGATTCTAAACTGGCTAAGAATGGAAATGAGGGAAGGAAAGTGTTGATGGATTGGTAGGAAGTGGCTGGGCCAGTTGCTTTACAATGTTGTGCTAGTTTCCACCATACAGCAAAGTGAATCAGCTATACGTATACATATATCCCCTCTTTTTTGGATTTCATTCCCATTTAGGTCACCACAGAGCACTGAGTAGAGTTCCCTGTGCTATACAGTAGGTTCTCATTAGTTATTTATTTTATACATAGTATCAATAGTGTATATATATCAATCTCAACCTCCCAATTATAAAGCAACTACACTCCAATAAAAATTAATTAAAAAAATAAACAATAAGACCCTACTGTACAGCACGGTGTACTCTACTCAATACTCTGTAATAACCTTTGTGGGAAAAGAATCTGAAAAAGAGCGAATATACATATATATGTATAAATGAATCACTTTGCTGTACACCTGAAACTAACACAATATTCTAAATCAACTATACTCCAAAAAAATTTAATAAAAAGAAAAGAAAAGAAAGAAAGTGGCCAGGCCAGTAATGAGACATTGCCATGAGGTCAAAGTGCAACCACTGTGGAGGTAGGTAAATCAGGAAGCTAGAAGGAGAGGAGGTCCTGCTAAGAATAAACTGGCTGATGCAGTAGTTTCAGAAAGAGAGCAACTACTGGGGATGCATGATCGACGGCGTGACCACGAGAGTAGTTGGTTCAGTGAGGAAGGTCAGAAGCAGGTTGAAGATCCAAGGCCACAAAGTCGGGCAGATCCTCCAGGCAAACACTGAGGGTACTGGGAAGTTGTAAAGGGTCTGTGGTGAGAAGGAAGACCATCAGCCAGATGCCAAATGCTCAGTGAATGTGGGGAGATGGCCCTGCGAACAGTGGAGAGGAAGAAGGGATGGAGAGAGCTGAAGAGCACCACCTTCAGAAGAGCCCGTCTTTGCTGTCGTTTTGTTGTCGACATCTTCTCAAACAACCGGTATGAGGAGTAATGACCTAGAAGCAAAACTGTGACCCAGCGTGACAACAATCTCTCTACCCATCCCTAAAATACATGAGATTTGAGGAAATAAGGCCACCACTTGAGAAGGCTACAAAGAACTGGTCCTCAGAAGAAGACAGGTCTCAGTGAAAGCAGGAGGTGCTTGGAGTTTTTCAGGGTGAGGAAGATGACACAGCACAGCACAGGTATGTTCCTGGTGCAATAGTTCCAGGTGGCACAGGGGAAGTTTGAAAAGTGCGCAAGGGGGTGCCTGTGTCCCAGCAGGGAAGGAAAGTCCATCGCAGAGATGATGGTGCTATGGAGGACAGATGGCGGTGGGATCAGAGTTGATCAGTGAAAGCAGAGATGGCAGATCTAAAGTAAAAAATCATTTGGAGAAGAATGCACATGGATCCTATTAGCCAGAAATAAATCACTTGGCTTAGCTGGTGGCAGACAGATACCACGGTCTCTATGTGCCATACTGGCTGGATGCCACATCCAGAGCAGGATTTCCCGACCTCAGTGAAACTGACATTCTGACATTTTTTGCTATGGTCATTATCCTGTACATTGTTAAGATGTTGACCAGGATCCCTGGCCTCTACCCACTAGATGCCAATAGCACCCCCGATCCTGGTGACAATCAAAAATGATGCCAGATATTACACAATGTACCCTGAGGGCAAAATATCCCCCACTGAGAGTCACCCATCTAGAGCAACACTCACTTGGGGAGCACAGAGGCACTATACTGGCTGTAGCAATGCCTCCATTTCTGAACACATTTTTGGAACTAGCCATCTCTAATAGCTTCAGAGTCATGGAAGAAAGCTGGTCTCGTTATTTCATAGACATACTCAATTCTTAGTATTTAAAAAGAAGGCATTTCCCAGGCTTATCACCTCTCTCATTCTTTGCTTTGAAGATCCCTTTGACGGTTTCCTCGAGGATGATGAAGACTTGCCTCCACTGAGAATATTCAAAGGAATACCCTGCATTTTCTTATTGACTGCCCCCTCAGTTCTGGGAATGTGCCAGGCTCCTTCCTGCCTGAGGGCATTTCCCCATGTCTTTCCCGCCCTTCAAATCTCAGTTCATAGAGCACTTCTTCAGGAAGGTACTACCTCATTCTATCAATCTTTCAAAGCACTTTCACAATTATATTTGTGTTACTGGTGTGACTTGTTTAATATCTGTTTCCCCCATAGAATATATATTTCATGAGAGCAGGAACCTTATTTGTTTTAGTCACTGCTGGATCCTCTGCACAAATAAATATCTGTTAAGTAAGTACTAGAGTAAAATCTTATGAGTATTTTAAGAATACATATTATACACCCTAAAGTGATTGCTTTAAAGGGGACAATAATCATATATATGTATAGTTTTCTGATTATTTTTTAAATCATATACCTTTAGAGAAGTCTAACTTTTGTTTGAGTGAGGTTAGCATCCTAAATAAGAAAAAGATAAAAAGTAGTATCAAAGAATCCTTAAACATACCTAAGTTTGGCCAGGAATTATATCTCAGTGGTTAGCCCCTGTGCTACCATACTAAACACACACACACTCTCAGACTGGTTTGCTTAATTCTTCAAATACACATTGAGCCCCTCCCTGTGCTTGGTCCTAGAATGTGCGGTGTGAGGATTTCAAGTCACACATGTCTCGCTACACAAGCAAAGACGTATCCTACAGGACCAACCTGAGGAAGCGTTCAGACGGCATTCTCCAGCTGGGTTCCTCAGGGTCTCAGCCTTAGAAATTTGCAGAGGAGTCGGCAAGCATTCCAGCTGAATAAAAAAAAACAAGAAAGAAAAGCACAGTGAGCTACATGCAAAAAAGCACACTCTGGGCCTTAATGATGCTAATGCTTTACAATGCTAAGGAGGCACCTTGGAGAGTTTTATCACCGAGATACAACAATCTGACTGAAATCTCTTATAATAGGCAATGGTTTGGAATGCTTCTAAATTTTAAAGTTTTTTCACCTTACTGGAACTTCAGGGACTAAGAAGTCAAAATGTATTTGAGAACCAAAAATAGCTAAAGTAAGAGTTACAGTAAAAATTAAAACATCAGACAGCCAATGGGAAAAATTAAGATTTGATAAAATACTGCTAGGATTTATGTCAGAGAATGTTTTGCCTATGTTCTCTTCTAGGAGTTTTACTGTGCCATGTCTTATATTTAAGTCTCTAAGCCATTTTGAGTTTATTTTTGTGTATGGTGTGAGAGAGTGTTCTAATTTCATTGATTTACATGTGGCTGTCCAGCTTTCCCAATAGCAGTTACTGTAGAAATAAAAACAAAAATAGGGCTTCCCCGGTGGCGCAGTGGTTGAGAGTCCGCCTGCCGATGCAGGGGACACGGGTTCGTGCCCCGGTCCGGGAAGATCCCACATGCCGCGGAGTGGCTGGGCCCGTGAGCCATGGCCACTGAGCCTGCGCGTCGGAGCCTGTGCTCCACAACGGGTCAGGCCACAACAGTGAGAGGCCCGCGTACCACAAAATAATAAATAAATTAATTAATTAAATAAAATAAACAAATGGGACCTAGTCAAACAAGCTTTTGCACAGCAAAGGAAACCATAAACAAAACAAAAAGACAACCTGCAGACTGGGAGAAAATATTTGCAAACAATGTGACCAACAAGGGCTTAATTTCCAAAATACACAAACAGCTCATGCAGCTCAGTATCAAAAAAACAAACAACCTAATCAAAAAATGGGAAGAAGACCTTTCTCCAAAGAAGACATACAGATGGCCAACAGGCATATGAAAAGATGCTCGACATTGCTAATTATTAGAGAAATGCAAATCAAAACTACAATGAGGTATCTATCACCTCACACTGGATAGAACAGCCATCATCAAAAAGTCTACAAATAATAAATGCTGGAGAGGATGTGGAGAAAAGGGAACCCTTCTATACTGTTGATGGGAATGTAAATTGGTGCAGCCACTATAGAAAACTGCATGGAGGTTCCTTAAAAAACTAAAAATAGAGCTAACATTTGATCCAGCAATCCCACTCCTGGGCATATATCCAGAAAAGAGAAAAACTCTAATTTGAAAAGATACATGCACACCAATGTTCGTAACAGCATTATTTACAGCAGCCAAGACATGAAAGCAACCTAAGTGTCCATCAACAGAGGAATGGATAAAGAAGATGCAGTATATATATACAATGGAATATTTCTCAGCCATAAAAAACAATGAAATGTTGCCATTTGCAGCAACATGGATGGACCTAGAGATTATCATACTAAGTGAAGTAAGTCAGAGGAAGACAAATATTTTATGATATCACTTATATGTGGAATCTAAAAAAATAATACAAATGAACTTATTTACAAAACAGATTCACAGACATAGAAAACAAACTATGATTACCAAAGGGAAAGGGGGGAGGGATAAATTAGTATGCAATTAACAGATACACACTACTATTGATATATATAAAATACATAAACAACAAGGATTTACTGTATAGCACAGGGAACTTATATTCAATATCTTGTAATAACCTATAATGGAAAAGAATCTGAAAAAGAATATAAACATAATCTATCTATCTATCTATCTATATATATATATAAAACATTGAATCACTTTGCTATATCCCTGAAACTATCACAATATTATAAATCAATTAACTATATTTCAATTTTTAAAAACTGATAAAATGAAGTTGCAGAGGCTAAACCACAAATATTAGTTGACTTGTCCTTTAGTGAAGTTAAAATTAACTACGTCTTGGGCATCTACAGAAAGACGATTTTCTATTCAAGGAGTGAATTTCTGAAAAATAGATAGAAAAATAACATATAGAAAGGATGAAAATTATAAGGAAATGGAAAACAGATTTTTACAGGAGCTTTAGGATTAGCATAATTGGAAATATGTAATTGGATGAAGTTGTCAGGCTTGACATCACTCCTTGGCTATATATTCATTCAATCTCATAGTCCGCACCCCAGCCTTTGTTTTCAATCATTGTTGTAACTCTAAACAGAGAAGTAAATTATTTGAAAAGTCTGGGACATGCTCCATGACTATGCTTTACAACTCTCATTAGAATGTCTAGCTCCCATTTTCTAACACACCCAAGCAGCAAAATTAATTCCAATTTGGATAATCTTAAACAGGCTCTCTTCTAAGTTTCATTTTGAAAAGCAATACAGTGTAAAAACACTTATGAAAAGAATGTGTAAAGCTGTGCCTATTTCTGCTGATTTGTATAAAAGAGAGACCTATGATTTCCAATCTAACTAATATATAGTATTTGTTACATTGTATCCAAACCCTCATACTATAGTAATTCACATAGATATATCATAATTTGCTGAGAATTCCACTGTTACCTAACAGATTGTTTCAAACATTTTTCATACATTTATACTTATTTCTTGCTTTCTTTTTTTAATTACTGAAAATAGTAGTATATCTATACTTTCATTTATTTCTAATTTAAGTTTTGACAAATCTAAAAATGAGCATCATTTTCAATTGATCCATTACAACTGGCAGTAAAAAGGATCAGAATAATTCAAGGCACATTGTTTCATTAGCTAAGAGACTTTCTTAGCAACCCACCACTGCTTCAGATTCCTTTCAGAAACTAGGTTATAAATTCCAGGCTCTTACTGCCTAACACAAACACTAACAGAGATGGACACCTGAGCATTAAGATGGCATAAGAATATTTATTACTACAGAGAGGTTAAAAAAAAACCTTAATCTTTCGGAAAGTCTAATATTTTTAAATGCTCCCAATAACTAGGTGAATGTAGAATAAGAATCCTAAAAGTTAAAATAATCCAAAATTAAAGGACACTTTTACCTTGATATTTTTCAGACACTCCAAACATGACAATTAAAAATCTTAAGATAAATTCCCGTATTGTTTGGAGATCAACTCACTAAATTAGCTCTCCTCAGAAACTATCTAATTATAATCTGCTCCATATTCTACAATGTTTAGTGAAATGAACAACATTTTAAAGGTGAGTTAAAATGAGTTAAAGGATAACTCAACCCCCGAATATTACTGTTATTTATTATTTACTATTTTTACTACATATTATTTACAACTTACTACATATATTTTATATAAACTGTATCACTGGATTATAACTTTCTTTTTGTATAAATAGCATTTGTTTTTACATTTTGTTTATTAATTCTATTTTATATTTTAAGTTTCCCTTACATGAAGAATGTCTTTTGGCCAGCCAGACCTCTTTATCCTCTTGTCTTCTTGCACTTTTTCCTGTGCCTGGGATGTGGGTTCCTTCTTAACTCAAGGCTCTTACCTTTTCCCACGAGCCCAGGGAAATTCAGGCCGGCCTCCTGCCTTTCCCCTCCTTGGAATCCAGAAATGGATTCAGCGCTGGGCCAATTTGGTGGGGCCATAGGAAGCAGAATAGTAGGAAAAAAAGGCTAGAGTCGCTCTCCAAGCATGTAGCTCCTAGGGCTGCTCACACCCCATTAGAAATATAATGACATTTAGCACAAGCCCTAAGGGTAGTGCTATGTGGGGTTGGGAGCATATGAGGTGGCTCTTTTTCTACTGAATTGAGAGTGATCACCTTCAAGGTCCCTTTGTGACCATCTACAATTTTCTGAGCCTTTTGGCACCATGGAATCAAATCATCATATGATGAATTATATTCATCTCAGCCCCCCACATCCATGGCCCTAAAACTATCAAGGCAACACATGCTCTTCCACCAAATTAGCCTTTGTGATCACCTGTGCAAAAAGCATGCAACTCTGCTCTGTCTGCTTCCACTCAGGGCACAATGCTCCTCCCAGCCTTGCCTCACTATAAGGACCAGCACTCCTGAGGTCTCAGATCTGCTCCCTTGGCCCACCTGCTCCCTAACCAGGGTCCACACGTGTCCCCTCAAGTCCTGAGCATCCATCATTCAGCCCCAGATCAAATGAAATCCCTGAGGACTAACTGTCACCATCAGTGTTGCACAATTTGGGCAGAATTCGATATAGCTTGGTCAAAAATACCTCCAAAATTGTGGAGATTTTTTTCCCACTGATTCATGAGATTAATCTTTCTTGAAGAACTACTTTATGCAAGATCTGGAGCTGGGTTCCTAGGATACAGTAATTGATACATGAGTTTTTCCTTTCACAGGGCTTGTAGTGGGCCACAGTGGACAGCAAGGAGTGGCTTGAGAGTATTTTAGCCTTCACAATCATCATTCATCTCTCTCAAAGCAATCCCAAGTAAGCATGCAGCCCAGAGCACAGCGTCCTCTGCTATGCAAACACAGCCTCAAGACCAGCTCCTAGCCCTTCCCTTCTAAACAAAAGGCTGCCCTTCAGTCCCATCCTGGCCCACTGCCAGTGTCTGTATAATTCATTCTTTAATCATAATTGTGATAAGTGCAAGGGGCTCTAAGCACAGCTTCCTCTTCTTAAAAATAATAATACCCACCTCACAGAGTTGTTGTGAGGATTAAACAAATTGGAATTCTCAGAAGGTTCCTGTCACATGGTGTTAGTTGTTATTATTGTTGTTTTAGTACTATTTATGATTTATTATGGTTTTACATAGCAGGAAACTTGGCCCATCCTGTGTGATCAGAAAAGGGGCTTCCTTGAGGATGTGACATCTGAGCGGATCTCTGAAAGATAATTATCAACTGGGTAAGGGGTGGGGAAAGGGATTCTGGGAGGCATCCTGGGCAGAGCCAACAGCCCAGGCAAAGGTCCTAAAGCAGAAAGAAGCAGGGCCTATCAGAGGCCACAGGGCAGATCACACAAGCAGTGTTAAGAATACTGCTTGGTCATTATCCTAAAACTAGTGGGAGTCCACTGAAGGTTTTAAAGCAAGAGACTTGCACGATGCGATCTGCATTTAGAAAGATCACTCTGGTCGTAGTTTGGAAGCTATTGCAAAGGTAGAAGAGTTCCCAAAGGAATAAAAGACAACCTTGGACTTCCCTGGTGGCACAGTGCTTAAGAATCCACTTGCCAATGCAGGGGACGTGGGTTCAAGCCCTGGTCCTGGAAGATCCCACATGCCATGGAGCAACTAAGCCTGTGCGCCACAACTACTGAGCCTGTGCCCCAGAACGCGCGAGACACAACTACTGAAGCCCGCGCACCTAGAGCCCATGCTCTAAAACAAGAGAAGCCACTGCAGTGAGAAGCCCACGCACCACAACAAAGAGTAGCCCTCGCTCACCGCAACTAGAGAAAGCCCGCGTGCAGCAACGAAGACCCAATGCAGCCAAAAATAAATAAATATTTTTTTTTAAAAAAAAGGCAACCTTGTACTCTTTGGCCCATTGTACAAGGGTAATCACCACGTCACACAATCAACCTCTCCCCAACAGCAAAACCTCTCTGGCTTTTTGTCTGAGGGATGGCATCTACTTTCCCTCATCAGACATTTATCCTGACCAACCGTGCCAAGTACTTTTCTCCTGGACCTTGTACCTAGCTGGCACTAACTCACTGGTTGGCTGAAATTAAATCCCCTGTTCAAATGGGCTCAACTCTCCCTTTCAGGGCTTGGTAAGTTTAGTGTTGGTGTCTAAGGAGAAACCTTAAGGTGGGGAGAAAGAGAGACCAAGTGTCAGATTTACCTGGCTTACTCGACCCTGACCAGTGTCCACACATGCATGAACTTGGTACTGTGAATGAGTGAACAGCTGTTCTTGTACCTGCCCAACCTCCCACAAGGTTCTGTTGGTATCGAGCACCTCCCACCACCCAGTCTTAGCTGATGGGTCTAAGAGTCCTGGTGGAACCCAAGCTGAGCCAATCAGAGCTCTTCTCTGGGATTTAGAATTAGAACCACCAGTCTCCAGATCAGTTGTGCTGCTCACTTGCAAGTAGAAAACAATACAGGAACTGACAGAGATGCTCCTTTTATACTAATCCTATCGTCATTAAAATTTTTATATTTTGTTAATCATCTTTGAAATATTACATTAAAATATTATTTATCTTGATCATCTAATTTTTTGATGCCCTCTTAAATTTTGCACCTCACTCCAGTCTCAACTGTGTCTTCTGCCATGTGGATTAGGAAACCAAGAAAACAATTCTGCAGGAAAAGAAACAGCAAAAGAAGCAAGTGTACAGAGAAAAAGTTACAGGCAAGAGATGGAAAGAGAGGACATTCTCGATTTTCCATGCATTCTTGCCTCTGGGAGTACATGAAACAACCTAAATTTTTATAATAAATTCCTTGTCTTATTTAGGCTAACTCAACTGAGTGAGGGTTAAAAGATTCCCAAGAAATTCAATTAGGGTCCTACCTAAGATTTTGTTTGTGAAGAAACGGGGGTGGGCAGCTCTGCTGCTTTGAAAACACACAGAGATGCACATATTCGCTTATTATGAGCTTATCTGAAAACTTAACCACCATTTAAACTTTAAATCTTGCTTCTATGAGAAAATGCACTCCAAGAACTCCCCCAAAAATAAGGGTTTAGATAACTAATGTTCACATTTCGATGACATTTCATGCTGTTTCCCCTACATTCTTTAAAAGGCCAAGCTCCTCGAGACTCAATTTTAACTGCTTTTTTACACCAATTCATTAAGAAGAGGCAAAATAAAAGGTTTATGCCTGTGCCTTAGTGGTCAACCACCAAATATACAAAATATTATTTTCGTAAACAGAGAATTTACTGACTTCACTAAATATCATTCAAAGGCAAGAAATATATTTATTAAAATAGTTAAGAAAACATATGTTAAAATTTTAAGTATCTTTTGATCAGCGTTTTAGCTCAGCTTAATGAACTCGGAAGGGGAGTAGGGGATTTTCCTCTGCAGCATTACTACTATAAAAGAACAAGGTAGGTAGAATTCTTTCTATTTATCGGAGTAGAGTTTGGCTGTGGTACTTCTCAAAAGATATAATGTCCCCCAAAAGACTAGTAACACAAATATCAGTCTGTGTGCTTAAAAATACAACCAAATAAATTTGGCTTGCAAACATAAAATAAAACAAATATTTTATGAAATGGAGCCATGTTCACATATCAACTTGCTGTCATGATAGGTGGCCCACCCTGAGCCACCCACTCTGGGCTAGTTACTTACCTTTTACAAGTCTTTTTTTTTTCACTTTCTAAATATACAGATAATAGCACCTCCTCACAGAGCTGTACGATACATGGAACACACCTAGCTCGAAGACTGATACATCACAGGCTCTCAGTAAACATGAATGTGTCTCCATTATACATACAAATATGAATCACACAGTGATTTGCTTAGGTGACAGGTATGTAGGTGAATTTTTACTTTTGTGTCATTTTTTTTGCTAATGTAGTTCACATGCTAAGTACTAATTTTTTTTTTTAATGCCAAAAACATCAGCAACCCTCCCAGGACCGTTCTCAGTGCAATGATTCAGGCCCCTACTCTAAGCCCTCCAGCTGAAGCTTGCACTCACCTCAGGAAACATAGCAAACGTTTCTCAAAACTACAGCAATTCTTTTGCATAATTGAAATTATTCACTGGCCTCACACTGAGGAAATGCTTGTTAGTGGAATTCCCTCTTTCACCGGTGAGTTTCTTTTCAAATATAACCTGTTTGGTATGTACGACTGATGAGGTTTAACCTTTATAGTTTTTATTTTTATTAAGATGTTTCAAGCTTGTCAGAGCTTCACCTAGACAAATTTTTGAAGTGAACATTAAAAATATAGTATTTTCAAAGAAAAAAATATCATATTAAGCCATAATAGTATGAAAGGGAAAAGAAAAAGTGTCTCATAGGTCAAACTTGATTACATGCAAAGAAAGACCAGATAGACTAACGCAGGTTAACATGATCAACAAACATAAAATACTAAAAAATTAATTATTGGATGTATACTAATAGATGAGAAACTGGTTAATTCTTGCTATTCTCATATATTTGTTTAATAACGTTTCAGTATTACACTCCCTTTAAAAATACTTGATGATTTTTTAAAATATTAGTTATTCATGATCTCAGCAATTCATAGTAATTAAGGGGAAATAGCACCACGTTTTAAGCAGACAAAAGTAAAATGCAAGGGATACAGAGGTGGTTTGCAGGACGAAAGCCCAGAGATTTTTTAAAAATGAATTATAGGGATAAGTCTTGACCATGAAAAACTACTTACATTAAATGATTCAATATACTTAAGGCTTGTTGATCCCAAATAACAAATTACATAAAATTAATATATCTTGAAAGGAAATGTTGCTTCTAAGCATAAAAGAATTAGAACACATGCAATAGGCCCAATCATTATTTATTTATGTATTACCTATGGTGATAATTTATCTTTAATTCTGATTATTTCATAAATTGGTGTATTTTTAACACCAGTAAATTAGTATATTTTAACACCAGTACACCAACATGTGGTGTGTAATAAATGATATTAGTTATCCCTTTAGTCTGAAAGGCAAATATTCAAGGGTACCCCATGGCATACTTTCCTGTATGGAACATCATTCCTAAAGGTTAACAAGGATGCTTACCCTTTCAGAGAGTGAAAACATCTAAGCTTTCCCTCCAAATAAAAAAAATGTGAGATGACTTAACTCTAACAGGAAAGGTCCAATGTGTAACTAAAACACAGTTTACTACCTGAACAGAAATTTAGGCCAAAAGAATACAACTGTCCCATTCTTACAAAACCCTATAACCCTGTTAATATATAAGAAAAAAGACATAATCATTCAGAATATATTCCTGAGATCATAACGTTAAAGCCTCTCTATTAAACAGCTGCTATTCTCTTTTAAGTTAAAATTTTAAATTATAACTAATAACCACTTTACCTACTACCATGAGCCACATTTTCCTTTGAGTGCTATTACACTAAGAGGCACTTCACATGCATGATCTCATTTCATCCTCACAATAACCTGATGTAGAAGATACTATTATTTTCGTTTTATTGATAAAGAACCTAGGGATAAGTAATTCACAAAAGGCACAGGACTAGGAATTGGTAGTGTCAGGGATCAAAACTGTTTGACTCCAAAGCTTATACTCTTAATTATTCTGCTCTAATCCCAAATTTTATAATAAATCATAAAACTACTACTTTTGAAGACGTACTAAAATCAAAATATATAGATTATGTGAAAATTACAGAAGAAATATAGCAAGTTCTTCTTAACAATATAAGCCACAAATAGGTATATAACGATACCTATTTCTTATAATTCTATGAGAGGGGAGAAAAATCAGGAGGCAAAAGGTTAAATATCTTTTTGCAGCTGGATTTCACCAAAGGTCACCAGGACACACAGCCAGTATAAACTGGCCCAGCACAATAATCCCAGATAAACAGGTGTTTATAATAGGCAGAGAGCAAACTTTTTAAATTATGGAAAACATGGAATCATCAACTGTTTTGAATAGGGTGATATGAAACCACACGTCTCATAGTTAGGAAAGGAGAGCCAATATGCATGGAATCCATGAAAGCTCGTGCAGCAGAGCCTCGAGGTCTTCTATACTATTCTATTTAACACTTTACATACTTGAAAGCACCTAGTATAGTGCTTGGTACACAGTGGTGCTCAATAAACATTATTTGACTCTCCTTCCTTGTCTCCTAGATAAAAAGATAGAGGGCACACTGTGCAAAAGTATAGATAAGAGCATAGCTGGAAGAGAAACTGAACAGGTTGGATGACAGTCAGCCTCAGGTAGAATCTGACAAGATGAGGTTAACAGGGCCCAAGAAATGCTTCTGTATTTCATTAAAAAAATAATTTTCAAAACGGAGGAAGTGTAGCTTAACAGTCACATGAGGTTTTTTAAAAACCCTAGGAATTTGCACGACTATGAATAGTTGTTATTTTCAATAAATAAAGTATTTATATGGCAACAAGAGAAAGATGAATGACTCCACAGGAAATAACGGACAAAAAGCATAAATAGGTAAATCACCAAACTAGAGATATAAAGGAGCAGTAAACATAAAAATGTTCACTCTGGTTAGTAATAAAAACGCAAACCATTCCAACCATTAACAGCCAATTCCTTCTAATCACATTGGCAAAGAATGATGATGGCCAATGGGAACAAGGAAAATGACACTCACATATGCAGGCAGGTATGTAAATTAGTACAGTCATTTGAGAAGGCAATTTGTAAATATGTATCAAAGGCCTCATAATGGGCAAACCCTTTGATCTAGAAATTCCACATCTAAAAATCTACCCTATGGAAATAATCAGAGAAGTGTGCAAAAGTATATGTACAAGGGGGTTCACTGGAGTGTTGTTTATATGAGCAAAACATAGAAGCAATCTGTATGTTCAGGATGAATTAAATAGTGTATATCTTTCAATGAAGAACCAAGCAGTAACTCAAAATGACTCTGGAGAAATATACTTATTAGCAAAACAAATACATATTTTAAGAGAGAAGTAATAAATCAATATGTATTGTATTATGTAAAACCACTTTTGTAAAAATACATATTTTAGTGTCAATAATTATTATCACCATGTGAAAGTTTTTTTAAATTTTGGTTACCTGTGTTTTCTAATGTTTCTACAATAACCTTGTACATTGTATGTGTGTAATTAAAAACAAGGGTAACAAGAAAAGGAAGTTTCGGTTTGTGTCCTATATCCAGCACTTACCAACCACATAACTTGAGGCAAGTCAGTAAATTCCAAGACTCAGTTTCTTCCTAAAGTTGGCATAATGATAAACTATACCTCTCACGGCCAGTATAAGAATAAAATTAAAAGCAAAGGCACATTGAAGTTATAAAGTACTTGATAAACATTGGTTGTTATTACTAGTTGACAGAAAGTCCTACAAAGAAGCTGGGAAAATAAAAACTGACTCTCGGATGACGTTAAGAGAAATGTGGTGGAATGCTAGCGCTCCTGCACCTGCACAGGTCATCCCATGTGTGACTGTGCAGCTGTTTCTGTGTCATGTTAAAGAGAAGGGCTGGCGAAGATGAAGATGATAGGACAACCTCTACTAAGCACCTGCTAAGTGTTCAGCATAGGAATTGTTTTCCATACCTTATTTAACCCATTGCATACTTTACTATCCTTTCTTATGGAGTAAAATATTAAAGCATAAAGAGGTCAAGTAATTTGTTAAAAGCCACACAACCAGTTAGTGGTGAAACCAAGCTTGGAACCAAGCTTAGCAGACTAACTCCAGAGTCCACATGTTCAGCACACTTAACACTAATGAAGGGAACATATTCCAGGCTGCAGTCACATCCTCAAGTGCTGAAAACATCAGCACCAAGAGCCACAGGCACCTAGTACCAGGGCCAGAGAACCAAGGAAAAATCAACTTTCTCTGACTCAGTACAATGTTTCCAATAATCTAAGATGCCCAATGACCAAACAAGTAACTATGCAAAGTAATATCTCCCTCACTGGAAGTCAAAAATGGGACCATAACACATTCAAGGTTGTTCTGAAGAGAACTCAAATGGCCCTAGGCCTGCATGACCCATAGAAGCCAACAGCTGGGGGTCAGTACCTGCAACCACCACTAGCTGGTGTCCCCCTCTGAGGTCCCCTCTATGGGCTGAACTGGGTCCCCCCCAAATTTACATGTTTGAGTCCTAACCCTCAGTCCCTCAGAATGTGACTATACTTGGAGACGGGGCCTTTGAAGCAGTAATTAAGGTAAAATGAGGTTATATGGGTGATCTCTAACCCAATATGACTGGTGTCATTATAAGAAGAGGAGATAGGACACATGCAGACAAAGAGGAAAGACCATGTGAGGACACAGCAAGAAGGCAGCCATCCATAGGCCAAGAAGGGAGGCTTCAGAAGAAACTAACCCTGCCTACACCTTGATCTCAGACTTCTAACTTCCAGAACCAAGAAAAAATAAATTTGTAAGTCACCCAGTCTGCGGGGCTTTGTTATGGCATCCTCAGCAAACTATACAGCCCCCAGGGGAGGGTACAGCCCAACAGGAGCAGGTCCTTGCCCTGGCTGCCCTCTGTCTATCACTCTGCTCCATAATTGAAATCAGTCTTTTCTAGCCACAGCTGACATGGCCTGCCAGTCTCCTCCAAGCTTCTGAGGCTCACAGGCTGTTCCAGGTCCGCTGACCACCCTACCTCCAGGTTTGGGATAACTGGTGCTTTGCTCAAAGCTGGATCACAGGTGACTCTAAGAAATGTCAGCCTCGGAGGACCCATGGGGCCTAGACAAGCTGCCTCTCCACCACTGCTCCCTTGAGCATCTGGCTCCTGGCTTTCACATATCTAATCAGTGCTCACTTTTGCTAAATCTCACCACTCTGAGAGGAAACTTCCTAGGGATATAGTTTGTTTGTTTTACAGGAGCGCTCTCCTTCCCAGGTTGCAATAAGTACTGCAGGGGCCCAAGCAGGGAGGGATGAGGTCCAGACTGTGGAAGCACAGCCTGGTCATGTGCTGAAGCACCTGCCACCTCCCCGGACTCTGACTCTGAGGCCAAGCTATGTGCACCTGTGAGCCTTCCACAAAACTTCAGGTGATTATTTTCCTCAGGTGGGCTCCCACCAAACTCCCATGGGTAACCCCACCAGTCTGTCACTAACAACTGCAACTGTCTGCACCCTTCCAATGTAGTCTTGATCTAGATCCATCCACACAGGGAAGGGGGAATACTGCCCACCTCCACATGCTGGGGGATGTGAAGACCAAGCCCCAGACAAGACACCTGGGCACCTGGCAGTCAAATGAATGTAGGCAAAAGCCCTTAACCATCTGATCATTTCAATGCTCTGCTTAAAACTGCTGTGATAAAAGTCAAATTCCTTAAAATGGTAACCCCACCAACATTTCCAGCCTTCTGTTCCACCACTTGATTTCTTGTTTCCTGGTCACAATCATACAGATCCACTCATCCACACTGAGCTATTCTCCCCCTTCGGGATACTGGTACCAATCATCTTCTCTGCCCAGAACTTTCTATGTCCTCTTTGCCTGATTAGCTCCTATTTATCCTGCAAGTCCCAGATGTCACCTCCTCAGACCCCCCCTAGGTCTGAGTTTGTTACTCTCCTACAAGCTCCAATAATACCTATACATTCACACTCACAGCATAATTAGCACTCTATGTAATTACTTGTTTGGGGAAAGGGGAGGCAGAAGCTATTAGCTCAGCCTCATTTCCACCCCTAATCCCACCCCAAGACAGTAAGCTCTTTAAATAGGGTGACCATCCTGGGGTAGCCACGGTTTTGTCTATTTTCCCAGCGCAATTACTAACTGCACCCTCCATTTGTTTTCTTTGGATCATAAATGATTTGGTCACCCTGTCTATATAGGCAGGATCCACATCTATCTTGCTCACTATCTTGAACCCACGGACTACCATTATTCTCACAAAATCCCCAAAAGCAGAAAAAGCAAAAGTATGATGTATCTCTGTTTTAGAATGAAGAGCATGAGACTGTAATGCCAGCTTATTTGCATATATTAAATCATAATGTTTTAGTTTATATTATCAAAATGCATACCCCCCAAAAATTCTGCACTGAATATTAAAAATTCCTCTAGTGAGAACGAGGATGAAGTATCTAGTCACCCTCATGAATATAGCTGGAGACCTTGGGAGCCAAACTAAAATATAATGTTTAAGTCAGTCCTTCCAGTCACATTAACACACCCCTTTTCAGCTCTTACTTTAATTTTTAGCTCCATCACTCCTCTATGAATAGAAACATAAAATGCTTGGATCGGTTACACAGTCTTGTCAAAATAACCTAACCTGCAATTATAACATCCTAAGGTGCTTTTTAAAAATGTTGCCATGAAAACTTTTTCATTAAAGAATTTCTTACAGCTGCCAGACCACTGAAAATTAAACAATCCATTTGCATCTTTATAGATGACAAAACGTAGATCTTGAGTGTTTTGCTATATAAAAATTATCTGTATGACAACAACATTACTGTATGGAAAAAATCAATGTGCTACATTTATGTGATTATTTTATTTCATTAGAAAATTCTGTATAAAAAAGTTATTAATCAGCGAATGAACATTCTTCTCTGATTAATGATTGCCTTCTAACGAACAGAAAATGTACAGTTTATAGTTCTCTAACCTATGATCTAGATGTAATCCTAACTCCATTTTCAAATAGAGAAACGGTCTTCTTATTAAATTTTAAACCATGGACTCTTCATTCATTCAGATATTTACTAAAGGCTTAATATATTTCCAGCAATCACTGAACAAGATGTGATGACAGACACGGAAGAATTAAAAATAGTCTCTGCCCTTCAAATAGCTTGTAATCTGCAAATAAGGCATAACATCCACATTTGCATCACCCTAATAGTACAAGACATTCTGCATTTTCATCAACTGAGAGATTTACAATTTTTTTCTCATTTTAAAATTTCTAAAATTGAGGCTGTACCTTAAATCAACTGCTGATGTACTGAAAAGCTGATGTGTGTCTTACATCTGCAAGAAGCATTAGAACTGGGGAAGCACCATAGTTCAAGTGCCTAAATAAGGAGACTAGGATTACGTGCAATCTTACATTTAATTCTTACACTGATCTAGTATTATCAGAATTAAATGAGTCCATTTTTTTCAGAAGAAAAAGCAGAGGCCCAGCAAGCTGAAATGCTTGAGGTAAAAAAAAACTGGGAACTGGTGAAGCCGAGACTCAAATCCAGCTCTGTTACATTCTGCTGCATCACATCACCCTACCAAAGGCAAGACGGATGTCAGTGAGAACAGTGGAGGAAGGTTAAGTGGAGGAGCACTGAAGGATGCAGAGAGAAAGGAGGAGCCTTTCCAGATGAAAAGTACAACACCCTGAAAGCTACAGGGGGTTCTAAGTTATACTCTTGTAAAATAAGAACTCTGTACCATCTGGAGACGCCATGTAGACATGTATTCAGTCTGCCATCTTTTAACAGGAAGCCCTTTCGGTAAATTCTATTTTTATACCCATTTTCCTGATTGGGAAATCGAGGTTTAGAGAAATTAACTAACTTCATGAAGGTCACACAACCAGTATGGGAGCTGGGGTGAAAACCTAGCTAGTCTATATCCAGACCCACTCTTTTCAACCAGTAAGCTATCCTGCATCTCCAGCTAGTACAGGGTTCTTATTTTACAAAAGTATAACTCAAAAGCCTCCATATCTTTGCATGTGTTGCACCTCTCATCTGGAAAGCCTATATAACAGACATGCTCTTTCTCTCAGACAAAATAGTTGGTTTTCCATGAAAACACAGATCTGACCGGGCTGAATAACAAAGAATTCCTCTAACCATTCACTAAGCATCTTCTCTCTCACTCATTCAACATTTAAACTGCATTTACCATACGCCAGGAATGCATATAAAGGAGTAAGATTAAAATGACTTTGTAAACCCAAATGTCTGGGTTTTTTTATTTTAACGTGACAAGTGATAAAAGCTATCACTTCTTAAAGCATACTTTTCTTTTTAAAAAGACACGTTAAGGTAGAAGAAAGGACGTGGGCATGAGGTTAAGTTCCTTCAGTTGAGCTACTCCTTAAATGACATCTTAACTGTGAGTTATAGGGGTAGGGACCATGTCCCACTCATCTCTGTTAGAAGGAGCTTTGTTCCCAGAAGACTTGCTAATAAATGAATTGTTTATAAATAGTTCTTGTTTAGGGAGTTAATGCGCTTTTATCACAAATGCAGAAGTTCCAGACCTCTCCAAAAACACTTTTCCATGTCATTACAAAGGCACTCCAAGCCTTTTACAAAATATGCACATACTCCTAACCACTTCAAGATATCAAAACCAGAAAGATATCCAAATGGCAATTTCATTTAAATAATTAGTGTCACTTTAAACCTTCAGTGCAACATTGAACAAAACTGTGATGTGACAGAGTCAATGCGCGTTTGGTTTGAGGGGTCAGGGAAAGCCTCCAAAGAAATGAAGTTCACCTAAAACATCACTTAATCATACAAACGACAAGATACTAAAGTATATTCCCAAGTCAGAGACAAGAAAGTTTTCCACATTATGGTTTGCGATTCGAGACATGTTTTGAATTGCTCCATGACTTCTTGGCATGAGTCAGAAGAAGAGGAGAGTGGAGTCTGTTTTCTTGGCTCAGTCAATAGGCTTGGGTGGGCTCAACAAGTGGGAGGACAAATCTCAGAAGAGTGCGGAGGAGGCAGAGGGGAAAAAAAAGGCTGTCAAATCCATCATGGTTGATATTTCACAATGACTGAAGTAGAATCCTTTCTTTATCAATCCTAATTTTCCCAATGCACAAAATCTAAGATCACATAATTTTTAAGTGTGTTTTCTAATGGAGACAGTATTGCCCTCTGGTGATATTCTACCTATTTATAGGATATAATGTAAATAGTGCTATATACTATTAGTGAAAACAACATCATCATGTTTATGTCATGAAGAAAGCACACTATAATTATATCCCATGGTTTCAATAATTGTGTATAACAGAAAAATGGACTTGCCCACGTACATGACAAAAACTTTAAGTCCCAGGAACTATCTAATGTCTTCGTTAAATATTTTTTATCCACGTACCGTCAAAAACAACGACGACTTTGGGTCTCTCTGGGGAAACTGCTAAGAATGCCACCTATAGGAACCTACCAAACAGAAAATATGAATCCAACATCAAGTCTGAGGTAAAGATGAAGTAACTTTCCCAAGGTCAGTGAGCTAGTAAGTGACAGAGCTGGGACTGAAACCCAGGCAAGTCTGACTAGAGTTCACACCCCTCATCATAGACCATGTTGTCTCCAGAATTAGCAACACAAAATAGCTGGACTCCAGGGATTTCTACTAAGCAAAATCTCTTTCATAATTGCTCAATAATTTCCAAGATGTCAGCTATCACAGATAACTTTCTGGGAAATATTCAGCACAACCATTTCTCTCGTGGACCTTCTAAAATCTGGTCTTGGGTTCTAGAAAGGCATTTAGCACGAGGATAACTGCAAATATCATAATTAAACTGGTTTCAACTCCCACCTCACTAGCAATATGACGTTGGGCAAGTATGTAACCCATCTGTGTCTGTTTCCTCCTTCTGTAAAATGATGTTAACACCACCTACCTCACAGCATAGTTACAGGGGTTTAAAGAGTCAATATAAGTATTATGAACAGTACTAAGAACAAAAAATCAACAAGTTTTAGCTGTCATCATTATAACACCAGAGTGAAAAATGCTACAGACTTCAACTCTATCATACCTCCTCATCTGTACTCCCAAATTACTGCCACTCTACATACTAAGGCATAAGGTAAATAAAAGCCTTAGAGAAGGTGCTCTGATAACCCTGTAAAGACACCTGGAAGACATTGCTCATGACTTTCATTTTGCAGTGTCCTTTTCAATGAGAATCTTGAGAGGGATTTCTTTCTGGTCCTAGTATAAAGAAATGAATCGTACTGATGCTCCTGAACAATTGGTTTTGTTTTTTACTATTTACTCATAAATGCTTTAAATCAAGTAACTAATCAAGCTTCACATTTTACAAAAACTGCCAAGAACATTTAGAATGAAACATATTCCCCCTCTTAGTAAATATCAAGAACCTAATGGTATGTGCATTTTTCTATAATTGCTCTTGGTTCACTGAATAGCCATTCCCTTTCTTTTTACTTTGCCAGCCAATTCACATTTAATTTTTCTTCTTTTGAATAACTAAGGTATGAGACAAAAATGTCTGAAGGAATAAGAAAGGAAATAAAAGTAAGAGTGATGATCTCATTTGGATCTTCTAGGTCTGTACGAGCAGGGTTGGCATCTGCTTCTGAGCTAAAGGCTTAGGAAGGGCAAAAACATAAGTTAAAAGTCACAGATTTGGAAGTGGTCTGCCACAAGCATGCCCTCACCCATAGGTAATCTGCCCGACGATCAATCTCAGAAAGGAATTTTCCAGGCCCCTATGCTTCACTGTCCATTCCTCACAAAACAAAACACATATAATTCCAAGTCCATAGGCAATGAAACGACAGATTCTTGACTTAATAATCAACAAGTATTTGCCAAGTGCCCACCATGTATCAGGCACTTTTCCAGGCACTTGGAATATATTGGCAGGTGGAACAGACAAAATGCCTGCCCCATTGAGCTTAACTTCTACATGAGAAGACAAACAATAACCATGGCAAATAAGCAAATTATAGGGTGTGTCAGGGAGTGATAAGTGCTACGAAAAAATCAAGCAAGCTAAATTGGATCTGGGTGAAGGAGTCATGTAAAAAAAATTTATTTTACCAGAAACTGAAAGTAGATACTATAATAATTTTGAATGGTTACATTGGTTAGAATGATACATATGAATTTTTCAAAATAAACTTTTTGTCCTAAACTCACATCTTAAATGTTTGAAAATTTAACTCTGTTGATGTTTCTTCACTAAAGTAAATACGTTTTCATAAAACAAAATAAATCACATCTTATCATTTGTATGAACCCTTTACTTCCCAGCCACTTCAGCAAAAACCAGGATTCCAGAAACTGTTACATAACGTTTCCTTTCTGGTCTTGCACCCACACCCATAACTTTGGAAACTCCAAGTGCAAAGGGAAGACAGGTCATCAGTTTCAGCGTTTGTCTCACCAGCTCTCAAAAACATAACCATCCTCTCAGCCGCCATATTCTCACTTGTCCACTATGTAAAAAGGCCCACTGCTGAATCTACAAATGCATACCCCAGAGGGCACAGGCTCATGCTAAAATCACCAACAATGGCAGTAAATCCCATGACAGCCCTTAGGTGCCACAAAGACACTCCTCTGAAGGAGTCACTGCCCAAAAGTACCCTTTCCTAAAACGACCACAATTCTAAGTGCTAGCACTGCCCACTACTCCAATGCTACCATGTACTCAGGATCCCTTAGGGGTTTGAAACAATGTGTTTTTATCTTTCTTGCTCTTTGTAAAGTATCCCTCTTTTTCTAGGACTTGGGCTTGAGGCCAAGTAGACTGGGGCCAGGGGACAATCTGGTGGCAGACATTGTGGTGTATGTGGATTCAAGCTTTTGCTCTGACACTGGCCCACTGGGCGGGAACTAAGCTTGTTAAGCTTTGATTCTTTCCAGATGATCTGTGATCTCCAGAAGAGCTTGCCTGACAAGTTCTCCAGACATGCTTCAATCTTAGGGTACATCCTGGGATTTCTGATCTATGGGAGCTGTACGTGGGCTTCCAGTTCTTTGGGAGAGAAGCATAGTTATAGGTTATTTGGCAACAGGTGAACTCTGGAAAGTGTTGGAGTTGGCCCTGCTATGCACTGTCTACAGCCAGCACAAAGAGCTGGCACAGCAGTGTGCTGACATAAGGGGGCAATGACTGGAAACAAAAAAAAAAAAAAAATGAAGTATGGGAAACTACATCAAATTACTCAAGGAAATGCCTTCCAAATTAAAATATTTGGGGTAGTTTATGATAAGAGATCTACAAATTCGGTACAGAAATACTGGAACTATCCAATATAGGACAGTCATATCCTATATGTGAAAAGAGTTATCAAAATAGTGTTAGGGCTTCCCTGGTGGCACAGTGGTTAAGAGTCCACCTGCCGATGCAGGGGACACGGGTTCGTGCCCCAGTCCGGGAAGATCCCACATGCCGTGGAGCAGCTAGGCCTGTGAGCCATGGCCGCTGAGCCTGCACATCTGGAGCCCGTGTTCCGCAATAGGAGAGGCCACAACAGTGAGATGCCCACATACCGCAAAAAAAAAAAAAAAAATAGTGTTATATTCTTAGAGTTATCAATTTAAGAGTGAGAACTATAAGATACTGATGAAAGAAATCAAAAACAACACAAACAGATGGAGAGATACACCATATTCTTGGATTGGAAGAATCAATACTGTGAAAATGACTATATTACCCAAAGCAATCTACAGATTCAATGCGATCCCTATCAAATTACCAATGGCATTTTTCACAGAACTAGAACAAAAAATTTTACAGTTTGTATCGAAATATAAAAGGCCCCAAATAGCCAAAGCAACCTTGAGAAAGAAAAATGGAGCTGGAGGAATCAGGCTCCCTGACTTCCGACCATACTACAGTGCTACAGTAATCAAGACAGTATGGTACTGGCACAAAAACAGAAATATAGATCAATGGAACAGGATAGAAAGCCCAGAGGTAAACCCATGCATATATGGACACCTAATCTATGACAAAGGAGGCAAGAATACACAATGGAGAAAAGACAGCCTCTTCAATAAGTGGTGCTGAGAAAACTGGACAGCTACATGTAGAAGAATGAAATTAGAACACTCCCTAACACCATACACAAAAATAATCTCAAAATGGATTAGAGACCTAAATATAAGGCCAGACACTATAAAACTCTTAGAGGAAAACACAGGTAGAACACTTTGACATAAATCGCAGCAAGATCTTTTTTGACCCATTCCTAGAGTAATGGAAATAAAATCAAAAATAAACAAATGGGACCTAATGAAACTTAAAAGCTTTTGTACAGCAAAGGAAACCATAAACAAGAAGAAAAGACAACCCTCAGAATGGGAGAAAATATTTGCGAATGAAGCAACTGACAAAGGATTAATCTCCAAAATATACAAACAGCTCATGCAGCTCAATATCAAAAAAACAAACAACCCAATCAAAAAATGGGCAGAAGACAAAAATAGACATTTCTCCAAAGAAGACATACAGATGGCCAAGAGGCACATGAAAAGATGCTCAACATCACTAATTATTAGAGAAATGCAAATAAAAACTATAATGAGGTATCACCTCACAGCAGTCAGAATGGCCATCATCAAAAAATCTACAAACAATAAATGCTGGAGAGGGTGTAGAGAAAAGGGAACCCTGTTATACTGTTGGTGGCAATGTACATTGATACAGCCACTATGGAGGTTCCTTAAAAAACTGAAAATAGAACTACCATATGACCCAGCAATCCCATTACTGGGCATATACCCAGAGAAAACCATAATTAAAAAAGACACATGCACCCCAATGTTCATTGCAGCACTATTTACAATAGCCAGGTCATGGAAGCAACCTAAATGTCCATCAAAGGAGGAATGGATAAAGAAGACGTGCTACATATATACAATGGAATATTACTCAGCCATAAACAGGAATGAAATTGGGTCATTTGAAGAGATGTGGATGGACCTAGAGACTGCCATACAGAGTGAAGTCAGAAAGAGAAAAACAAATATCATATATTAATGCATATATATGAAATCTAGAAAAATGGTATAGATGATTTTATGTGCAAAGCAGAAGTAGAGACACAGACATAGAGAATAAATGTATGGATACTAAGGGAGAATAAATGTATGGATACTAAGGGGAAAAGGTGGGGGGTAGGAATTGGAAGATTGGGATTGACATAAATACACTATTGATACTATGTATAAAGTAGACAACTAATAAGAACCTACTGTATAGCACGGGGAGCTCTACTCGATGCTCTGTGGTGACCTAAATGGGAAAGAAATCCAAAAAAGAGGGGAGGGACTTCCTTAGTGGTCCAGTGGTAAAGAATCCACCTTCCAATGCAGGGGACGCAGGTTCAGTCCCTGGTCGGGGAGCTAAGGTCCCACATGCCACGGGGCAACTAAGCCCTGTACGCCACAACTACTGAGCTCACACACCTCAATGAGAGAGCCCGCGTGCTGCAAACTACAGAGCCCACACGCCCTGGAGCCCACCCACCACAACTAGAGAAAGATAACCTGCACACCACTAGAGAGAAGCCCAAGTACCTCAACGAAAAGATCCTACATGCCTCAACGACCCTACGCAGCCAAAAAAAACAAACAAAAAAAAAAAGAGGGAATATATATATATATACATATGAATGATTCACTTTGCTGTACGGAGGAAACTAACACAACGCTGTAAATCAACTATACTCCAATAAAAATTAATTTTAAAAAATGACGATCAATCTTCCAATGAAGAAAATTCTATATGGCTATTAAAAGCATATTTTTCCTTCTTGTGACTATTTATTCTTCTGATAAAGAGTAGATCCAGAGATTCCACCAAAGAAGACAGTGTTTCTTATATTTTCCCCTGAATATAAGAAATGTAGCAAGGATATATTATAGAATTTTCTGCCACCTCGTGGATTTGGAAAGTGTCATGAAATCATAAACAAATCTTAGGTTCTAACCCAACCTCACAATGTATTATTTGTGTAACCTGGGTAAATCACTTGGCCTTTCTCAGCCAACATTTACTTCTACATAAGACAGGGGTAGCACAACTCTTCCACATATACTTTCACTGACACTAAATGAAATGAGTTTGAAAGTACTTTCTACACAATGAGATGCAATATAAGCAAACAACCTCACCAAACTCACTCTAGTTGATGTACTCATTCTGTAGCAGATGGGGCATTTATCTCATAATATCCTGAGAAAGCTAAGAAAACTGACTTTTTCACCCAAAACAGCATTCCTCCAGATCTTATTACATAATTCTATTTTGTAAAGAAGTGAAAAAAGAGAACTGGTCAAACTCAAAGTTCATTATCTCCACAGAGCAATTTTAGCCAGAATATCTGAATAAAACAAGAATGAAAACATTCTATTATTGCCTAGGCTACTCTACATAATGCCTTTTTTCTGACACCTTGAATCATTGCTTGCCTTATAAGTAACATTTTCAATTATTCAAGCACTAGTTAATATTGCTGGTGTTAGCATGATCAGTAATTACTGTCTTTAATAATCACAGGCATCTGATTCCAGCTGCTCCCATCTTTGATATAACCATGAGCAACAGCCTGGCGGACAGGAACCGACAGGGAAAGAATACAGCCGGGGGCCAAGTTGATGCTGGTGGTGTACTAGCTTTCAGTGAGCTACCAGAGTCAGAAAGACATGCTGTAAAGTGAGACCCCAGATTAAGAAAGAATGAATGTCCTGAGAGTTTTGTACAAAATAAAATATTTTCTGAACATGAGAATGATTTTTGAATTTAGATCTGAAGAAGCTGGCTAAATAAATCATACCTTCAACAACCTTCTTTTGAGTAATTATAAAAAGAATTCATCTGCATACTCATTCCCCTGCCAGATATGACTTTTCCCTTCCCCAGATGGCTGGGGCGAGTGTCTGTGCATATGGCAAAGGAAAAACAGCAGGAGCTCAAAGTGCGCAAAAAGAAGTGAAGGCTTACAAAACGTGTATGGTGTGAGACACCAAAGGGACTATAAAACCCAAGAAGACCAACCAATGAATGCAAAGCCTGGGAGACCCATGTCCTGGCCCCAGCTCTGTCTCCCTTGCACAAGCCAGTTTGCTTTTCTGGGCTTCTGCTTTCTCATGTGGACAGTAGTGTGATCCAACTATAATCAGTCTGGAGAGTTCTCTATAGCCTATGTGAAATTATCCAATGTTGAGGGTCAGCAAAAATAGGTAAAGGAATGTCCCTCAGTATCCACGGGGGATTGGTTCCAGGACCCGCTGCAGATACCAAAATACACAGATGCTCAAGTTCCATAGTCAGCCCTCTGCATCTGTGGACACAGAACCCATGGATACAGAGGCCCAGCCTTAGAAGTAAAAATCATACCACCGCATGGATCCTGTGTGAACACCACCAAGAGACCCAGCCCTTTAAGAGCTGGTTCTAGGGGAATATGGAATCTGCATCTACCATAAATCAAATATATTTTTAGAAAAAAATTAATGGGGGAATGAGAATGTTTGTGCATGTGTAGGGATGCATATGTGTGTGCAGATGTGTGTAAAGGTATGCATATGTGTGTATGTGTAGGTAGATGTGTGTGTGTGTGTGTGTGTGTGTG
>NW_006794406.1:1262636-1295518 GCF_000442215.2 Lipotes vexillifer | reverse complement strand
GTGTGTGTGTGTGTGTGTGTGTGTGTGTGTGTGTGTGTGTGTGTGTGTGTGTGTGTGTGTGTAGAGGGGAGCATAGACAATCCATCTCATTCCTCTGCTTCCCTTTTTGTCTATCGTCCCTCCTCTAAATCTCTGGCACTGAGTGCTAATTTAATTCAATTTTTAACCAAGGTATGTGGGCAAGGAAGACGTGAAAGAGGTTATTTCCCAGGCTAGCTCAGAAGCCAGTCTGCATTAGGGAGTGATTCTCTGTAGAATGGGGACAGTAAAGGATTAGTGATGTTGGTAGACAGGAAAATAGTGGCATCAGAATCACCTGAGGAAAGGCTTTTTCAGTATCTCTATGCTTTCTCCTCTCTCCTTTCTTGAGATTCTCATATGATCCTGAAAGGACAGTCTGAATGCACCCACACACACACACACACACACACACACACACACACACACACACACACTCATCACAACTGCAAGTTACTGCTACTGGTTTGCTGAGGTGGAATAAAAGATGAAGGATTTCACCGTTCATGTCCTTTCCTGCTCTGACACTTTAGAACTCTGCTCCTACCATTGATATACCTTCTAATTAAGGAAACACTTGAGGTGACCAGAGAACAGAGGTGATACCACATAACTATGTAGAAAACTGAGTGGCAAATAGATGAGGACTTCTAAAATAACGAAATATATTGTACAGTAGAGCTAATCAGGAGTTGGTTTTTCATGGAGGAAATAGGCTAAACCTTGGTGCACAAATCTTAGAATGAGAGGGACGTAAAGCAGCGTGCCAGGGGCCAGGCATGGACAGGATCAAATATATGCAGGAGGGCACGATCTAGAAAGACAGTGAGGGGGACAGTGCCAGTGCTGGGAGTAGTGCCAGGTCGGGATGACCAGGATAAATGGGGCCAGCAGACCTTGGGCTGCAAACTGCAGGGGGCCAGAACTTAGAGCGGCAACTGTGGAATCACCGCTGGCTCTAAAGCAAGAGACCGCTAGAATAAAACATGTGTCTGAGGAAGCGACTTCAGATCCTCGTGCCCAAGACGGGTCAGAGCAGAAGGTTCTAACCTGGGATCCACAAACAGACTTCAAGTACTCGACAGCCCCTGCTGTTCTCTGCCATTCTTCTTCTGAATCCACATGCATACACGCATTTTGTACAGGAAAGAGGAATGTATTACATTCTCAAAAAGGTATGTGACAACCGCTTTCTCCATCCGACCCCCATCCCACCCACATCCCACCCACACACAACACAGGAAACCTGAGAACTCTATAGTGTTTGCAAATTTTCCTTGCGGGTGGGGGAGGTGCTTCTCCTGGTTCAGATGGAGCAAATCAGTAAAGGGTAAAACAGAACAAGAGCAGCTAGTTGGCACCATCCCAGGTGAGCCTTGTGTAGCAGAGGACGCAGCTGAGGCTCCAGAGGGGAAGAGTGAGAAGGCACTTTCCCAGGCTCACTTTTTAGGGAGGTGTTGATAAAAGGGGCATTCGTGGATTATAGAAAGTTGGCTACAACAGCAGTCTTATCCTGAACTGGTTTACGATTATCACCTCATATCAAACCTCTTTTGCATTACAAAGCCAGTTTCTCAGAGCTATAGTGTCACATAAAATGTGTCTAAGTCATTCAGGAAACTAATTTAAGGAATTAGATCAGGCATGGCTAATTCTTAATGGAGATACAAACAGGCTTCCAAAAAAAGAAAGCAAAAATCATCACATTTCTTAAATCAAGTATCAAAATCCACATTTGACCACTTCCACTTATTTAGTAGGGATATTTCTCAAAATCAGTATTTTAAAAACTAGAGTCAATCCAGGTTGAAAGAATAAAACATACCTTTTTCACTATCTATTTTCTACCAAAAGCAGTGCTGACTTTTTGGGTACTTCAGTTAAATTTAGTTATTGGAACATATGAATCATAAAAGCTGTACCTTTAAAAGAGTTTTCAGGAAAAATTTATTTTTTGAAATTTCAACCTGGTAAGCAAACCTTTGAAAAAGACTTGAAAAATTTGTTTGCAAAAGTAAGGAAAGGAAGAATCAACACCTGAGAAAGTCTAGTGAGCTATGGGTGACACTCTAAATTCTAAGGTGTTAATTATCTCAGGTTTCCAGGAGGCTTCTGCCCTGAAATATGCTCGGTTTCTGATTGTGCAATTCACGTTTCTATTTTTGATTGTACATTCCACATCTTCTATTAAGCTTTCCCTTCTCTGAATTCCAACAATTTGTGCCTGTGCTAGGGACACTTACATTAGGTCTAGATGACAGTTATAGATGTATTATAGTTATATCTTTCCTCTCTGCTGTTCTGTGAATGTATTCAGGACACGGAACACCTCTCACCCACCTTCCATGAAAACATCCAATAAAGTCTGCTGAATGAACAAGTAGAGAGAGTAGGTATGAACCTTACTGCAAACTTGTTTAGAGAGTAGGTATGAACCTTACTGCAAACTCGTTGTGCAAAAAAAATTAAAAGCTTATCTCCTTGTTTTCTACAACTCAAATTTAATTTCTATTCTATCAGTTGGGAAGCTCTGCCTTCTTGGGTTGCTCAAGCAGAGTTATGGCATGGTTCTGGGATTTACACTGTGGTAAAGTTACGAGGGCTGGGCTGCCAGGTGCCTCTGGTCTCCCAAGTCACCATGTAACCTTAGCTTGACTGTCATTAAATGCAATTATCATTTTCAGTCCTTGACTTACTGGGGATTGGCAACATCCAAAACGGATAAATGCTCTCTCCTTCCTGAATCTTGCTACCTCCTTGGCTTCTATGAGTCCATCCTCTCCTGGTTTTCCCCCTTCCTCTCTGGCTACACATTTTTTTGTGTGTATTTTTGTTTTTTTGGGGGGGGGGTTGTTTTTTTGCTTCTCCCTCTCTACCTAATCATTATGTGCTGTAGTTCCATGAGCTTCAGAGTTCACTGATCTACTTTATCTCTAGGCAATTCCAACAAACCCTATTAAAAATTGTATCACAGGCCCAGAGTCTTCTATCATGTCCAAACATACAATAACCTCCTATTTGATATCTTCATTTGAACATCTTAAGACAGCTCAAATTTAATACTGCCATAACCACACATAATTTCCTTCACCCATTCCCCCCCCAGTCCCCAACAGTTCCTCTTCTAGAATCCCTTTCTTGATGAATTATACCAACATGCACCCAACTGCATGGAATGTCACCACCATGCAGTTGTATGGATTAGTATCACCATCCATGCAAATGGTACCTCCACTCACACAGCTGTATGGAATGGCACCCCCCACTTAGATATAGGATTCATAGGGTTCTCTCTCCTTCATTCTCAATATCCAATCGAGCACCGAGATCTGAACATTTTACCTCTTAGCCCTTAAATGGTCTTCCCTCTTTCTCCCCACCTCCTTAGGCCAAGCTACTACCATCACCTCTGATCTGAACCAGAGCTATAGACAGCAACACCTTCCTACACTGATGAGTGCCTTCCTTCAATCAGAAGCCACTGTTAGCCTTCCAGGTCCGGTCACCCTTTGACTAAAACCCTTCCTTGGGGGCTTCCCACTGTTTTTAGGACAAAGACTCAGGTGTGGTCCTGCCCTATCCACCCTCCAGCATCATCTCCCCCCACACTCTCCCTGGCTCTCAGCACCCCACTGTACCTTGTTGTCACCACTGTTTTCCCCCAGCGCTGCACTGGGCCTCTGTATATGAATTTTTTCCTCCTTTATTTGAAGCATTCTCTGCCCTCTGGCTTTCACCTCACTAACTCATCACATCCTTCAGACCCCCAACCCCACTTTCTCAGGGAAGGCTTCCGCACCACCACCTCAAAGCAAGTCAAACCCTTTTTACACTTTCATAACACCATGAACCTCCTATTCTCAGCATTTATTTCAATTGTAATTTTACCCATATTTGTGAAATCATTTGATGAGTGCCCATCACTTCCACTGGAGTGTCAGCTCCAAGACGACAGAGCTCTGATCTGTTTTCCTCACCACTGAATCATCAGCACTTGGCACAGAGCCTGGCATCTAACAGATGCCCCATAACTATGTGCCGAATGAGCATTCTTGACAGCATAGAATAATATTAATGAGAAAACTGGCGATGCTCTTATAAGCAAAAACACCAATGGCAGCATATTTAAGAAACAACAACAACACAGGATCTTTTATAGCTTTCGTCCTGAAATGAGAGCATAAGGGTCACACAGACCCACCAGGTGTGGCCCGTGAATCACAGCTGTCCTTCAGCATTAGACATTGAATACTGGAAAACATAGGTTGTAGTCAAAATAAAAGTGCCGGGCTTCCCTGGTGGCGCAGTGGTTGAGAGTCCGCCTGCCAATGCAGGGGACACGGGTTCGTGCCCCGGTACAGGAAGATCCCACATGCCGCGGAGCGGCTGGGCCCGTGAGCCATGGCCACTGAGCCTGCGCATCCGGAGCCTGTACTCCACAACGGGAGAGGCCACAGCAGTGAGAGGCCCGCGTACTGCAAAAAAATAAAATAAATAAAAAAATAAAAATAAATAAAAGTGTCTACATTCTCATTACCCACACACCCAGGAAGAGGTGATAACGGGAAAAAAGACCTGCTCTCCCCAGTAATGGGGGAGCAACCTTAGCTCCCAGGCCCTCCAGCCTCTGCTTAAGAATAATCATATAGCAGATAGCAAAAATTCACTGAGTGCCTACTTCCTGCTGGACAAGGAAACTTATATACATTATCGGACTTGATCCACATAATTATACTGCAGAGTAGGTATAACTGTCTCCAGAATACAAAGGAGGATACTCAGGTTCAAAGAGATAAATAACTTTCCAAACAACTAGTAAACAAAAGAACCAGGATTCAACCTTAGGGCTCTCTTTCTCTAAAGACATCCCACTGATGCACCCCACTGCTGCTGCTACACAAAGCAAGAAAGGCAGCTACAAGCAGCCAAAGCCCCACTGGCTGTGGAGGAGGTAAGTGGCTGGTGGACGCTGTAGTCCAAAGATAGCTTTAATATCACTTGTCATCGAAAAGGGCCAGAGCAGCCAAAAGCAGTAACAACAGCACAGAGAAGGTTGGATGTGACATCTGTGGCACACGAGAAGCACCTGAGAAGGCTGGATCCCAGAAGAAAAGGTCTCCACTATGGGACCCAGCCCTGCCCAGTACCCTCCAGCAAGGAACAACAGCGTGAACACAGAACACAGAACAATGAAATAGAGCCGACGTCTGCTCCTGATGCTGGAGTGCCTTAGCCAGACATGTGTTGTTTTCTTTCCACTGTGGAATTAATCCTGGAACTTTCCTTCACTACACTGGTGGCCAAAGAAACCCTTGATTAAATAAAAACAAAAATTAAAAACCTTGGTATAAAGCAAGTTTGGAAGTGTTGTTATTTTGAGAATACTCAACATAGGAAAATATGAGAGAGATAAATTACTGGATTTCCTTAAATAGCCAACTCCCAGAAGCTTTAAAGATATTTTCGTTGCTGTTGTTTTATTAAATCTCGCATTACTTGACAAAGAGGCTTAGAAATTAGATATACATAATACTAGATGTTGTAGAGAAAACTTTCAGTACCTCCTGAAAGCCTGTTTATTTACAGAGCCTGAGAAAGGGAGATGGTTCACATTGGGAAGAATTAGAAGGCAGGTGGGGAAATGCTTTTTGTTTGTTTCTTTCTTTCTTTTGTTTTAATTTAATTTAATTTTATTTTTTATTGGAGTATAATTGCTTTACAATGGTGTGTTAGTTTCTGCTTTATAACAAAGTGAATCAGTTATACATATACATATGTTCCCATATCTCTTCCCTCTTGCATCTCCCTCCCTCCCACCCTCCCTACCCCACCCCTCTAGGTGGTCACAAAGCACTGAGCTGATCTCCCTGTGCTATGATAGCTAGTGGGAAGCAGATGCATAGCACAGGGGAATGCTTTTTGAGACTAATTTAGCCACGGGTCTTAGAGTCACAGGGGTTTTTAGAAAGAAGAGTGAGATAAAGAAAGCCAAGTTTCTAAAGATATTAGTCTGCAGCAGTCCACAGGAAGGGATGGAAGAAAAAAGAAAGCGGCACAGAGAGACCAGTAAAGAAGCTACAGTGCTGAGGACGTGAATCAGAAAAGCAGCCAGGAGAACAGAGGGGAGAGGAGGGCATGCGAGATGCTGGGAAGGAGAAACTGAGAGGCCTGGGGACTGAATACTGAGATGACAGCCTAGTTAGCTGCAGGTAAGGTCAGACACACATGAATAGGGTAATATTTTACTTTTACACAAACATGCAGCTCCTTTAACCCACACTTCCTGAGCACTGGTGGTACCAAGTCAGAGAAGACCAAGATTCAAATGTCTAGAAAAGGCACATTTATTGATACAGAAGATCAGAGGTTACCTAGGATGGAGTGGGAGTGGGAATAAACTTTGGGGGTTGATACAAATGTTCTAAAAGTGGATTGAGGTGATGGCTGCACAACTCTATATACATAGACTAAAAATTATTAAGCTGTGCACTTACAATGGGTGAACTTATGGTCTGTAAATTCACCCTCAGTAAAGCTGTTCTTTCTTTTTTTTTTTTGGAATAGAGAAAGGTTTATTGCAGGGCCATGCAAGGAGACGGTGGCTCTTGCCTTAAAAAGCCCAAATTCCCCGAAAGCTTTCAGCAAATCCCATTTATAGGAAAGATGAGGGAGGGGCGTGGTTAGTTGTTGCAAAATTTTGGGTTTCAGATCCTTTGTTCTTGAGGTCACATAATGATGTTCCTGTAAATCTCCACCAAAACAAATGTTATTCTCTGTTCTGACAAGAAAGCGCAAGGTCCCAAGGCACAACTTTCACCCTCAGAGGTCCAGGTCCTTCCTCATATGAAGGGGGTCCCCGCTCAGGCCAGTCACCCTGTCCGTGAGCATTCATCCAGCACTCAGTCTGGGTCCTCCCGCCAGTGCCCAGGCCCAGATGAAGAGGCTGATCTTAGCTGGCAGTGCCTTCAGGGTCAGGTTCCCAGACCCTACCCAGAAGTCATCACTGAGGGAGTAAGGCACCCAGGATCCAGCTGGCCCTCAGGCTCCTCAGGCCACCCAAACACGGGGGCGGGGGGGGTAGGCCGGGTCCTGCAGACTGCAACACGTGCAGAGTGCTACTGCCACTAGGTCGCGGAGGCAGGGACAGGGGAGAGGTTCGCGTTGCCCAAAGGCCTGGGCCCACTCAGTGGGTGGCCATGGCGAGGGCTCTGGAACTCTGCAGGACACAGCCCCCAGCCTTCTCCCCAGGCCCCCCGGCTCACCCGCCAGCCAGAGGCTGGAGGGCCTACAGCAGCGGTCCCCAATCTTTTTGGCACCAGGGACTAGTTTCGTAGAAGACACTTTTACCACAGACTGGGTTGCGGGAGAGTTCAGACGGTAATGCAAGCAATGGGGAGCGGCAGATGAAGCTTCAATCGCTCCCTTCTGCTCACCGCCTGCTGTGCGGCCCAGGGCGTGGTAACCCCTGGCCTGGAGGACCCAGGGGAGAAGGCTGCGACCCACCTCTTACCACACTCTCTGCCGCGACAACCACCACCCGGCCAACCAATGGCCCAGCGGGGCCTCTAACCACAGCACTACTGGTCTTGCGCTAAGTAACGGTCATTCAGGTGCGTCTGCTAACAGCTGCGTGCCACCTTGCTTCTATTACAATTCCTCCCTTTTCTGTGATACTCCTCAATGTTGAGGAGAAAACGTGGGTATGTCTTGGGTAGAGTGGTTAATCATAAACTCAGTAGAGGAACTGGGTTTTAGGGGGACTTGGTTTCAATCTCCAATCCTGTTTCATCCTTCACAAATTAGCAAAGCTGTTCTTAAAAAGTGATGAGAGCTATGGAGAAGGGACAGTAATACATGGTAAGGAGAACTGAGAGTGAAGGGGTGGGGTGGGGGTAGTTTGTGTTTTAAATAGGCGATCACAGTGGACCTCAGTGAGAAGGTGACATTTGCGCAAAGACCCAAAGGAGGTGAGGGAGGGAGCCTGGGGACAGCCAAGAGGAAGAGAGTCCAGGTAGAGGAAACCAGGGACGACGTGCGCAGGTTCTAAAGTAGAAAAGGAGGCCAGTGAGACCAGGGCAGGAGTGGACAGTGAACAGTAGAAGGACAGAGGAGGACAGGAGGGGATAGATGGTATAGACTGCATTGGTTCTCGGGATGGAATCTAATGCAGCTTTAAGCTAAAGACTAAGGTGATCTAACTCAGGTTTTAAAAGGATCACCCCAGCTGCAGTACTGGGAACAGTCTCTGGGAAGCAAAGGAGACCAGCCGGGAATCTGCTGCAGTAGTTTAAGCATCAGCTGGTGTTGACTGGGGCAATGGTGGGAGCAGGAAGGTGGTCAGAAACGGTCAGATTCCAGGTATATTTTGAAGGTAAAACCAAAAGAATTTCCTGACTGCTTGGATGCGAGCTGTCAGAGAAAGAAGCAAGGATGACTCCACGGTTCTGGGCCTGAGCAGCTAAAGATGGGGAAGCTCTGGATGAGGCAGGTTTGAAGAAAAAAAAGTAAAAAGCATGTACTAGGAACTTTACTACTAAACTATATTATATCTACCAAAGTCACTTCACGTAATTTTGGTAACATTTTTCTAAAGGCCAATTTGACTCTAAGGTAGGTTTCCTTCCAACACGTTCATTAGTTGGGGTACTTTAGGGAAATGAATTGGCCATGCAAAATGTAGAAATATTTATTTAAAATTCTGATTCTTGGCCTTCTTTTTATTCTTAGGACTGCTGAACAGCTTATTTTCTTATAACTTCTTAATTATGCTTCTAATGACATTAGATTTAACTTGCCTGGAAAGGTCCTGCTGTTGGTCCAAAGTGAACCAACAGAAAAGAGCAGTGACACCAGTGACAGTCACTTATCCCTCAGTGATTCTTCTTAAACAGAGCCACTGAGCTGGGAAAAGGCCCAATCAATGAATGTTGGGCTATGTTAATGAACTCCATCTCCTATAAACATATCAGTGTTAGAGCAAAATTCATGAAGTGTCACAAAGAAGTGCCAAAATTCAAGGTCAATCTCTCTTGTGAGTTATTTCTCCTTAGAAGAAGGCTCTCTAAAGAGATGAAGGTAGAAAAGGTTAAATTCCTATCTGTAGATTTAAATAATACCTACTCTCATTTCACGATGTAAAATACAGATTTTTCTCTCTTGCACTTCTAAACTTATATGTGTGTGTTGGGTTCTCTCTATTTACTCTGCACATCTGGCCACTGGACTTCTCCATGAGA
The DNA here is from genome assembly GCF_000442215.2 of Lipotes vexillifer. NCBI lineage: Eukaryota > Metazoa > Chordata > Mammalia > Artiodactyla > Lipotidae > Lipotes > Lipotes vexillifer. The sequence goes on along the minus strand of NW_006794406.1, from coordinate 1,286,264 downwards.
TCATTATCATTAATACACGAGTTAGAAATACACATTAGGCTCAGCAGCTGTGCCCAAGGCCATTACTTCCTCTCATTTGGCACAGATGGCCAAAGAGATGATTTTGGCAGACGAGCCAAGTGCTAGCCACCTAATGAAGCTGCAGCCTCAAAACCAACTGATGGTAAATGCAGTTCTACAGTTATCCTCACGCACTTCCCTCTCTCTCCCTCTCTCCCCCCGCTCTCATCCTTGACACAAAAAGCAGAAGAAAGAGTACACCCTAACTCTAATTTGCCAAAGCTCTAAACACACCATCTCATCTGATTCTCCAAGGATGAAAAGGTAACTCAACAAAACAATTCCAGTTCTAAAATGGTCTTTCTTTAGGTCAAAAGCCTTTTTTCTTCAACTCAAAAATAATCCTGCAAAAGGGATTAAGCTGGTTTGTACCTAACTCAGTATCAGAGAAACCATCACAATAGTCATAATGATTAAACGAACATGGACAAACAAATATAAGTATGGTATCTGCCCTTCTTTCATATACTCACACGCCTTAAAATGACTTCTCTTAAAACTATAAGTAGGCAATATCCTCACCATGCATAACTCTCTTAGATTGTAAAATTCACTTATAATTTCCTAAGCTGTTTAATGGCAAGGTTTCTTTTTCTCCTTATCTGTATGCTAGTGCTTAAGAGTTGCATATCTCCTCAAAATGCCTGATATTCAAATGTTTTGATGCTTTAAGATCATGATAGTGAAGAAGTTCATGAAATTCCCCTCAGACATAAAAGATGCACACACACAGTCACACTCTGTTTCAGCCAGTTTCTGAGGACAGAATATTACATTTCAAAGCCTATCAAAAACCTGCAAAACACCCTCCAAACCTTCCCTAAAATAAAGAGCAAACGACAATTCAAAATTACCGTTTCTCTGCTCCCAGAGAAATCCTGCTGTAAAGATCTATACTATTCTGCCACAGTTCACTACAGATAGACCTGTTAATCAATGACTCATAGGACTTTATCCACAGTAGAAACTATATTCTCCCGTTGGCTTATATAATGCCATGTAATCACCATCAACACTCTAAATCTAAAAAGGTATAAAAAAGCATCTGATTTTATCTTGTGCAGAAATGTCTATTTTTTTTAATCAATCAAACTGCTTCAATGTTGGGTAATACTGCAGTGAGGGTATTTATAAAGATGCTCTCTGCAGTGATTCACCTGATTACTTGTACACAAATTTGAGTGGAAAATCCTAACTTCTGTTTCAGCAGTGAAGATGTTAATCACACATTACGACTCCTATCCAGAGCACTTAGTAAAGAATTGCCTGCAATGTTTAACCGTCCACTGAATATCCATAGAGTTGGGTGACCTCAGAACTTATTTACCTTGCTCTTTTTTGTTAAGTGTGAATGGCAAGAAAACTGAGGCCCAGATCCAGGTGGCACGGTGGGTCCTTGGGAGGTAGGAATAAGGAGCAGAGTGTGTGCAGGTCACTGTGCTCTTGATCTGCAGCTCGGGGATTAGACCCACCATCAGAATCACTCGGGAAGGGTGTTCTAATACTCAGGGGCTCAGTGCCAATACAGATTCCAACACAATAAATATAGACTCCAGGAATCTATATTTTTTAAACAACTCCAGGTCCTTCTGAGGACCATCTCTTTACAGAGCCTGGTTGCAACCTCTGTAGAACAGTGATCATGTATGATTTTCTAAAGCAAGGCTCCAGAACAGCCAAACAAATCAATAATGGAGCTCTTTAGTATAAACAGAGCTTTTAAAAAATATATCTAATTTTGTTCTCATGATTCTTACTATTATCCCAGTTATAAAGGAGACTCGGCCACAGAGCTCCCGCAGCAGAGCTGGAAACTCAAGGACTCTGACTCCGAGGGCCCTTGTTCTCCGGATCCACTTCATTGCGCATGGCCCCCAGGCTCACCTCACGTACAGAAATACAGCCAGTGAGGGATTTTCAGTTCTGCTCTGGGACCCACGCAACCACACGTGGGAGCAGTCTTAAGAAAAGGCCTTATCAACACTGGCACTGCCCTCAGGAAATCTGAAAGTTGGCCTGAGAGGGAAATATGGCTGGTTCCTGTGAGGATCCTCTTTCCTGGCTGAGATAGTGATGGATGCTGTGCCACCATATAGAAAAATCCTCTCCTGAAACTCAATCCGCTCCCATCCCTGAGGTCAACCATGAGGTTCCAGATAAGAAGAGAGAGAACTAAAAAAGTTCTTCAGTCAGTGATACCTGGGCTTCTTATTTTATTTATTTATTTATTAACATCTTTATTGGAGTATAATTGCTTTACGATGGTGTGCTAGTTTCTGCTGTATAACAAAGTGAATCAGCTATACATATACATATATCCCCATATCTCCTCCCTCTTGCAACTCCCTCTCTCCCTATCCCACCCCTCTAGGTGGTCACAAAACACGGAGCTGATCTCCCTGTGCTATGGGGCTGCTTCCCATTAGCTACCTATTCCCATTACCTACTCTCTCACTTCGTCCCAGCCCACCCTTCCCCCTCCCTGTGTCCTCAAGTCCATTCTCTACGTCTGCGTCTTTATTCCTGCCCTGCCCCTAGTGGGCTTCTTAAATATCTTGCTCTATGGCTGGTTACTGTCCAACACGCTTAATGGGCTCACTTAACGTTGAGATGCAAGAGGTCCTCTTTCATCCTTGCCTCTGGCTCTTCATCAATCAACACATGAATAAAGAAAAGGAACAGAATACCAATAGCTGCTGATTGAGGCACTGCAAGTTTGCACATGAGCCAAGAATGATAGCAACAAAATTCTTAAGCAATCATAGGATATGGTTTTCCAAAAAGAGGTCAATATAGAGGAAGTAGAAGAACTCCAAGAATACAGTGCCCAAAAAGAAAAATACAGTAATCAAGGCACACATTGAGGAGGTCTGGGAATTTCATGCCCTATTAGGACAAGGGGTAAAGTATGTCCTTATTTACAAAGGCAATACATAGCTAAACCATGTAACTGACTACTCCTGTCCCAATTCCACACTTACCAAACCCTGAGCCACAAAGAGACAAGGTGCTGGCCAATGAGCTCCACCCACATCTGCAAACTCTTCAGCAGTTACATACATCAAATATATCAATATTCCACTTTAAAGCAATTGAAAATATGTAGTGACAATAAATTAACTACAGACTTCTGGAGAGCAATATTGATAGAACAACATGAAATCAAAAGCTGACAACTTTGTGAAAGATAACAAGGTCAGAAAAGGAAATTTAACCATAAAACCCTACGGATGACACTACGATTCACAAATTAGAGTTTCAGTAAGAAGTCAAGTTAAATACTGTGTAGAAAGGCCTTAGGGCTGTGCACGAGTTTCTCAAATGACATTTGATCAACTCGGAAGCCCTATCTTTAGATGATATTAAATACCTTCAAGAAATGATAAGTAGCTTTGACCCAAAGCTAAAGAAGATAAGCTGTGTCCAGATTAAATCAGATTGTAGGTAATTAATGTTTCCACCGAAGAAAAAACCAAAACCTTCATTCCATATTTCTTTAGGTTTTGAATTCTCAAAAAACCAATCAGTCATATCAGCTCAAAGACATCAGTCTGAGAAAGACTAGTGAATGTTTGCAGCTGAAGGGTTATTGGATTATATCTATACTACTGCCTATCACAAAAACAGCACTTTAAAAAAAAGTCTCCTGGGCTTCCCTGGTGGCAGTGGTTGAAAGTCCGCCTGCCGATGCAGGGGACACGGGTTCATGCCCCGGTCCGGGAAGATCCCACATGCCGCGGAGCGGCTAGGCCCGTGAGCCATGGCCGCTGAGCATGCACGTCCGGAGCCTGTGCTCCGCAATGGGAGAGGCCACAACAGTGAGAGGCCCGAGTACTGCAAAAAAAAAAAAAAGTCTCGTTTCAGGGAGTGTCAAACAGAATAGATGAGGAAGCAAGTCAAAGAGAGACTCTATCAAAATAAATCTCTTCCATTTGGATATCTACCTCAATTATGAATCTAAATTTCCAAAATAATAACCACAGCTGTCACTTGGGAAGTGGTTGAGAATATGCTCATATTAAAAGACTTTTTTTCCTTAGTAATATGATTTTGTAATTTTGCTGTTGTGTGAATTCGATGCAAACACAAGATCTGGCACTGATGTCATCTTGGCTACCATATTTTTCATCCTGGAATTCAAACCTCACTATAATAAATATCTACTATATACTGAATCTTTTTTTTTTTTTAATTTTACTATATTCTCTTCTGGATTCGCAGAGAATAAAGACGTAGGTAAAGGATATTCTGTCTTTGACAAACGATCACAAATTTAACATGAGCAATTCCCTAAGCCTTTCTTATTTTAGGTATCTAAACCAATGTTACTTACCAACTACTAAACATATATCTGAATTATTATATTGCAACATATTTAAAGAAACACTGAAATAAATAAATACATACATACAAGAGCACATTTAGCACAAGAAATAGTCTTTTTTATAGTGAAGTGCTTTGTAATTCACTGTATGATAAAAACAGAACTTAGCATGGTATACAGGCTCCTAAAATTTACTGCTCAGACTACCCTCCTATAAATGTTCTTTGTTATCACTACTACAAAAGTCAACAGTGTAGTAGGTTGTTAGTTGTTCCCACGGCTGTCTGGGTTACCCCAAGCCCAAGAGCTGGGGGGTAACCTTGAAAAAAATCAGGACACACTAACCTCATCTGCACTCCTAGGTCATCAGAGAACCAAATGATATCAAAAGAGCAGAAAGATTACTCTGCTGCTTGTGAAGATAAGGACTTGCTTGGCAGGGGCGGGGGAGGGGACAGAGAGTGGTACAGAGAAAAAAAGAAAAAAATAGATTTAACTAGGAAGTACTCTCTTTGGGAAGACTTTAATCCTATCTGACTTGAAAGTGAATTTGAAGAGTTTTTTCTTTGAGCCTGGGGAGCTCTTGACCTTTTCATAAAATTTACGTAATTCAGCATGAAGGGAAACCCCTAGTTGAATAGAAAGATGTTGGCTACTAGAACTTGATCTCAGAGAAAGGTTAGGAGGTCTGTACCCACCAGGTAATAGATGCTGCTTTTATTAATCCACAGGGGACACAGAGGCAGCTTTGTGCTTTTTACAGATGGGGACCCCTGAAGAGATCCTATAATAGGGCCCCAGTGAGCTGCCTAGACAGGAGAAAACTGACCCTCCCTCCTTTTCCCTGTGGCTTCAGGAGTTGCAGAAAAGAGGGGGAAGGCTTGCCAGAGCCACTGACAGACATTAACCCCAACATACACATTCCTCTCCCCAGGAGAGCCCACCTAAGCAGTCCACTGCTCACTCAAAGCTGCATTACACAAAGAGGCTAGCTCCTCGCTAAGGCTGGCAGACCAGATTAAGACATTTTACATGGGACATACAATTTAAGTGAATTCTATCCTCATGTTGAAGAAGGCAAAGGTAGGAGGGAAAGGGGAGGCAAAGGGAAGGAATTAGTGAGTAATGAGATTTTATTATGCACTGGGCATTGTGCTAGATGTTTACTATGCGTTATCTTATTTAGTCTGAGAATAGTCCTGTCATCAAGGTAATAGAATTCCCATTTTACAGATGAGGAAAATGAGACTGAGGGGAGATATGTTAGCTCGATCCCAGAGCCAGTACCGAGATCACACAGCCAAGAAGTGTCAGGTTTAGCATTCAAATCCAGGCTCCAAGGCTGTGCCACGCTACCGTGCACACAACGTGCAAGAACTGGAAGAACTAAAACTATAAATAATAAGGCTTCTAAGTAATGACTTAAAATGAGGCACCAGAACTTGTGTCATAAAAAATTGCAAAATGCCTCCTCCACTGCTCTTGGCATCTGTCCCATTAGCATTGACTGTGTTCCCACTGAAGCGATCAGCTTGGATGGGACTACTTATTCGAACAATATCCTGTATGCCAAACAGGCTGTGCTGGGGAGTAGGGGGATTATAGAAAAGTCCTGCTTCTAAGTAACTGGAACTAGCTCATCTGGCATGGAAAGTAGACTATATTATACCTCAAACAAACATGTAGGAGAAAGTCAAGAGTCTACGAAAACTGCCAAAGATTTTCCTTCTTTATTTAAAAATCATCTTATCAGTCAGTTAATTCCAACCTTGTAAAACTCTTTTAGACAAATTTACAGCTTTCAGTGCTTTCACCATATGTGGAATTAATCTGACTCCAAGTCAGGTTTGCAACTGTTATTTTTTTATACATAGTTCTTCTTAAAATCTCATCGAAATTTATAGCGCCATATGTCTAAATCAAGTTAAATTAAATGCATTAATGCATCACAATGTGCATATGAAACATGGCAAGAGCAAAAGAAATATGAAGAAAGTGGAGTGCTTCTTCCACCTCTTAGGTAAAGATCTCAGCAAGAAGGGTGTGAGCATGAAGGACCCTATCAGAATCACAGAACCAGGGCAAAGATGAACAAAACGAATTTCATCTATTTCTTCCGAAGAAGTGGAAAAGCAAGATGTTCTAGGATAAATTCTCAAGTTCTACTCTCCAAACTGGAAGAAATTCTGAGATAATGGGAACCAGATACAGAAGGAAGGAAGGGGGGAGTAAGGCACTGCCTGACACAGAGACAAAACCAGGTCTATCTCCACTGTCATCAAAAGCTCTGTTTAATAAGAAAGAAGGGCTCCTAACGTCACGTGTTCATAATATTTTCCATTACTTGCCAAATATATCTGTGAAGAGCAAATCATCACATTGGCTTATGCTGTACTTGATTGGAATTAAAATCCCTCCAACTTCAAAGCGAACTCCTGTCACGCCAAATGTCCTCAGTGCTAGACTCTAGCTGGCTGTCATGTTTTCTATTTTATTTCATCCTGTTACCTTGTGCCCATGATTCTAACAGGCAGTTCTCCCACCCAGTCATTCCAAGTCTAGTACTTGAATCCAAGTCTAACTTCCACTTACTTGTCACATTTTTTATTTCATATTTCCACTCAGGAAACAAAAAGTTGACCCAATCAGGATCAAGAGCAGAGGACATTTATCTGTTACTAAAGGCTTCTCTCTGGGTGTGAGTATAGATTTCCAAACAGCTAACACACAGCATACATTTCTCCTCACTTATCCCACAGATATGAGACTTCATCAAAGGTGTATCTAACATTAAAATCTCTATCTGCAAGAGCCTCCCTAACCTCCCAGCCTGTGACCCTACGAAAAGAAAATGTTTACACTGATATGTTCTTTTCTCATTCTCACAATCTCTTTCCCATTTCTAAAAATCCAGGTATTTGTCCACTCTAATTGCATTCATGTAAAATATCTATACATGCTTTCTTTCCACAGAAAAGTGATAACGCAAGAGGAAATCATGTGCCAGTTGTTAGATGTTAAGAATACAGACACGCCATAACAGTTACTGGGTATTTATTGTGTACCAGACTCTGTAAAGAGAACTTAATATGTGGTTCATCCTTTGCCTTATGTTCAGTCTTTTAGAAGAATCAGCACTACACTCTCTGGATTCTCCTCTATGTCTACAACTCCCCTCTTGGTCTCCTTCACCAACTTGTCTTCCTCCACTCCCTCCCTACATCCCCAGTTCCCTCTTCTTGCTGCACTCCAATTGGAGACCATTCCCACAGCCTGTGTCATCCCTTCAGCTACAATGATGAACTCATCAATATCAGAGATCATGTACATTATCCTCTCAGCTCACAGTTCCAACTGACTGTCTGGCAGAACCTTCCATCTTTCGATCGAGGTCCAGCACTAATCCTCCTCCTACACATTTTTTCTTGTATCTGTGTTTCTGTGGGATTTTGTATCCCTGTCGTAGCAGTTAACACACAACTGCCTCAAAATCACAATTATATACATGTCTATAACCTCTATTAGGTAACTGGCAGAGTAGAGTGGGTATGAAGTGAGGAGAGCTGCTGAGGTTAAAGTTTTCTTTCACTGGTCCAGTTTAACATCACGTAATCTTGGATGCTTCATCTGTCAAATGGAAATAACATGCTCACTTTATAGGGATGTTGTGAAGACAATACGGAAAGCAGTTTGCACGTAGAAGGGGCTGGAAAAGTAGAAGCTGCCAGGAGCAATATGTTTATTTGCTTTGAATCCTTAAGGGCAGAGATGTTATCTCCACAGCACCCAGGCAGGACTTTGTTATATTAGTACTGACTAACATCTTCATGGCTCTTTTATTAGATGTGCAACACATTTCCAGGAATTGAAAACTGAAATTTACTTATTTATCACTAAAGCCTCCTTCCAGCGGATGACTTTAGAATTACAGAACTATTAGAAGCGACTGTCCAAGTGTTGTTTTTTTTCTTTTTTAATGAGACCTATTTGGATCCACAAAAGAAATGATGTAAATAAAATAACACTCCTTTCTGACCACCAGGTCTGCTTCAGTGAAGTCTACTGACATCTTTGTAGTTTAGTAGACATATGAGAAAGTGGCAGCCTCTCAAAAATATTTGCTTCATTACAAGATTACTTAAGGAGTAGAGTATTTTCTCTGCTAGGGTCCTGGAATCGAATGTCCCTTTGAGTTTCCAGTTACATTTTTGTTCCTTTGGAAACTTGCAGTATTCTGTGGTAGGTTTTAACTAATTACCTAAAGCCTTAATAGGAACTTTTCATTGAAAGGTTCAGGATGCTCCTTTTTTCTGACCAACTTTCTATTCCACCTCTTCCTGCAATGACAGGTACCCGACTGACTTTTCCTATACTTCTTTTTTTTTTTTTTTTTTTCCTTGCGTTATGCGGGCCTCTCACTGCCGTGGCCTCTCCCATTTGCGGAGCACAGGCTCCGGACGCGCAGGCTCAGCGGCCATGGCTCACGGGCCCAGCCGCTCCGCGGCATGTGGGATCTTCCCGAAACAGGGCACGAACCCGCGTCTCCTGCATCGGCAGGCGGACTCTCAAGCACTGCGCCACCAGGGAAGCCCCCTATACTTCTTAGTCCTACATGCAGAACAAATTGTTACAAGCATGAAAAGTTCTAAACTATAAATGCTTTTGTTTCACCCGATTCAAAAATTCCCCTTTTGGAGCACTTCATGCTCTTTCATTTTCTCTGAGATAAGATAAAGAGACCTAGGAACCCTCAGGAACAAACCTGGACCTGTTTATTGGATGTTGAGCATGTCTGTTAAAGATTTTAATATCAAAATCAGAAAACTCCCAATCACTCTCATAATGATGGATGTATCTGTTTACATCAGTATTCTGTTAGAGAAAAACAGTTTAGAATTGAATGAGACCTCACTAGTTATGGATTGCAAACTGGTAGGCCTCAGGCCACTTGTGGCCCAGATATATTTTTAATGTGGTTCTTACAGTTTTTTAAATTAAAGACACTTCAAATTTAAAAATCTGGAAGTTTCTTTTTTTCTTGAAAAAAGAGAACCTTTTAAAGCCAGGGTGGCAACAACCAGCAACAGGCAATTAGGAGCTGCCCCCTTTACAGTGGTTTGCATGTTCCAGCCATAATCCACACCACCTCTCTCCCACGTGTTTCCTACTGGGCCTGCTCCAGTCCCTTACTTTGCCTGTCAGACCCCTGCACACACTGGACAACCAGACACAGGATTTTTTAAAAGGCAAAGAGCCTGGATCCAAAAAGGGCTTTCCCATTCACTAGCTCTGTGACCTTGAGCAAGCTCTGAGTCTAGGTCCCTCAGCTTTAAACTGAAGATACTTCCTTGACCTCACAAGGTTGTTATGGGGATTAAAAAAGAAGTGTACAGAAAGTACTTTGTAAACTGGAATATAAAATGTTTGCCATCTTATTCATTTCATAGCACCTGCCCACCGTCAGTAGCACAAATCCCCTCCACCTACCTCAGTTATGATCGCTTCCCTTCTTCCTCCTATAATTACACTCTGTATGACACAGTTTAAAATCTAAATAAAAAGAATTTGATATATCTCCTGGCCTCACTTAATAAAAGGTAGAAAAAAGGAACAAATATCAAAGGAAAACAAAATGAACTGTTGAATGCCAGTGGGTCTTTACTAGGCCATTTCTGTTTGTAATGAAGGTATGAAGTTAGTGCGGAGTGTAATTACTGGACTGCAGATCTCTCCAAGTGCTGTGTGATAAGTTCACCCATCAGGTGCCTGAGGCCTAAAGGTGAAACTGACAGCCCAGTTCTTAGGGGTTCCTGTGAGACAGACCTCCTCTTGGGCCTCAACAGTGCTCCAGTAAAGGATCCAATCTATCAGAAAGAAACCAACAGGATCTAGAAAGCTGGGCTTCCTTCCTCTCTGCATTTTAATATAAGCTCTAAAAGCTTAGAATCTGGTGTATTAAGCTATGGCACACATTTTATATCTATATCTACCTACATATAGATATACATCAAAAATCAATAAGAGACTTGAAAGAAAACAGAATCTTCTCAGAAATGGGCAGAGGTGCAAAAAACTGCACTCAAAGAGTGATGCAGTGGATACAGAAATGCTAACAAAGATGTATGCTATGAAAGCTATCTCCTCACATTAGGAATTCACATATGTATTCCTGTTCTGGTCATTTTATAACAGAAGATCATCCTTCTGTGGGGAACCACAATTAATTCATCTTCTGCTTTTAATGTTAAGACAATCACGCCTGAGTGAACTGCAAAATATACTGTGGAAAGAGAGGGGAAGAAGGGATTTTAATTGGAATCAGCGTTCTTTATAAGATCACCAAAATGGGAGTAATTTATGATTCAAGACTCAATCCGTTGAAAAATCCATCTGACGAATCCTTTTTAAAGCACTCCATACAGTGCAATTACCGCTTTTCTTGAAGTTGAATGAAACCGTCGCCTGAATACAGATTAACGAACGCCAAATTACCACAAGGTCCTCAGTGTGCATTTCACTTTTAAAAATCAAGATAAATAACAGCATCATTTAAGAAACCAGTTCTTTCAACAGACGCCCCAAGGCTGATGTTTAAGCAAGTCTCCTTGGCAACCAAGGAGCAAAGTACATCTTGGGCTACGAGGAAGGGGAGAAAAGGGGGAGCAACTCCAGGGCTGGGTAAAATAAGTAACGGGGAATAGTAATTGCTCCCGCTAGACGACGCTGCTAGAGGCTGCATGCCCCTGAAATTTCAACTCCGGTCTCGCCCCCACTGGCTCACCAGCAGCCTCCCACCCTCTCCCTCCGGTCTGCAGGCACCAACCCCGAACAGGTTACAAGGAGAGAGAGACTAGCTTACCCGAGGGGGTGAGCGGTCTCCGGGGTTACGTACCCGAGGCGGCAGCGCAGGCACCGGGCTCTCCCTGATGCACAATGGCCCTGCTTCACCCGACGACGCGGAGGTTAAGAGAAACCGCAGTAGCTTCTCTCTGCCGGTTTGGGGATGCAGTTGTGAAGAGCGAGCGCGCTAGCGCGTGTGTGCGCGTGTGTATGTGTGTGTCCGTGAACGTGTGTGCGAGCGTGTGTGTCAGTGAGCGTGTGTGTGTCTGCGCGCTCCCGGACTCTCCCGCGGGGAAACAGTGCCTCCTAGTAAATGAAAGCAGCTGCCAGCCCCGCGGGTGGCGCGTCCAGCTCGCTCTGCTCTAGGCAACAGCGTCAGCCAGGACACGCACCTCGCCGGAACCGCGCGAGCTCAGACAGCGAAGGGCTCCGCCCCCTCCCGCCTTCGGCGAGCCAGCGCGCACGCACACCCCGCCCCCTCCGCCGGCGAGCGCGCGCGTCCCTCCCCCGCCCCCGCCGCCGGGGAGGCGCGCTCGCCGGACACCCCAGTCCCGCTCCCGACGGCGCGCCAACGCGCGCGCCCGCTTTCCCCGGAAGTCGGCCTCCTCCACGACGGTCCTCTTTTGCTCTCCGGCACTTGCGCTGCTGGCCGCTGGATCGCTTGCACCGCCTGCAGCCTCAGCTGCGGCTCCTCCTGCGACGACCGAGATCCTGGGATCCAGCCCGCGTGTTCCCAGACTGCCTCCCAGGGCTGGAGAGCGACCTGCGGGAACAGACGCCGTGACCCCAACTTGGTGTGGCCACGGGCTCTGGCCCTCTGCTTCCCTCCCCCGACCCAAATAACTTCAATAAAGTTCAAACTGCTCCTATTCCTAGTGGCCCCTTTACAGGACCGATGTCGTGGCCCTCCTTAGGATAGCATACTTTATGGTACTGTCGAAAACGGCTTTCTGGTAACCTTAAGAAATGACAAGGGATCTCCAGGGATGGATGACAGAAGCCCTGAATCTGAGGAATGAGGAAGAGTATTTGGTTGCAGCTAACTCAGCATCAAAACTGCAAACAGGGCTTCCCTGGTGGCGCAGTGCTTGAGAGTCCGCCTGCCGATGCAGGAGACGCGGGTTCGTGCCCCGTTTCGGGAAGATCCCACATGCCGCGGAGCGGCTGGGCCCGTGAGCCATGGCCACTGAGCCTGCGCGTCCGGAGCCTGTGCTCCGCAAATGGGAGAGGCCACAACAGTGAGAGGCCCGCATAACGCAAGGAAAAAAAAAAAAACAAAAACAAAACTGCAAACAGACAACAACCCCAGAATACCACCATTAAATTTCGGGGCCTGGCCCACTCGTGTCACTTGCGGGTCATTCCTGTCATTCCCGTGTAAAACATCCTTAGAAACACAGACCTAAGCAAAGTGAATAATTTTGATAGGTGAAAATATTACATATTTCACTTTGAATTGAAAACCTTGGTCCAATGTGGAGTTATGCAACCTGGTAAACATGAAACGAAACTGTAAATTGGAGTAAGCTGTGTTTTGTAGGAGTTCAGGGTTTAAAGTACTAGGAAGATGGAATTTCACAGAATGTCAAGTCCCTTCTCTTGCAGGTGTGTTCTTCCACAGTTGGGCTAGGAACAGTGCCCTGATCTATTTCAGGTGTCCCTAACATTCTCATTAGTCTCAAATCAGTAGTTCAGCATGTTTTCCACTTTCAGGCTCACAAGTTTTCTGGCCCTGTCCCCCCCTCACCCACTCCCTTGGGGCCCATCTGGCTTTCAGTGCTTCATTTCCATGGTCTTCGTATTTGGACTTTAGACCCTCGGTCCTACTTGTCTAGAAGTCTGGACACCAAGATAGGCACAGGGAAAAGAATGACAAACACCTGACTACAAACATTAAGTGCACTGTCATTTTCTAGAATTTTTCATAAGCAGTTTTATATTTTTTATTAGGTGTTGTTTTATACCAGATCAAATGTCGAAGCATGTTTGAACCCAAAATACTGACAATGACTTGGTGTCAATAAATAAAACATTCCCTTAAGATTCATAAAGTATTTGTCACTAAAGTGAATGTACTTAAAATTTTAAACCCCATCTATAAGGATTAGATTATCTGTTTGTTTAGAATAAACAGAAGCTATTTATCAAAAACAAATAGAAAAGCAAAGAATATAACAGTATTTATACAGAAAAAAATATGCCACCAACTCACCAACTGTGTTACTATGGAAGGGTTTCTTACTGCCCAAGCTGGGTCTGTTTTGTTCATCATTGTATTCCTACAAGCTAGCACAATGCCTGTCACATATTAGGAGCTCAATAAATATTGCTGACACATAGATACTGAGGATTACATAAGAAAATATACGTAAAATGTCTAGTTCAGAGAGGCAATTTTTTCCCTGTATGACTCCTTAAGACTGATTTAAAGCATAGTTTTATTTTAATTAAGAAAGCTTTGGGCTTCCCTGGTGGCACAGTGGTTGGGAGTCTGCCTGCCGATGCAAGTGACACAGGTTCGTGCCCCGGTCTGGGAAGATCCCACATGCCGCGGAGCGGCTGGGCCCATGAGCCATGGCCGCTGAGCCTGCGCGTCCGGAGCCTGTGCTCCGCAACGGGAGAGGCCACAACAGTGAGAGGCCCGCAAAACCACAATGCTTCACAAAAGCTATGCTTTGGAATACTAGTTATTTGTTCAACAAAAACAATTTTTTTTTGAGCTCTTAGAATTTGTTGCACAGTTTGATCAGTGCAGGGCTTCAGTTGTCAATAAATAGACATTTTCCCTGTTTCAGTCTAGTGATATGAGAGATAAGCTTCAATTCCAGAACAAACACCTGTCATAGCTGCCTTGTCCCATATCAAATGAGGAGTTAAGCATCCTTCTTAATGCCAGTGTCATGGTTTTCTGTCACAAACCAGTAGTGACATTAAGGAATCGCGGAGCCAAATTTCTAATTAGTGAACTTCCAGAGAAAACGGATCATTATTAATTATGCCAAAACCAAAATTGATTTTTTTGGCTGATATTCTCCAGTTTTCAAGTGGAAAATACAAAATACCTCTAGCTAACACCTCAATTTATTCAATTACCTGTTGGGTACATTTTGTAGCTAATTCATTCTGCTCATCAGGAGCTAGTGTCACTCAAAACTAGTAATGCTGGGCTTCCCTGGTGGCGCAGCGGTTGAGAGTCTGCCTGCCGATGCAGGGCACATGGATTTGTGCCCCGGGCCGGGAAGATCCCACACGCCGCAGAACGGCTGGGCCCGTGAGCCATAGCTGCTGAGCCTGCACGTCCGGAGCCTGTGCTCTGCAACGGGAGAGGCCACAACAGTGAGAGGCCCGCATACTGCAGTCAGAATGGCCATCATCAAAAAATCTAGAAACAATAAATGCTGGAGAGGGTGTGGAGAAAAGGGAACACTCTTGCACTGCTGGTGAGAATGTGAATTGGTTCAGCCACTATGGAGAACAGTATGGAGGTTCCTTAAAAAACTACAAATAGAACTACCATATGACCCAGCAATCCCACTACTGGGCATATACCCTGAGAAAACCAAAATTCAAAAAGAGTCATGTACCAAAATGTTCATTGCAGCTCTATTTACAATAGCCCGGAGATGGAAACAACCTAAGTGTCCATCATCGGATGAATGGATAAAGAAGATGTGGCACATATATACAATGGAATATTACTCAGCCATAAAAAGAAACGAAATTGAGCTATTTGTAATGAGGTGGATAGATCTAGAGTCTGTCATACAGAGTGAAGTAAGTCAGAAAGAGAAGGACAAATACTGTATGCTAACACATATATATGGAATTTAAGAAAAAAAAATGTTATGAAGAACCTAGGGGTAAAACAGGAATAAAGACACAGACCTACTGGAGAACAGACTTGAGGATATGGGGAGGGGGAAGGGTGAGGTGTGATAGGGCGAGAGAGAGACATGGACATATATATACTAACAAACGTAAGGTAGATAGCCAGTGGGAAGCAGCCGCATGGCACAGGGATACCAGCTCGGTGCTTTGTGACCGCCTGGAGGGGTGGGATAGGGAGGGTGGGAGGGAGGGAGACGAAGAGGGAAGACATATGGGAACATATGTATATGTATAACTGATTCACTTTGTTATAAAGCAGAAACTAACACACCATTGTAAAGCAATTATACCCCAATAAAGATGTTAAAAAAAAAAAAAAACAACTAGTAATGCCATGGCAAGATCTTTTACCAGTAATATTTTTGATGTTTAGATTCTCTGTCACATTATCTGGTACCGAACACTGTTGTTGTTTATGTTGTTTTCCGTCTAATTCAGTCTAATCAAGTAGACACATAATGGATGCTTAGAAAATATTTACTGTACTGAATAGAAAATAGTACTTACCCACAAGACAGAATGTTTTAATTGGTCTACTAAATATGTACAAGCAAAATACAAAAGAGATTCTTAGTCTTTATTAGGGTAAGGCAACTTTTAAAATAAATTGAATTTTTTCATGTATCAGATTGGCAAAGTTGTAAAAAGATTATAATACCCAGCATTAGAATATGGGTAAATAAGAATTAATGAGAATACAAGTGGCTACAAACACTTTGGATGACAACTTGTCAGTATTTACACTTTTTAAAAAAATGCACATTCCTCTTTGTACAGCAATTCCAGTTCTAGGGTTACTGTTGATTTGCAAACTGGCCCTCATACACAGAGGGCAAGGAGAGACGGAAGAAAGAGGCATTCCACTCCAGACTGGCAGGTGGGTGGTTTAATAAGCAAGGGAACTTACACAAGAGTAGATCTCTGCACCCGCCCTCCAGAATCTTCAAAGTTTATATAGAGGCCTTAACGGGGTTCAGCCACATATGTCATCCAGACAGTCTCATCAACACTTTATTCTCTCAAGACTATGTCCTTGGAACAGCAACCACTGTGGGAAATGTCAGCAGAACATACATTCCAAGGATGAGGGAGGGGGTGAGGAGCCTTCAGTTGCCTGGGTCCATCTCAGGGGTCAACCAGTGGTCACATCCTCTTGATGACCTCCTCCAGCAGTTACCTCTAACAAAAAACAAAACCAAATCAAAAAATGGACAGAAGTTCTAAATAGACATTTCTCCAAAGAAAACATACAGATGTCCAATTGGCACGTGGAAAGATGCTCAACATCACTAATCATTAGAGAAATGAAAATCAAAACTATAATGAGGTATCACCTCACACCGGCCAGAATAGCCATCATCAAAAAATCTACAAACAATAAATGCTGGAGAGGGTGTGGAGAAAAGGGAACCCTCTTGCACTGTTGGTGGGAATGTAAATTGATACAGCCACCTTGGAGAACAGTATGGAGGTTCCTTAAAAAACTAAAAATAGGGCTTCCCTGGTGGCGCAGTGGTTGAGAGTCCGCCTGCCGATGCAGGGGATACGGGTTCGTGCCCCGGTCTGGGAAGATCCCACATGCCGTGGAGCGGCTGGGCCCGTGAGCCATGGCCGCTGAGCCTGCTCGTCCGGAGCCTGTGCTCCACAATGGGAGAGGCCACAACAGTGAGAGGCCCACATACCGCAAAAAAAAAAAAAAATTTAAAAACCTAAAAATAGAGCTACCATATGACCCAGCAATCCCACTACTGGGCATATACCCTGAGAAAACCATAATTCAAAAAGATACATGCACCCCAGTGTTCATTGCAGCACTATTTATAATAACCAGGACATGGAAACAACCTAAATGTCCCATCAACAGATGAATGGATAAAGAAGATGTGGCACATATATATACAATGGAATACTACTCAGCCATAAAAAGGAACAAAATAATGCCATCTGCAGCAACATGGATGGACCTAGAGATAGTCATACTGAGTGAAGTAAGTCAAAGACAAATATCATATGATATCACTTATATGTGGAATCTAAAAAAAATGGTACAAATGAACTTATTTACAAAACAGAAATAGAGTCACAGATGTAGAAAACAAGCTTATGATTATCAAGGGCGAAGGTGGGGAGGGATAAATTGGGAGATTGGGATTGACATATATGCACTACTGTATATAAAATAGATAACTAGGGACTTCCCTGGTGGTCCAGTGGGTAAGACTCCATGCTCCCAATGCAGGGGGCCCGGGTTCAATCCCTGGTCAGAGGACTAGATCCCGCGTGCCTGCCACAAATAAGAGTTCGCATGCCGAAACTAAGAGTTTGCATGCTGAAACTAAGAAGTCTGCATGCCACAACTAAAAGATCTTGCATGCCACAACGAAGATCCTGCATGCCACAACTAAGACCCAGCTCAGCCAGAATAAATAAATAAATAAATATAAAATCTTTTAAAAAATGTATAACTAATAAGAGCCTACTGTATAGCACAAGGAACTCTACTCAGTACTCTGTAATGACCTATATGGAAAAAGAATCTAAAAAAGAGTAGATATATGTATATGTATAACCGATTCACTTTGCTGTACAGCAGAAACTAACACAACATTTGTAAATCAACTATACTCCAATAAAAATTAATTTTTAGGGCTTCCCTGGTGGCGCAGTGGTTGAGAGTCCGCCTGCCGATGCAGGGGACGCAGGTTTGTGCCCCAGTCCAGGAGGATCCCACATGCAGGGGAGCGGCTGGGCCCATGAGCCATGGCCGCTGAGCCTGCGCGTCCGGAGCCTGTGCTCCGCAACGGGAGAGGCCACAACAGTGAGAAGCCCGCGTACTGCAAAAAATATAAATAAATAAAATAAAATAAAATAAAATATTAATTTTTTAAAAAGTGCAAAAAATTATGTAAAAGAATGTTCATGATAGCTTGGTAATATCCAAAAGAAAGAGGGAGAGGGAGAGGGAAAGGGAAAAAAGAGAAGGAGAGGGAGGGGGCAGGATGGAGAGAACTAGAGCCCATCATTTGGGGACAAGTCAAATTATTAGGATACTAAGTGGCCACTAAAAAAAAAACTTACTAGATCTTTACACACTGATGTCAAAGATATATCACTAAGTGTAAAAAAGTAAGTTGAAGATCAGTAGAAATAATATGATCTAGTTTGTGTAAAAGCAGAGGAAGAGAGGAAGGGAAGAAGGGAGATGTGTACGTAATAGTATGTTTTTCCATTTTACTGGCTCGGGTGGAAAGGGGTGAATATCAAGCTGTAAGGGAATCCTGACACTAATCAGGCCACACTGGCCAACTACATAACTATACCTGCATATAAGCCTAGTATGGATAGAAGATTAAAAACAAACAAACATATATAACTTAACTGTATATTTCCAATACTTGGTGAACATATTTCTCCAAGATTTCTCCCTTTCAACTCTGTTTCCGTACTCTTTCCTGACCCTCTCCCTTTCTTTTATAGCCATAGTGACAAACCAGTCACCATATTTTGCTCAGAGTCTCCTGTATCAGTCACAGTTCTTTGGATTCTGTTATAAGTTGCAGACACTGATTCTGGATCACTTAAGCAAGAATGCACTTTATTGGAAGGATACTGGTGACTCAGCAAATAGAAGGACTGGCAGGGAAAATCCAAATAGCCAAGCTTTGAAAGACCAGAAACCCAAATAATGTCATTCCATCCAAGATTCAAATTCCCAGGAGAGACTAATTGGCCCAGTCCAGGTCCTAAGCCCATCACTATGTGGTTTGTGGTGGAGAGACTGTGGTGGGGATGGGTTTAACCATATGGAGTGGAATGGAAAGAAGTAGTTCCCAAAAGGAAAGCAGTGAAGTTCTCTTAGCTCAGTAAAAGGCAAGGGATGCTGTGCAAGCACAAACAATAACTGCTCATTACCGCCAACTTTTAAATGGAGACATGACTAAAGAATTTTATTTCCTATTATTATCACCTCTGCTGCCCTTTAACAGAATTATCAGAATTATTATTTTTTTAAATATTTACCTGATTCCACGGCCCTTTCACACTATTTTATTTCCCTATTTCAATATGATTTGAGAGTTTTAAAAAATATTTATTTAGGGCTTCCCTGGTGGCACAGTGGTTGAGAGTCCGCCTGCCGATGCAGGGGACACGGGTTCGTGCCCCGGTCCAGAAAGATCCCACATGCCGCGGCGTGGCTGGGTCCTTGAGCCGTGGCCGCTGAGCCTGCACGTCCGGAGCCTGTGCTCCACAACGGGAGAGGCCACAATAGTGAGAGGCCCACGTACCGCCAACAACAACAACAAAAAATTTATTTATTTAGGCTGCGCTGGGTCTCAGCTGCGGCACGCAGGATCTTCATTGCAGCACATGGGATCTTTTAGTTGTAGCATGCAAACTCTTAGTTGCGGCACGCGTGCAGGATCTCGTTCCCCGACCAGGGACCGAACCCGGACCCCCGGAATTGGAAGCGCAGAGTCTTACCCACTGGGCCACCAGGGAAGTCCCTCAGAATTATTTTGAACAAATTAATGGAAGTTCTTTCCAATGATATAAATTCTTTTGAAAGTAATGAGTAACCTATTAAATGTAAGGATGACATCTCAGGGACCCTATTTAGAAAATTCTCTCTTATGTTTAGGCCACCTATCATGGAATTTAAATTGAACAGTTGATGATACATCAGAATTTTGGTTTCTAATCTTAGAACTATCTGTGTGGGATCAATTTTCACAGAAAGTTCATCACTATCTTACAGTAGTATAATGTAGATGAATGTTCCTGATGCTTCTAAAATTCTAATCCCACAGCAGTAATGTATGAATTCAAGCATGCCATTAAGAAAAAAAAATTAACTTCATTCATTAAAATCATCTTTTTATTCAAACTTTGCTAATGTTTCCCAGGTCACATCAGCCTAAAGGTAAAATAGGTCGTGTAACTGTCAAAAATAAAAATATTTTTCCAGCTTCGGCCTGTTGCCTAACAGAACAGCAGCTCCACTTCAAGTTGTCTCAGAAGTATTTTCCCCAGGATCTCTGACGACTCACCTGACACACCTTTGGTAGCAGAAGAGGCAGGCTTTTTGCTGCAGACGCAGTAAGTGCTGCCTCCACTCATGCCTTGGACCTCAGCTCTTGTCCTTTTACTTACTTTTTTTTTCTTAATACCTCCTTTCTTCCAGAACAGAGGCAATCTTGCCTCCCAGGGGCATAATGTCTGGAGACGTTATTGTTTTTCATGACTGGAAAAGGAGGGTGCTACTGGCATCTAGAGGGTAGATCTAGGGATGCTGCTAAACGTTCTGCAGTGCACAGGACAGCCCCATACACACACCCAACAAGCAATATCTGGACCCAAATGCCATTAGTGCTGGGGCAGAAAGACCCTTCTCTGGACTGAGACCTGAGTCAGACAGCTGGCCTAAGGGACAGTCTGAGGAACAAAGCTGTTCCATCCTCAAAAATCACCAGTCCTCTGGTATCTTTAAACTAAACATGCTCCTCTTTGCCTTCCCTTAGGATGATAGGACTCTTGCAACATTAAAGGTAGAATTGCTTCCTCTTTAGAGAACGTAATGATCATTTGGGGCACTGAACAAGATACAGTCCCTCTGTCATGGCTATTGATTTCTGTTACCACACCTCTCTCTGGCCCCAAGCTTCTGCTGGTAACACACCCCACTCCCTTGACCTCAGGGGGTGGGACTGTAACTCGGGTTAAGCCAGACAATAGGCCTTCCCCAGCAGGTTTTTCTTTTTAATTCAAGCTGAGGAAAGAGAATCTCTTTTCTGGTCTGAACGTTATAAGGCAAGAGGCTCTGGGGGGAACCATCTTGAGACAGTGAAGCTCTCCTGCAGAGAAGGAGGAAAGCAAGGAGAGAAGAGAAAGTGAGCGCTTTCATCCTAGGTCATCCCAAATCCAGCTCCATTCCCATACTTCCTACCATTTGATTTTATGTGCAATCAATTTTCATCTGCTGTTTAAGCTAGGTTAATTTGGGTCTTTATCATTTCCAACATAAGGATCTTGGCTAATATACCTGTCTTCAAAATCCTTACAATTAAGTACAACAGTATTGGGCAGCTCATGAAAAGTGCTTATATGAAGTACACACGGGGCTCCTGAAGTTCTGGTTATGTTTTTTTACTCTAAAAAGGGTTCAATATTGTTCATTTCTTAACTATCCTTTGAGTTGTACGTTTATGTTTTATGGAAAAAGCAGTTCCTTTATGATGAGCACTAAAAAATAGCAACTGAAAGGAATTTAAGGGAAGAAATTTAAAGGAAGGAAAAAAAATGGTATTTGACCTAGGCCATTAATAATGGGTTTTATTTAAATAAGAGTAGGGGAGGGAAAAAAACTTTTCCTCTACTCACTTGTAATATGCCTGAGGCCCATGAATTAAACTTCCAAAAACAGATTAATAGGAGAGAAAGCATCCAAACTTTATTTGATGCTAATATTTTAACTTTATGCATGTGGAGGTCTTCATAGAAAAGAAGTGAAGACACAAAGAATTGGTTATACCTGGGGGCTTATAAAACATTTTAACGAAGGGCAGTAAATTGTAGACAAGACAAAGGAAAGGGGGTTTGGGTTTTAGGGGTGGTAAATTGTGGAAAGGTAAATATTGGGGGAAACCAATGGAATATAAGGGTCACTTTAGTAAGTGCAGACCCAACTCTGTGCTGATTTTCTGGCTCCAGTGATAAGCCTTATTCTCCTGGTACGGGAGAGGGGAGGGGAAACACCTTCACAAAGGGAAATTTGAGCAGATAGAGGGAAAAGAGCTCTTTCTGTGTTTGCTGCTTCTTAATTGCCTTCAGCAAGAAATAATCCTTAGGCCAAAGTGGCATATTTTGGGGTGGCATGTTCTGATCCCTTTCATAAGTTAACTGGAATCTTATATATTTTACACTTTTCAGATTACAGAGCATTCTTAATTCTCACTTTTACTACTCACAATTTTATGAGTATTCTCTATCCCATTTTTTTCTTCATGAATAAATACTCAGCAATTCATCTAATTCATCAAGAAATTAATTGAATTAATTGCAGAAATGGGACCGAAATCCAGGTGTCCAGCTCACAAACTCAGTGTCCTTTCCATTAAGGCGCAGCTGCTTCTGAACGGGGAAGGAATCACAAAGAAGAAAGGCTAGGCCACTCCCCCCACTGAGCTCCCAGGGCACCTGGCATGTACCCCTATCATTCACTGTCATATGTTACTGAACTTTTGTGTGCATATTTCAATATCCTCCATTAGGCTGTAAGTTGTCCCCTTTTGTTTTTGGTCTTATTTGTTCCCATGCCCAGGACAGGTGTTAGAAAAGTAATCAGTAAATATTTGTTAGATGATAAATGGATAGATGAATGCATGGATGCGAGTTAAGAAGCAGCGAAATGCAAAACAGCTTTAGGGATCATTGTGCTTGAACTATACACTTCAGTAGAGGAATATTGAGAAATACGTTCAGCAAAGTAAATTGGGGCAAAATTATGGGAGGCTGTGAATGCCAACCCAAGGTGTTGGTACTTTAGCTAAGAGGCACAGGTGATACTAATTCTTTCTCTTCAGGAGGACTGACCTTCCTAATGGGTTGGAGGAAGAGTTATTGTAATTGTCCAGGATTTAGGCGCTGGGAATGCGGCTGAGAAATCACCACTTTCTCTCAGATTTTTTTTCCCAGTCATGATGAATATTTATTCATGGAAATAGAGTTCACATAGTCCCTCTACCCACCCATCCAGACTGGTGTACTGGAGCCAGCTTATAAGGCTTGCAAAAATTTTTATTACATTTCCAAGAATTTTGCCACATCAGGTTGACATCAACTAAGGTAGGACTGTTTACACCATGGCAAAGAACAAACACTACAAATTAGCACCTTTCCCCTGGGAGATGTAGGTATTACACATTTGCCATGCCACTAAGTTTGTGTGAATTTACAAGTGAGCACCATCAACAGGCAGGCTGGGACCCACATCATTTCAAAGGTAGTGGCTAGCTACTGCAATTAGTCTGGGTCTCCCAGACAAATGCCAAAATCAAATAAATTACGATCTTGTCTAATTAGCTTCTGCTCTCCAGGAGGACATACAGGATTCAGTTGATTAGTTGCTAGGGTGTTCCCAAGGTTAA
The DNA here is from genome assembly GCF_000442215.2 of Lipotes vexillifer. Lineage (NCBI taxonomy): Eukaryota > Metazoa > Chordata > Mammalia > Artiodactyla > Lipotidae > Lipotes > Lipotes vexillifer. The sequence goes on along the minus strand of NW_006794406.1, from coordinate 1,263,008 downwards.
TTGGAGTCATGATGTACCTAAGCTGGGTGGGCACACCAGGGAGGCCATACTTTGTTAATAATACTTCCTGATCTTAGCAAGGTTATAGATACCCACAAATCCACCCTTGATGAGGGCTCAAGCACTTCAAATCTGGTCCAGGAAGTGGAGAATTAGCAGAACGGATAGCAATATCACATTGGAATCATGTTTCATCCATATTCTTTTAGTCATCCAAAAATTGGGGGCTTGTACTAGGAATACAGAACACCACAGTAAAAATGACAGTTATGGCTCCTGCCAAGGCTCACAGGCCACCTTGGAGGGAATTGTGTGTGTGTGTTTGTGTGTGTGTGTGTGTGTGTGTGTGTGTGTGTGTGTGTGTGTGTGTGT
>NW_006794406.1:1255038-1262521 GCF_000442215.2 Lipotes vexillifer | reverse complement strand
TGTGTGTGTGTGTGTGTGTGTGTGTGTGTGTGTGTGTGTGTGTGTGTGTGTGTGTGTGTGTAGGCGGTGGGGAGAGGAGAAAACAGACAAATGAACAGGCAATTACAATGCAGGGTGACTAGTTCCTGGAAGTATTTATGAGGGTCACCTTACTGAGATTGCCCAGGTCTGGATGGAGTGACATATAAACTGAATCCAACAAGTAGTAGTAGTAGTAGTAACTAACATTTACAGAGTACCTTCCATGCTTCAGTCTAAGTCCTAAGGTCTTAAACTCACTTACTTCACTTAGGTCTTCTGACACCCATGAAGTAGGTATAATTATTATCCCCATTTTACAAATGAGGAAACTGAAGCACAGCTAACTTAAATAAAGTTGCCCAAGTTCTTATAGTGAGAGTAGAACTGGGAGAGTAGGAGTTAGCCATTTTAAAGGATGTTGGAGAGAAGACTGTTCCAGTAAAGGGAACAGCATATGGAAAGTCATGATGGGTTCCAGGAAAAGAAAACAAGCTGTTTGATTAAAGACTCAAGAGGAGGGTGATGAACTATGAAAGCTACAGAGAAAAGCACAGACTGGATCATAAAGGACCTGGTAAGCAGTGTCTATTTGTTTGATCATTAATCCAGGTCATGAGCAGGTTGGCTTATTTTAAAAGGATCACTGCAGTATAAGTACGGAAGCAGAGGGAGAAAAGCCAGTAAGGAGCATGTAATCCAGGAAAGAGATGAGAGGGGATGAATGTGCATGATGAAGGGGGTACAGAAGGGGTAAGAGTTGAGGATACTCCCCATGTCTGCCTTGGACCGCTGGAGAAGTGGTGATGTCCATCACTGTGATGAACAACACAGATGGAAGAGCAGGTTTATGGGGGGAAGATAACAAGTTCAGGTTCAGAGCACTAAATCTGAAAGGCCTATAGGACACCTGGGAGGAAGTGTCCAGGAAGCAGGTGGATCAATGGGTTTGGTGCTAAATAACATTGTATAGGTATAACACTGTGGGAAGGTGTTAGAAAAAGTTGATATCATCTCTCAGAATATGGGAGTAACAGTGGTGTGGAAAAGGCTTTGATCGATGGTCATTTGTGAGTGCAGTGTTGGTGGGTCCACCTGCCCCTCTTGCCAGCTGAACCATGAGTGCTGGAAACTGGACATTGTCATTCTATATGGTGTAGACATAGCTTCTCTATCACCTATTTCTTCCTGGTGTCAAAAGACTCAGTATGGAAGTCTACAGCAGAGGCTCCACATCCCTCTGCCCTGGCTTAAAGAGAAGGGGGGGCTGGCCTGACAGCTGGGTTTCTCAAAGTTAAAGGCTTTCCCAAGCTGCACAGAGCATCAGAGACAGTGTTCAGAGGTGAGAGTTAAGTGGGAATCTAAAATCAGTGAATCATGGAAAGTGCCCCTTGGAATCACAAATCAAAGAGCAGAGGCAGTTATCAAAAGCTAGGAATGGAGCTCAGGGATTTGAAAGTCTCGCTGCAGAGAACAGGAAGCAATGGCTCCAATGAGGAAGTGGCAGGAACCTTTGGCTGAATACTGGAGAGTAGTGCTCTTCTTGGTGGAGAATGATTCTACTTCTTTCCAGCAGTGAATTATGGGGGATGAAAAGGGGAAGATGCCAACAGATTTAACATATCACTGAATTGCTTGTATCAGAGGTGCATACAAGAAAAACAAGAGCCACAGGGAAACAACAGACCAGCTTCCCTAACATTTGATCAAGTGCCCAGGAAACTTCAATGTGGGGGCAAAACATGAAGTTGAGCATAGGGCTCATACTTAAGGCTAAAGGGGAGCATACTATGTCTTCTCCCCTGAATCTGCCCATTTGACTCCCAAGCCCTAAGTGTAAGATGTCACCATCATCTGAGGGAAAGCCCAGGCTGAAGCACACTCACCTGGGCCAGGGGTCAGTACTGGCAGGAGAGGCCCTGATAAACTCCACCCCCTCCCCCATCCCCACTGCAGTGTGACTGGGAGGCATGAGGCTCAGGCCCCGAAGCTGTGGTGCCTGCCAGGAGCTTCTGACTCCCTCCGCTAACACTGTGATGTGAAGGCATGCATCAGGGAGGGCATGCGCTGGCTGCCCTTGGGCCTAGGAGCTCTAACTTCTAGCAGTGCAGCTGGCCCAAACTGCCCTCACCAGGAGGAAAAGCAGACCCATGGCTGGTCTGTTTTCAGGATGACAGCTCGAAGTGCAAGGGGAAGAGAACAGCTCGAAGTGCAAGGGAAAGAGAAGGTGCAGGCCTGGATCCTGCTTTAAGACATGATAACCTCATCCAAAAGAATGCGGCCTAATGAATGTTTTGTCAGGTTACGTTCATCATTCTTCTTGCTCCTTTGTGGGAGCAAAATGGGATAGAAAGACGGGTTCACCTTCTCTGCCATAGGTAAGGAGCAGAATCAGGCCTACTTTCTCTAATTAGGAGGGAAAAAATGGGACCTGATTTGAACAAATCAATCGTTTAGTTAGACATAAAGAAAAACTTAACTGTAAGAATGTGTAGTGGGTTGAACTGTGTCCCCCTAACTCATCTCAGAATATGACCTTACTTGGAGATGGGGTCATTGTAGATGTACTTAGTTAAGGTGAGGTCATCCTGGAGTGGGACCAATGTCACTAATCCAACATGAATGATGTTCTCATCAAAAGGGGGGATTTGGACATAGACATGCACATAGGAGAAGGCCATGTAAAGATGTAGGCAGAGATCGGCAATTTTGCAAGCCAAGGAACACCAAGGATTGTCAGTAAACCACCAGAAGCCAGGCCAGAGGCCTACAACAGATTCTCTCTCACAGCCTTCACAAGGTACCAACCCTGCCAAAACCTTGACCTCAGATTTCTAGCCTTCAGAACTGAGAGGCAATAAATTTCTGTTGTTTAAGCCACCCTGTCTGTGGTACTTTGTTAAGGCAGCCCTAGAAAACTAATACAGAATGTCAAAGCACTATCTGTAGTTTTTAAAAGATATTTAAAATAGAGTTGTACCTTGTATTATTCATATAAGTAACCATATTCGCTTTACAATACATATTCACATCAAATTAATCATATATAATGTATAAATAACTATAACTTTAGTAAATAGTTTTATTTATTTATTACTAAATAAAATATATTTATTTAGTAAATATTTTAAATAAACAATTATTTACTCTGCACAGCACCTGCTTGAGTGTCAAAGCTTGAGTTTCTTCTAGTTTTATGTCTTTCTAATTTTATCAACAAACTGTACCAAATCTCATTGCTTCATGGTAATCCAGATTAAAATCATATTTCTATTAATAACTGAGGATTTACCAAAAAGGCTTAAGGGATTATATGTGGAAATACAGTAAAGATTGAGGAATAAATCAGTAACTTCCATTAAGACACAACTGATCTTTTAAAATAAACAAAAATTATAAACTTGCATTTTATCATCAGCAACAAACATTTGTTAAGTATGTATTTCAAATCACCATATGCAGTGCTGGAGATCTATGGAGGAGGTGATAAAGATACTGCCCCACGGGTCTTACAGCACAGTTGGGAAAGCCAGTGCAAAAGGAGAAACAATAAACAACACAAGTTAGAGTGTCCACACAAAATGCTGTAGATACTGTTGCTTATCTAAATACTGTTTACATTTTCTCTCATGAACAAGGGAGTCGATCTTCACACTATCATATAAACTCATCCTTGGATATTGTCCTATGAGTAACCTCTCTGACTTAGCCGTGAAAAAAGGACAATTTTATTTATTTTTTGCATTATCTACTGTAGGACCAGGGTCATTAAGAACAGGGAGGTCCTAGGTTGGGGACTTCTCAGATGCCACTCCCTGGTTCCAAAGGAGAGAGACTCTATGGAAGGGGTGTGCTGTGGGTAGTGGAAAGGTCTGCTGTGGGTGCAAGAACCTGGTATAGCTCTTCACTCCTAAAGTGAGAGGCTGCTATCATGGGGTCTAGGGAAAGTGCCATCTCAGAGCTGCAGTTGGCTTCAGTAACCTGGCTCACTTCCCAAGCTGGCTATGTGTGCCTTGTCTCTGAACTCCTGGCACATATTTCCAGTCCTCCTCCGGCCACTTCTCCTTCCCTAAACATCGCATGTCTGGAAAAGTGCAAAGTCCTTTAAATCTTCCAATTCAAAACTACCATCGATCTTCTTAATAATTACACAATTCCAGCAGGACAACACGGTTGATATTCTATTTCTCACTTTTAATGTGTCCAAAGCACAATCCCAGCCCTGTGTATAAAAGACACAGCACTTTCAATCTCTTCTGAATGTGCTGATATCCTAGCAATAACTCTATCCATTTTCCTTTTCTGGTTAGGTCTCAAATGCTAAACTGAATATTATTCCATGCAGAAGGAAAGAGCACTGGATGGGGAATCAGTATATCTGGATTCCAGTTCTGAACCTGCCCTTAACTATCCGTGGGATCTCAGGTAAGTCACCCCTTCTCTCCTGAGTCTGTTTCTTCCCAGCTGTTCATTATGGAGCTCAGAGATGGGACTGCCTTACCTAAAGAGTAACCCAGAACAAGAGGATCAGGGTAGTAGAAGATTGCCTCTTTTTAAAGCTGTGGGATAAACTGGGTTGCAAAGCATAGTCCAGAACCAAAATCAAGACCAATCACACAAGGTGTTGAGTCAAAAAACCAGGTCATTAAAACTGCAAAGAGGCGCCAAAATAAGCCTTTGTGACACACGTGAAATTCCAGAGCAGAGAGGTAAGTTTAGGAGCTGACAGGAGTGTTTTTCTCCAGGCAGCATCTCTCTCTTTACCACCTCCACCTCTGTGAGGTTCTGGTAGAGATGCCTAATACTCCATCACCTACTACATGAACCACATCAGGTCACTTAGTGTCCCTCTTGCTGGGAATTTAAATGTGGGGCAGAAAAAATTCCAGCAGCACAAGGCAGCTGGACTTGAGTTACCAAATGGTGGCATCTCAGCCCTCCTTCTGAGAGCTCCAGAGCTGCCTTTGTAAAGCATTTCTTCTATCAGTATATTTCAAACAAACCTTCTTTTTGGCTAAAGTGACCATTCATTTTCTCTTGTTTTCAACAAAAGAACAAAGTGTTTCCCCAAACAATTAGAATTCAAATAGGCACTGGTCTTCATGGACAGCAGAACTCATCTGCTGGCCAGGAGTGGGCAGAAAGCATGTTGGAGTGCCAGGAAGTGGTGAATGGGAGGGGCAGGCAGTGGTGGGAGGATGGGGCCGTGGCGGGAGGACAGTAGACAGTTTCTCATTGATAAATGAGCTGATTATGCCAGAGGATTTCTAAGCTCTAACATCCTATGATTCAAAGTGGTCAATTCCATGGGCCAAATGATTAGTACCACGTTTAAGTGGGATGGAGAGAGAAAAGGCTTTGTCTCTTTCTCTTTCAGTCTTAACTGTTTTTGGTAAGGGCTTAGTGAACGGGAGTATTCAGAAGTATAGGGTGATGCATGAATCCAAGCACTCTGATTCACAACTGTAAATGTAAAGAGGCATGCAGGTGACCGAGCCCTGGTAATAACACTCATGTGACATTTTTCATATGTCTCACAAATCAATCCCGCCAGATCATTAGGTGAGCCCAGTTTTATCACAGAATGTATATATTTATCCTTGGACACCTCTGTGTGTGGCAGTATTGGTGTTTTTCTGCTTTTCCAGGAATATTTCTTAATTCAACATCAGTATGCACTTTTGTACCCTGGGTTACAATGACACAAGAAACCCTCCATTCATCTTGAAATTGAGCTGAGGTGCACAAGCTCAGTAGTTGTGGCGCGTGGGCTTGGTTGCCCCTCAGCATGTGGGATCTTCCCCGACCAGGGATTGAACCCGCGTCCCCTGCATTGTAAGGCGGATTCTTTACCACTGGACCAACAGGGAAGCCCCTATGTACTTGATTACTATCTTTACCTACCAGAATAAAAGCTCCATGAGCAGGGATATTTATCTATTTAATCAGTACTGGATCCCCAATGGCTAGAGTAATGCCTGGTACATACACATTGACTGAATGAATTAATGAGTTCAGATACATAAGACAGGACATTCCTTCCTTCCTTGAAGCCATGGATTCTAAAGGCACATGACAAGACCCAACCTCAAGTAGGCTGCATTGCACTGAGAGATTTGAGAAGGTAAAGGGTATATCCCCGGTAGTCTGTCTTACAGGCTGAAATTCCATCATTAGAAAATTATCCCTTGATTCAAAGTCTCCTGTCTGTTGAGACAGAGTTTTCATTATGAGCAGCTAAGGGTGAGTGATCAGATGACTGCCCACAAGGATCAGGGCTCAGGAAAGATTTCAGCACCTGGAGAGCATGTGACAGGTGGCAGGCCTGGGCCAGGTGTCCTGTGGCAGACCACACAGGTGCTCGACACTCGGAGGTTAGTGTAGACTCAGGCAAGGGAAGGCGTAGCCACAGCAGCCCCAGGGGAAGGTAAAGCTGTAAGAGATGATGAGCCTGACCCTCATGATTTTCTCTCGCCCTAGCTCTATAAAGGTTACTTTTTAGCAAAAGACTTGAGGGGGTCAATCTGTGAGCATCAAGAGACTAAACAGGGGGGCTTCCCTGGTGGCGCGGTGGTTGAGGGTCCGCCTGCCGATGCAGGGGACGCGGGTTCGTGCCCCGGTCCGGGAAGATCCCGTGTGCCGCGGAGCGGCCGGACCCGTGAGCCATGGCCTCTGAGCCTGCGCGTCCGGAGCCTGTGCTCCGCGGCGGAGGGGTGGGGGCCACGGCAGTGAGGGGCCCGCGTATCCAAAAAAAAAAAAAAAAAAGAGACTAAACAGGGTTAAGGAGTAAAAATATCTGGGGAATTTGACAGCCAGGATAGTAAACCCACTGTCCAGTCTAAGGCCGTTCCTGGGAGCTGGGAGAGGTGGGAAGAAGTTTGAAGATGATCCCTGGGTCACAGTCACATACACCAGGATGTTGTAGATGCCCTGTTTATTAACATGTAATTATTATCTCCCTTATTTGTGTGTCTTTTGTGAAAACTCTATATATCCCATCCTGCTTTTCACAAGCAAGGTTTGGAGCTGCCTAGACAGCACTGGACTAGAGAAGTGGAGTTCTTTTTAATTAAAACAGGAGTTAAAAGACATGGGATCTAGAGCAGCTATACCTCAACTCGGCCATGTTATCTCAGGTAGAACTGTGACGACCTCTTGTATTAGTCTCCTATGGCTGCTGCACCAAATTACAGCAAGCTTCATGGCTTAAAACCATACACATCTAATTCTCTTACAGTTCTGCAAGTCAGAAGTCTGAAATCAGTTTAACTGGGGTGAAATCAAGGTGTCTTCAGGGCCATGTTCCCTCTGGAGTCTCTAGGGGAGGATCTGTTTCTTTGACTTATGGCCTCTTCCTCCATCTTCAAAGCCAGTAAGATAGCATCTTGCTTCAGTGATTACATCACCGTCTTCTGTGTCAAATCTTCCTTTGTTTTCCTCTTTTATGGAAATTTATAACTCATTT
>NW_006794406.1:1235400-1255028 GCF_000442215.2 Lipotes vexillifer | reverse complement strand
CAGCAGGATGATCTCCTCATCTCAAGAGCCTTACATTAATCACGCCTGCAAAGTCTCTTTTTCCAGACAAGGTATTTTCACAGGTTCCAGGGATTAGGACCTGAATGTGTTTGGGGTCATCATTCGGCTACCACACCCCTAGATCTTAGTTGACCCACGTGTTAAGTTTAGAATTTTGCTGTATGATCTACTATTCACAAGTATAGGAATCTTCTGTCTGTTCTATTGAATTCTGAGTTAAAAGATGAAAAATTAATTAGCCACTCACATTCAAAGTAAAGCTGTTGGTTGTACATCTTGGGCACTAACCATAACCTTGATTTCAGTGGGTGAAGTTAGGGGGCTGGCAAGGGAGCAGGGACGGGATGTTGTCATTCACATGAACCATTATTCACTTGTCATCTGGATCAATCAACCAGTTAAAAACAAAAATGGCCTTGTAGCAAGAATTGATACAGAAATGAGCTGGGTGAGTTCAGTTTTGGCATCTTGAGATTACAGAATCACTCTTCTGATGAACAGCCAACTCTAGAGCCTTTTGAAGGGATGAAGACCAGTGAAAGGGAAGCCTGTGGGCAGTGAGGAGTGCAGAGAGGTTGAGACACAATTTCAAGACCTTCTTGTGCATGAAGTGTTTAACAGCCATACTATGACGTTATTGCTCAAGTTCACTGAAAGCAAATATTAACAAATTTACCAAATGTAAACCCATCCAAAAGTCTGCACCTTTCTCTCACTCACAGCTGTTTAAAAAAGACTGCCATTACTTTATGGTTGTTGGGCAAGATGCCCTTAGAATGATAAGATGAATAGGATTTGTCTCAAAATATCCAGGGAAGGTAGGAAAATGGGAAGGTATACAAGAAAAAATTAGATTGGCCATGAACTGATAATGATTGATTCTGAGTGATGGCTACATGGTGATTCACTATACTAACTCTGCACATTGATTTGTGTTTGAAATTTCATAATCAAAAGTTATTTTTTAAAAGGGCTACCACTAGTTTTCTAATAAAGCTACACTGCTAAATAACAAGATTACCACTTACTTGCATAAACATTTACAATTTCTTACAGTAAACATAGTCAAACTCCTTATCAAAATATAGCTAGGTACATGAATTTTTTCTTTTTTCTTGCGGTATGCGGGCCTCTCACTGTTGTGGCCTCTCCCCTTGTGGAGCACAGGCTCCGGATGTGCAGGCTCATCGGCCATGGCTCACGGGCCCAGCCGCTCCGCGGCATGTGGGATCTTCCCAGACCGGGGCACGAACCCATGTCCCCTGCATCAGCAGGCGGACTCTCAACCACTGCGCCACCAGGGAAGCCCCATGAATGTTTTTGACAGAAACAGAAACCTCTGTACTAGGTTATTAGATCATACTATTGAGATCTGTAGACAGAACTGATACTTTTAGCTTTCTCTGGAAGTATAGGTGTTACTTTGCCTGTGGCCATGGGTTGGGAACCTGAAAGTCAACAGGATCACACCGGTACATTCTGAGCTTCTCTTCAATCAAAAGCTCTATAAAAGATTAACTACACCAAGAGTGGCATAAGAATATGAAAATAGCTGACTACATTTCATGCTCCAGCCTCTGAATCCCAAATCCAACTATCTATTCATCCAGCTTAAGGGGCAGATATATGTAAACAGTGCTCTTCCAAAGATCCCTCATTAAATAGGTGTCCCTAAGAAAACTGGACCAAAAACATCTTACCTCCCATATGGACAATAGAAACAGCATCTTACCTGGTCTCTCTCTCTTCCAAACCAGCCTCTATGTAGATGTCAATCATCTTTCTAAAACAGGTCTATGACTCTCTAACTTCCATTCAAGAGCCCTTCAAACGTAGAGAATAAAGACCAAACTCTGTATTCCATCATTTAAAAACCTCAACAGCAGCTTCATCCCATTCTCCCTTCCCTGCCTCTTTCTTCCTAACATCCATCTCCCTTTTTTTTTTTTTTAAATCCCTGATGGCATGTGTGTGGATTCTTTGAACTGGTTGTAAATCTTGTCCGTTCCCTCATTCATGAGTTAAACAAATCATTGACTCATGTTTTTATATAAAGTATGAGTCGTGATTTCTCCCTTTTACTGGCAAAACCTCTGTGTAACTTCATGTAAGCTTACCCCTACCCTCTTGTGCCTTTGGTTCGTAGTACGTTCTTTCTCTTACTAGTCTTATGTGATAACACTGCATCACAATACTGTCACCCCTGGTCACAAGAATCTGACCTTGACTTTATTCCCGGTGCTTCATACAGTGCTTTGGTGTGTTGTCAGGCACTTGACATGTTGAGTGAGATCTGGGGGAGAGGATGCAATCCTTGGGCTCTCCTGGGTTTGCAGGTTTGGGGAGGGCACATATTCCTCAGGCTTTATGACTGCCTGGGTCCTCCACCACCCACTTCATCCCCAACCTTATTTTCACACTACCTGCCATATTCATTTTCTACTGCTGCATAACTAGTCACCACAAACGTAGGGGCTTAAAACAATATCCGTTTATTACCTCATGGTTCTGTAGGTCAGAAGTCCAGGCAGGCTCGTCTGGGTTCTGTGCTCAGGGTCCCTAGGAATCATACAATTCTGCCTCCCATACCTGCCTACCTGCTAACAGTGTCACATTCAACAGAAATGAGATTCAGAAGGGCACTCTGTGCACTAAAGTTTAGGGAGAGAAGCTGGCAAAAGGGGAGCCTCTTGGGGTAAAAGGACAGAGTCGTGCCTGCAAGGGCAAAGACTGACAATAAGAAACTGCTTTCCAAAGCCCATGGGCAAGAGCACTTCATGTACTTCCTATACCCACCACTTAAAAAGTAACAGGCAGCTAAATGCACCTTCTGAAATGTCTAACATGGATAAAATTCTAGAGAGGGTTGCCAGACATATTAATGAAATAATGTATCTGAAAATACTAATTTCTAAACTATAAAGTACGAACCAAACCTGAAGTTATTACTATTCAAATGTTTCATATGTTATTAATATTTTTGTTATGTAAAAGAAGAACTAACAGTTTTTGAATTTTTGCTATATGCCAAGTCCTACACCTTCACATGGATTATGTCTCACAGCAACCCTCTCTGGTGAGCAGTAGTATTATTCCCACTTTATAGATGAGGAAACTGATTACCAGAAAATTTAAGAGAATTACCCCAAACTCATGCAGTCAGGAAAATAGAGCCAAGATTCAAATGCAGGTCTGTCTAGTGCCAAGCCTGTTTGTGATCATTATGCTTTTCTATGGCTGTTAAGGAAAGAGTCAGAGAGAGTTACAATCAGGGAGAAAGACCTGAAGATGGACAAACAAATGGAGAATATGAATATGGACCCAAGCTCTGCAGGGTTGGGTTCACTAGCTAAGGTAACCTGCTCTAGTTGCAGTTTGCTTTTCACAGCTTTTCTGGAATCCTTCTGGAATTCTGTTTCATATTCCCTGTTTTCATAACGTTTGATATGAAATTAGTTCTTGAGTTTTCACTTGTTCTTTATGACTTTCGCTTTTTTTTCCTTGCCAAATTGTCGGGGATACCTTCTGTGGCTGGGGCCAAGATGGAGAATTACCATACTGATTAAATTGCTATGGACAGAACAAAATTACCTCATTGGAATTAAACCAAAACCTAGCCATGACTAAATATTCCCTACTTCTATAAAAAGCAAAACAGTGGGGTTTGGAGAACAGATACATTATGAAAGCTGTCTCACAGAAGGAAAACTAAAGAGAAAAAAGTGAGAAAATGAAGCCAGTGACACGTGGGAACAGGGAGAAGGGGAAATGGTGGACTGGTAAAGCAATGATGTTGGAAATGTAGCTCTCCATTTATGGGCGAAAAGTTAGCTCTTTACATCACAGGGTGATTTAAAATATCACCAAGTATGTAATTAGATGTGTCGTGCCATTGTTCTACTTGCTGATTTATTTATAAAAAAATAAATAAATTCCTATATCAATATCACACTGTAAGGTTTTATATTGTATTCTGATATCTTACAGGGTAGGACTTCCCCATTGCTGTTTTTCAAAAATTTACTGGTTCCAAAGCAATGTACAGAAAGAACAAAGCTGAAGGCATCATGCTCCCTGATTTCAAACTATATTATAAATTATAGCAATGAAAATAGGATAGTACACAGATCAATGGAACAGAGAGCCCAGAAACAAACCCACACATATATGGTCAATTAATTTATGACAAAGCAGCCAAGAATATACAATGAGGAAAGGACAGTCTCTTCCCAAAAAATGGTGTTGGGAAAACTGGACAGCCACACGCTAAGGAATCAAACTTGACCACACTCTTACACAATAACATAAAAATTAATTCAAAACGAATTACAGACTTGAACATGAGACCTGAAACCATAAAACTCCTAGAAGAAAACATAGGTGGCAAGCTCCTTGATATAGGTCTTGGTGATTATTTTCTGAATCTGACACCAAAAGCAACAGCAACAAAGGCAAAAATAAATAAGTGGGACTACATCATACTAAAAAGCTTCTGCACAGCAAAGGAAACCATCAACAACATGAAAAGGCAACTTACTAAGTGGGAGAAAATAGTTGCAAATCATATATATGATAAGGAGCTAATATCCAAAATACATAAAGAACCCATACAAGTCAATGGCAAGAAAAACAATCTGATTTAAAAACTGGCAGAGGATCTGAATAGACATTTTTCCAAAGAAAACATACAGGTGGCTAACATGTATGTGAAAAGATTCTCAACGTCATTAATCATCAGGGAAATGCAAATCAAACCACAAGAGATATCACCTCATATCTGTAAGAATGGTTATTATCAAAAAGGCAAGAAATAACAAGTGTTGGAGAGGATGTGAAGAAAAGAGAACCTTTGTGCATTGGTGTTGGGAATGTAAATTGGTGGAGCCACCATGGAAAAGAGTATGGAGGTTCCTCAAAATATTAAAAATAGAACTACCATATGATCCAGCAATCCCATTTTTGGGTATTTATCCACAGAAAATGAAAACACTAACTTGAACAGATATATGCACCCCAATGTTCACTGCAGCATTATTTACAATGGTTAAAATATGGAAATAACCTAAGTGTCCACTGATGGATAAATGCATAAAGAAATCAAGGTATATATACATACAATGGAATATTATTCAGCCATAAAAATAATGAAATCTTGCCATTTATGACAACATGGAGGAACCTCGAGGGAATTATACTAAGTGAAATAAGTCAGAGAAAGACAAATACAACTTTTCTTATATGTAAAATCTTAAAAAAACAAAAACAAAAGAACACACAAGTTCATAGATACAGAGAACTGATTGGTGGTTGCCAAAGGCAGGGGGTGGGGAGTGGGAAAAATGGGTGAAGGGGGTATAAATTTATTTTACTTATTTTTTAATTAATTAATTAATTTATGGCTGCATCGGGTCTTCATTGCTGCACACGGGCTTTCTCTAGTTATGGCAAGCAGGGGTTATTCTTTGTTGTGGTGCGTGGGCTTCTCATTGAGGTGGCTTCTCTTGTTGCAGAGCATGGGGTCTAGGCACACAGGCTTCAGTAGTTGTGGCACGTGGGCTCAGTAGCTGTGGCTCACAGGCTCTAGAGCACAGGCTCAGTAGTTGTGGTGCACGGGCTTAGTTGCTCCGCGGCATGTGGGATCTTCCAGGACCAGGGTTTGAACCCGTGTCCCCTGCACTGGCAGGTGGATTCTTAACCACTGCACCACCAGGGAAGTCCCAAAGGGGTATAAACTTATTTTAAAAGAAAAAGAGAAAAAAGAGGAAAGTGCAAAACAATATATATCGTATGCTACATTTGTGAAAAAAATTTATTGGCTATTTTTTTCACATTTTCTGTTCCAGATGAACTTTAGTATCAGCTGTCAAGTTTCACTTTATAATTTCAATTGAAAGTGTATCAAATTCATGGATTAATAATTGACCTTTTTACACTCTTGAGACTTTGCATCAAGGAACCTGGTATGTGTACCACTTGTTCTTTTTGTCTTTTCATAAATTTTGTGGTTTACATAATTTGGGTTTTACACATTTGGGGAAGTTTATTCCTAGAAGCATAATAGTTTTCGTGGCCATTGTCCATGGAATTTTTTGGCTGCTATATTTTCTAACTGATGTACAGGACAGCTAGCTTATTGAGTTCTTTAATAAGATCAAATTGTTCTTTGAATGATTTCTCAAAATTTCTAGGAAGACAGAGATATTGATTGTTCAAAAGAACAAATAGTTCTTACTTCCTTTACTTATTCTTTATTAGCTAGGACCTTCAGCAAAATGTTGAATAGGGCTGGTAGTGGAAGACACTTCCTTTATTGGGCTTGCTTCTAACATTGCCCCATTCCATATGATATTTGTTATTATTTTTTGATATGTACTCTTTATCAAATAGAGAAGGTTTCCTTCTATTCTTGACTGGCTAAATATATTATTACTAATGGGTAGTGAATTTAACCAAATATATTTTGTGAATCAGTTGAAATACAGTATTCACTGGGTTGTGTTAATTTCTGGAGCTTGGGCTCCTCTTTCAGGTTCATGCGGTTGTTGCTAAAATTCAGTTCATTGTGGCTGTGGGACTGAGGTACCTGCTTCTTTCTGGCTGTAACCTGGGGGCAGCTCTCATCTCCTAAAGGCCCCTGATGTTCTTTGCCATGTGGCCTCTTTACAGGCTCTCTAAAGACTCTCTAACAATATGGCAACTTGCTTCTTTGAAGCCAACAGGAGACTCTCACTTCTGACTCCTCAGATGGAGTCTTATTTATTTATTTATTTATTATTATTTTTTAGGCCATAAAACACGGCATGCAGGATCTTAGTTCCCTGACCATGGATCAAACCTGTGCCCCCTGCATTGGGAGTGTGGAGTCTTAACCACTGGAATAAAGTCCCAGATGGAGTTTTATTTAATGTAAGGTAATCACAAGAGTGACATATTCTATTATATAGTCTATTCTGTTCTATATTTATGCCCTATTCTATTGTATCCTGTTCTACTAGATTTTATTCACAGTTGCCACACTTCATTGGCTATAAACAAGTCACTCAAGGAGAAAATATTATATATTAAAGTTGTACATAATGTGGCATACATCATGTTCTCATTTTTAAAAAATTCTCTATATTTGTGATCACACTCTTTCCAAAAAAATTCCTAAGGGTTTTTATTTGTGCCTTTATTTTTACTTACATTTGTCAGATTTTATATTTCCAAGGAACTAGTTGGTTTTGTTTTCTACGTAATTAATTTCTGCTTTATCTTCAGTCTTTAAACAATTTTTTGGATTTATTTTTAGTCTTTTTTTTGTGTGTTTTGACTTCAATGTTTAATTCAAATTCATTGAATCTTTGAACTTTCTAGTGTTCTAACAAATGTATTGAATAGAAACACACACACATTTTCTTCCAGTATGGCTTTGACTGTACCCCAAAGGTTTCGATAACTATTTCTTCTTTTTTTTTTTTTTAACATCTTTATTGGAGTAGAATTGTTTTACAATGGTGTGTTACTTTCTGCTGTATGACAAAGTGAATCAGCTATATGTGAACATATATATCCCCATTACCCCTCCCTCTTGTGCCTCCCTCTCATCCTCCCTATTGCACCCCTCTAGGTAGTCACAAAGCGCCAAGCTGATCTCCCTGTGCTGTGCAGTGATTCTCACTAGCTATCTATTTTACATTTGGTAGTGTATATATGTCCATTCCACTGTCTCACTTCGTCCAGCTTACCCCTCCCCCTCCCCATGTCCTCAAGTCCATTTTCTACATCTGTATATTTATTCCTGTCCTGCCCCTAGGTCCATCAGAACCTTTTTTTTTTTTCTTACTTCACTCTGTATAAAAGACTCTAGGTCCATCCACCTCACTAAAAATAACTCAATTTTGTTTCTTTTTATGGCTGAGTAATATTCCATTCTACATATGTGCCACATCTTCTTTATCCATTTGTCTGTCGAAGGACACTTAGGTTGTTTCCATGTCCTGGCTATTGTAAATAGTGCTGCAATGAACATTGTGGTATATGTCTCTTTTTGAATTATGGTTTTCTCAGGGTATATGCCCAGTAGTGGGATTGCTGGGTCATATGGTAGTTCTATTTTTACTTTTTTAAAGAACCCCCATACTGGGCCTTCCCTGGTGGCGCAGTGGTTGAGAGTCTGCCTGTCGATGCAGGCGATGCGGGTTCGTGCCCCGGTCCAGTAAGATCCCACATGCCGCGGAATGGCTAGGCCTGTGAGCCATGGCTGCTGAGCCTGCGTGTCTGGAGCCTGTGCTCCGCAATGGGAGAGGCCACAACAGTGAGAGGCCCCTGTACCGCAAAAAAAAAAAAAAAAAAAAAAAAAGAGCCTCCATACTGTTCTCCATAGTGGTTGTATCAATTTATATTCCCACCAACAGTGCAAGAGGGTTCCCTTTTCTTCATAAACTCTCCAGGATTTATTGTTTGTAGATTTTTTGATGATGGCCATTCTGACCAGGGTGAGGTGTTACCTGACTGTAGTTTTGATTTGTATTTCTCTAATGATTAGTGGTGTTAAGCATCCTTTCATGTATTCTTGGCAATCTGTATACCTTCTTTGGAGAAATGTCTATTTCGGTCTTCTGCCCATATTTGGATTGGGTTGTTTGTGTTTTTGATATTGAGCTGAATGAGCTGCTTGTATATTTTTGAGATTAATCCTTTGTCAGTTGCTTCATTTGCAAATATTTTCTCCCATCCTGAGGGTTGTCTTCTAGCCTTGTTTATGGTTTCCTTTGGTGTGCAAAAGCTTTTAAGTTTCATTAGGTGCCATTTGTTTGTTTTTATTTCTATTTCCATTTCTCTAGGAAGTGGGTCAAAAAGGATCTTGCTGTGATTTATGTCATAGAGTGTTCTGCCTCTGGTTTCCTCTAAGAGTTTGAAAGTGTCTGGCCTTACATTTAGGTCTTTAATCCATTTTATTTTTGTGTATGGTGTTAGGAAGTGTTCTAATTTCTTTATTTTACATGTAGCTGTCCAGTTTTCCCAGCACAACTTACTGAAGAGGCTGTTTCTTCTCCATTGTATATTCTTGTCTCCTTTGTCAAAGATAAGGTGACCATAAGCACATGGGTTTATATCTGGGCTTTCTATCCTGTTCCACTGATCTATATTTCTGTTTTTGTGCCAGTACCATACTGTCTTGATTACTGTAGCTTTGTAGTATAGTCTGAAGTCAGGGAGCTTGATTCCTCCAGCTCCATTTTTCTTTCCCAAGATTGCTTTGGCTATTCGGGGTCTTTTGTGTTTCCATGCAAATTGTGAATTTTTAGGTTCTAGTTCTGAAAAAATGCCATTGGCAGTTTGATAGGGATTGCATTCAATCTACAGAATGCTTTGGGTAGTAGACTCATTTTCACAATGTTGATTCTTCCAATCCAATAACATGGTATATTTCTCCATCTGTTTGTACGTCTTTAATTTCTTTCATCAGTGTCTTATAGTTTTCTGCATACAGGTCTTTTGTCTTCTTAGGTAGGTTTATTCCTAGGTATTTTATTCTTTTTGTTGCAATGGTAAATGGGAGTTGTTCTTTAATTTCTCTTTCAGAATTTTCATCATTAGTGTATAGGAATGCAAGAGATTTCTGTGCATTAATTTTGTATCCTGCTACTTTACCAAATTCATTGATTAGCTCTACGAGTTTTCTGGTAGCATATTTAGGATTCTCTATGTACAGTATCACGTCATCTGCAAACAGTGAAAGCTTTACTTCTTCTTTCCTGATTTGGATTCCTTTTATTTCTTTTCCTTCTCTGATTGCCGTGGCTAAAACTTCCAAAACTATGTTGAATAAGAGTGGTGAGAGTGGGCAACCTTGTCTTGTTCCTGATCCTAGAGGAAACTGTTTCAGTTTTTCACCATTGAGGTTGATGTTGGCTGTGGGTTTGTCATATATGGCCTTTATTATGTTGAGGTAGGTTCCCTCTATGCCTACTTTCTGGAGAGTTTTTTTTTTTTATCATAAATGGGTGTTGAATTTTGTCAAAGTTTTTTCTGCATCTACTGAGATTATCATATGGTTTTTATCCTTCAATTTGTTAATATGGTGTATCACATTGATTGATTTGCATATACTGAACAATCCTTGCCTTCCTTGGATAAACCCCACTTGATCATGGTGTACGATCTTTTTAATGTGCTGTTGGATTCTGTTTGCTAGTATTTTGTTGAGGATTTTTGCATCTATGTTCATCAGTGATTTTGGCCTGTAGTTTTCTTTTATGTGACATCTTTGCCTGGTTTTGGTATTGGGGTGATGGTTGCCTCATAGAATGAGTTTGGGAGTGTTCCTCCCTCTGCTATATTATGGAAGAGTTTGAGAAGGATGGGTGTTAGCTCTTCTCTAAATGTTTGATAGAATTCACCTGTGAAGCCATCTGCTCCTGAGCTTTTGTTTGTTGGAAGATTTTTAATCACAGTTTCAATTTCAGGGCTTGTGATTGGTCTGTTTATATTTTCTATTATATCCGGGTTCAGTCTCGGAAGGTTGTGCTTTGCTAAGAATTTGTCCATTTCTTTCAGGTTGTCCATTTTATTGGAATAGAGTTGCTTGTAGTAATCTCTCATGATCCTTTATATTTTTGGAGTGTCAGTTGTTACTTCTTTTTCATTTGTAATTCTGTTGATTTGAGTCATCTTTTTTTCTTGATGAGCCTGGCTAATGTTTTATCAATTTTGTTTATCTTCTCAAAGAAACAGCTTTTAGTTTTATTGATCTTTGCTATTGTTTCCTTCATTTATTTTTCTTTTATTTCTGACCTTATCTTTATTATTTCTTCCCTTCTGCTAAATTTGTTTTTTTTGTTTGTTTTCTTTTTTTTTTTTTTCTTTGCGGTACACGGGCCTCTCACTGTTGTGGCCTCTCCCGTTGCGGAGCACAGGCTCCGGATGCACAGGCTCAGCTGCCATGGGTCACGGGCCTAGCTTCTCTGCAGCATGTGGGATCTTCCCGGACCAGGGCACGAACCCATGTCCCCTGCATCGGCAGGCGGACTCTCAACCACTGCACCACCAGGGAAGCCTGCGGCGGGGGGGTTGTTGTTCTTCTTCTTCCTCTAATTGCTTTAGGTATAAGTTTAGGTTGTTTGAGATTTTTCTCGATCTTTGAGGTAGGATTGTATTACTATAAACTTCCCTCTTAGAACTGCTTTTGCTGCATCCCATAGGTTTTGGGTTGTCGTGTTTTCATTATCATTTGTTTCTAGGTATTTTTTGATTTCCTCTTTGATTTCTACAGTGATCTCTCGGTTATTTAGGAGCATATTGTTTAGCCTCCAGGAGTTTGTATTTTTTACAGTTTTTTCCCTGTAATTGATATCTAGTCTTATAGCGTTGCAGTCGGAAAATAAACTTGATATGATTTCAATTTTCTTAAATTTACAGAGGCCTGATTTGTGACCCAAGATATGGTCTATCCTGGAGAATATTCCATGAGCAGTTGAGAAGAAAGTGTATTCTGTTGTTTTGGAATGGAATGTCCAAAAATATCAATTAAGTCCATCTGGTCTAATGTGTCATTTAATGCTTGTGTTTCCTTATTTATCTTCATTTTGTATGATCTGTCCGTTGGTGAAAATGGGGTGTTAAGATTCCCTACTATGATTGTGTTACTGTTGATTTCCCCTTTTTTCGGCTGTTAGCATTTGCCTTATGTATTGAGGTGCTCCTAAGTTGGGTGCATAAATATTTACAATTGTTGTATCTTCTTTTTGGATTGATCCCTTGATCATTATGTGGTGTCCTTCTCTGTCTCTTGTAATAGTGTTTATTTTAAACTCTCTCTTGTCTGATATGAGAATTTCTATTCTGGCTTTCTTTTGATTTCCATTTGCATGGAATATCTTTTTCCATCCCCTCACTTTCAGTCTGTATGTGTCCCTAGGTCTGAAGTGGGTCTCTTGTAGACAGCATATGTCCCAGTCTTGTTTTTGTATCCATTCAGCCAGTCTATGTCTTTTGGTTGGAGCATTTAATCCATTTACATTTAAGGTAATTAACATTATGTATGTTACTATTACCATTTTCTTAATTGTTGTGAGTTTGTTTTTGTAGGTCTTTTCCTTCTCTTGTGTTTCTTGCCTAGAGAAGTTCCTTTAGCATTTGTTGTAAAGCTGGTTTGGTGGTGCTGAATTCTCTTAACTTTTGCTTGTCTTAAAGGTTTTAATTCCTCCATCGAATCTGAATGAGATCCTTGCTGGGTAGAGTAACCTTGGTTGTAGGTTTTTCCCTTTCATCACTTTAAATATGTCCTGCCACTCCCTTTTGGCTTGCAGAGTTTCTGCTGAAAGATCAGCTGTTAACCTTATGGGGATTCCCTTGTATGTTATTTGTTACTTTCCCCCTGCTGCTTTTAATATTTTTGCTTTGTATTTAATTTTTGATAGTTTGATTAATACATGTCTTGGTGTGTTTCTCCTTGGTTTTATTCTGTATGAGACTCTCTGTGCTTCCTGGGCTTGATTGACTATTTCCTTTCCCATGTTAGGGAAGTTTTCAATTATAATCTCTTCAAATATTTTTTCAGACCTGTTCTTTTTCTCTTCTTCCTCTGGGACCCCTATAATTTGAATGTTGTTGCTTTAATGTTTTTCCAGAGGTCTCTGAGTCTGTCCTCAATTCTTTTCATTCTTTTTTCTTTATTCTGCTCTGTGGCAGTTATTTCCACTCTTTTATCTTTCAGGTCACTTATCTGTTCTTCTGCCTCAGATATTCTGCTATTGATTCCTTCTAGAGAATTTTTAATTTCATTTATTGTGTTGTTCATCATTGTTTGTTTGCTCTTTCATTCTTCTAGGTCCTTGATAAACATTTCTTGTATTTCCTCCATTCTATTTCCAAGATTTTGGGTCATCTTTAGTGTCATTACTCTGAATTCATTTTCAGGTAGCCTGCCTATTTCCTCTTCATCTGTTTGCTCTGGTGGGTTTTTACCTTGCTCCTTCATCTGCTGCATATTTCTCTGTCTTCTCATTTTGTTTAACTTACTGTGTTTGGGGTCTCCTTTTTGCAGGCTGCAGGTTCGTAATTCCCGTTGTTCTTGGCATCTGCCCCCAGTGGGTGAGGTTGGTTCAGTAGCTTGTATAGGCTTCCTGGTGGAGGGGATTGGTGCCTGTTTTCTGGTAGGTGGGCTTGGATCTTGTCCTTCTGGTGGGCACGGCCACATACAGTCATGCGTTTTGGGGTGTCTGTGAACTTAGTATGACTTTAGGCAGCCTCTCTGCTAATGGGTAGGGTTGTGTTCCTGCCTTGCTAGTTGTTGGCATGGGGCATCCAGCACTGGAAATTGCTGGCTGTTTGATGGAGGTGGTTCTTAGTGTTGAGATGGAGATCTCTGTGAGAGCTCTCACTGATTGATTACATGGGACAAAGAGGTTTCCGGTCGTCCAATGTCCTGGACCCGGCTCTCCCACCTCAGAGGCTCAGGTCTGATACCCAGCTGGAGCACCAAGACCCTGCCAGCTACATTGTTCTGAACAAAAGGAAGGGAAAAAAAAGGGAAAAAAAACCCCACAAACAGAGAGAACCCCAAACCAAATGGTAAAAGCAAAAAAAAATTTTTTTTAATAAAAAATATATTAAAAAGTAATTAAAAAAAAGAGGAACCAAACCAATAAACAAATCCTCCAGTGAGAGCAAGCACTAAAAAGTAAACTAAGATATACATAAAAACCAGAAACAAATCAGATGCAGAAAGCAAACCACAAGTCTACTGTTGCTCCCAAAGTCCACCACCTCAATTTTGGGAACATTCATTGTCTCTTCAGGTATTCTACAAATGCAGCATTCATCAAGTTGATTGTGGGTTTTTAATCTGCTGCTCCTGAGGCCGCATGGAGAAATTTCCTTTTCTCTTCTTTGTTCACACTGCTCCTGGGGTTCAGCTTTGGTTTTGACCCCACCTTTGCGTGTAGGCCACCCTCAGGCATCTGTTTCCTGCCCAGAAAGGAGGGGGTTAAAGCAGCAGCTGATTAGGGTTCTCTTGCTCAGTCAGGCCAGGGAGAGGGAGGGGTATGGTAGTCATAACTGGAATGCAGGGGGAGCCTGCGGCGGCAGAGGCTGGCGTGACATTGCAAGAGCATGAGGTGTCCGTATATTCTCCCGGGGAAGCTGTCCCTGGATCACAGGACCCTGGCAGTGGCAGGCTGCACAGGCTCCCAGGGTGGGGGGTATGGATAGTGACCTGTGCTTGCACACAGGATTCTTGGTGGCAGCAGTGGCAGCATTATTGTTTCATGCCCGTCTCTGTTGTCCAAGCTAATAGCTGCAACTCACACCTGTCTCTGGAGCTCACTTAGGTGGTTCTCTGCCTTTTGTGGGCACATGGAACAGGAAGCCCCTCTCCTCACGCACCCTGAAACAATGGTCTCTTGCCTCTTAGGCAGGTCCAGACTTTATCCCAGACTCCCTCCCAGGTAGCTGTGGCTCACTAGCCCCCTTCAGGCTGTGTTCACACAGCCACCCCAGTCCTTTCATGCCCGTCTCTGTTGTCCAAGCTAATAGCTGCAACTCACACCTGTCTCTGGAGCTCACTTAGGTGGTTCTCTGCCTTTTGTGGGCACATGGAACAGGAAGCCCCTCTCCTCACGCACCCTGAAACAATGGTCTCTTGCCTCTTAGGCAGGTCCAGACTTTATCCCAGACTCCCTCCCAGGTAGCTGTGGCTCACTAGCCCCCTTCAGGCTGTGTTCACACAGCCAACCCCAGTCCTCTCCCTGGGATCTGAACTCCAAAGCCTGAGCCTCAGCTCCCATCCCCCACCCACCCTGGTGGGTGAGCAGACAAGTGTCTCAGGTTGGTGAGTGCTGGTCAGCACCAATCCTCCGTGCGGGAATCTCTCCGCTTTGCCCTCTGCACCCCTGTTGCTGCGCTCTCCTCTGTGACTCTGAAGCTTCTCTTCCCCTGCCACACCCCGTCTCCACCAATTAAGGGGCTTCCTCGTGTGTGGAAACCTTTCCTCCTTCACAGCTCCCTCCCACTGGTGCAGGTCTCGTCCCTATTCTTTTGTCTCTGTCTTTTCTTTTCTCTTTTGCCCTACCCAGGTACGTGGGGAGTTTCTTGCCTCTTGAGAGGTCTGAGGTCTTCTGCCAGCATTCAGTAGGTATTCTGTAGGAGCTGTTCCACGTGTAGATATATTTTTGATGTATTTGTGGGGAGGAAGGTGATCTCCACGTCTTACTCCGCCGCCATCTTGAAGGTATCATTGATAACTCCTTCTTTTTAACGTTTTTCATTTCTAAAGAGTTTGTGCAAGGAGAACAACAGGAGCAGCAGCTGCTCTCCCTCTCTGTCCCACATTTCAGACAGCTATTTTCTTCCAGTCTGAGTCCAGAGAACTGATAAACTTTCCCACAAATGGCCTGCATTCCCCAAGAGTACCTGCCTTTTAAAAGTGGATACAGCCGAGAAGAGGAGAAAAACCTTAACGTAAAGAAAGGAATGGATGGGTGATTTTGAAATTCTAAGCTGAGAGGGAAGTAATGGAGTGGGAATAAGAGAAAGGTGGTAGACCTCTGGTGTCTCTAAGACACCATAATTAGGAAAAGTAGTCATGCTGCTTTATATACAAGGAAGATACATACTCTTGCTGACTGAGGCTTCTCAGACACAGGTGTTCCAGAAAGGTGAGAACTTGGGACCCAAGAAGAATTGCTTCTCTGTGCAGTGTACAGAACTGGCAAAGCAGTGGCAAATTTGCTAGTGAGTTACCATGGCTCTTAGGCAAACTCTGACAGAAAGAATACAAGTGCTCGAGCAAAATGGTTTTATTCTTTCAACAATTAGTTTGTTTCATTGGAATATAAACACTGTGGAGCTGAACAAAAAAATACTAGACATTCTCTCCATCGTTCTAGTTTTGAATTTTACTAATTTGATCATAGACACACTCGTCGATACGGATATTCTGAAGATGGCTACTATGCTGGGCAGAATGTGGTACCTCAAAGACATCCACTCTTAATCCACAGAACCTGCAAAAGGTACTTTGCAGATGTGATTAAATTAAGGATTTTGAAACAGGAGATCATCCTGGATTATCCATGTTAGGGCCAATGTAATCACAAGGGTGTTTTATAAGGGGAAAAGGGAGACAGGAGAGTCACGGTCAGAGAAGGAGATATGACAGTGAAATGATTCATTTGCTGGCTGCCAAATGCTATGTCTGGAAGCCAAAAAAGACAAGGAAAAGAATTCTCCTCTGGAGCCTCCAAGATGAAGACAACTCTGATTTTAGCCTCCTAAAACCCATTTCCAGCTTTCCAACTTCTGACCTCCAGAACTGTAACATTACAGTTTGTTCTGTTTTAAGGCATTATTCGGTGGTAATTTGTTACTAGCGATAGGAAACTAGTATAACGACAAAAGTCATGAGTGCAGTGGCCACAGAGCAGGCATCTGGGTATATCTGCTGGTTGATAATTCTAATCTGTGAAACCTAGTGTTTCTCAGTATGAATACTGGTTCTGCCCAAGCCTAGTTTGTTTTGGTTTTTGGTTTTGGTTTTTTACTGAAATATTCTAGGTTTCACAAACTGACAACACTATCTCACTATGCATCACTATGGAACTGGTTAAGCTTGGGAATCTGGTAAATGACCTCAGCTGGACTCACAAATTCCTTGGCCCCTGGAGCTGGAGTGCAGGGCCTGGAGAAGTTCCATCTGAACCTGGATACCTCTGCCGATATAAGTCATTCCTCCACAAATCTGCTGTGCTGCTCACTAGTAGTTGGGGTTTGGTCAATGAAACCTCTGGGGACTGTCCTGAGCATTTTGAGTCACCTGTCACTTAGGTTTAGTGACTGCAATCCTTTGGAGAACACAGAATGCCTTTGAATTATGTTCAAAGGAAGGAGTTTGCATAGGTAAAAGTCTAGGCAGAGGAAAAAAAGATTGAGGGTGAAGGAGGGACTGGCAAGGGACTCTTTCTGCTGCCAATACAGGCAAAGGCAGGTGGCATTTTGTGCCTCTGAGCTAATGATTCCCACCCAATTTCCAACCTTAATGAGCTCAGCAACGCCACCACATGTGCAGAGCATGCTTATCAGAGAATAAAAATTGAATTTAGAATACCTATTTTTAAAAATTAAATTCTTAAAGAACCCAAATCTTTTTTTTTTTTTTTTTTTTTTTGCGGTATGCGGGCCTCTTACTGCTGTGGCCTCTCCCGTTGCGGAGCACAGGCTCCGGACGCGCAGGCTCAGCAGCCATGGCTCACGAGCCCAGCCACTCCGCGGCACGTGGGATCTTCCCATACCGGGGCACGAACCCGTGACCCCTGCATCGGCAGGTGGACTCTCAGCCACTGCGCCACCAGGGAAGCCCAAGAACCCAAATCTTACTTTACTTTCAGGTATTTAGTTATTTTACTCACCTATAGACCAGGGCTTCAGAATATCTAGTCCTTTTTCAAACTTCCCTCTGTTCCTCTGGAAAATGGAAAGCAATGCAAATATTGAACATCATATTCTGAGCTAGGCACTGTATTAGACACTTTATATTTTTAAATGGTGTGAAACCTATTAGATAATTACTATCATCCCAATTTTAAGATGAAGAAGTGAGCATAACCAGAGTGAGTGACTTTCACAAGGACTCACTTCTGGAAGAGAGCCTTTCTAGGGCCTACACTCCATCCAGCTCAGGGGCCCTTCTCGTCTTTAGGTTCATTTAATATTTATCTGACATTTGTTTAGTACCTACTACGTACCAGGCACTGTTCAATGAGATGCAGACAGCAGTGAACAAAACAGACAATAATTCCTGTCCTCATAGAATTTACATTCTATTGTGTTGGCAAGGTCCTGGGTTTTTTCACTGGTACCCTAGGATATTCAGCAATACATACCCATCATACACCATACAGAGAGATGCTTAATTCTGAGCATCATCCTAGTTATACTTTCATTGGGGACCTGACTTCAACCTAAAATAAACACAGGGAGAGTTCTGAGTTCAGACTTCATGTCAATTTGCATATTTGACAAGAAGAACTGGAATTATGCATTTGTGATTCAGGTTTTATTTCCTGATGATTCCCAAGGGGTGACAGCCAATTGTGCATTTGTGGTTACGTACCCCTGCCTTCTGTTCTGCTCTTTGAGGGCTCGAACGGGTCAGGACTTGGCAAAGTAGCTGGCCCAGGTTGGATGATCCTTTATATATGGAATCCAAACTCTACTTAAATGTGGGAATTCAAGGAATTCTTTCATGTGGTAATTCCCATAGCCCCCTACACTTCCTGTAACTTCTGTCTTACATTACTTTTTCATGCTGCCAAAAGTATAGTGGAATTTCTATGAAAATGAGTTTTTCACTTTTAACATATTTTAACAGGCAGCGAATGGAATTGCTACCATAATTGCTGAAACACATGGATACATGAGGCAAACGAAAATGTATTGGTATCCATAGAAATATGAATACCTGTGCTATAAAGCACTTAGTTATAGGCATGCTTGTCTCAAAGATGGAAATCTTGGAGCAGCCTGCCACCTTCAGGACAACTTTCCAACTAACTCTCCCAGAGAACACTGGTTTTAGCCTCTGTAAATTCCGACTACCAATTCCAGTTAAAAACATTTCATGATAATCAATGGTGGAAGCTATGTTCCTTATAAAACTTTTGCTATTATTATTATATTTTTCTTTAAATAAAATGGCCCCTTTCTTTACTTCAAGATTCTTTTTAAAAATTATTACCTCAATTCAATTATCTTTACATCAATTATTTCATTGCTTTTAACTTTGAGGCAGGAGGTAGATGGGCCCCCAGGGCAAATGGTTTGAGTTCGTTCCTGTGGACTGATACTCTGAGACAAGAATAACAGGACAATTGAGAGAGGAGGCTGGGCCCTGCCCAGGTAGAACATGAGACCACATATTCCTCATTCTCAAAGTCAGGAGACCTCCCCGACTACATATGCATAGAAAGGCTCCTTGGAGGTCAGAAGGGGAGTGATGCCAGGTGATGTTGTCTATCCATATGCCTCTTCGGTAGAATCCATCTTGGCTAAGAGATGTGCGTGCACACATGGGAAGATCCTGAGATATACCAAATACAGACTTTGAACCAGGCAAATCAGAATGATTGGTCAAAGGAAACCCGGAACAAATGCCCCATAAAAGTGATTCAAACTGCCACGAGGGTGCGACTCTCTCTGAACCCACCTGTCTATCCACATGTACTGTACTCTTTTTTTCTCCTAATAAATACTTTACTTGTTTCACTACTTTCCGTCTTTGTGGGAATTCTTTTTCTGCAAAGCTGTAGGGCCAGGGCCTTGTCACTGACCACTGGTCTAGTGGCTAGGATTCGGTGCTCTCACCGCCACGACCAGACCTCAATCACTGGCCAGGAACTGAAACCCTGCTTCAAGCCACTGCAGGCCGAGGCCACCTTCACTTCACTAAGGAGAGCTGAGAACACTAAAAACAGATCTTGCAGCCACAGTCTGAAAAATACTGTAACCTTTGGAAACTGCTACTTCCTAGTGGGTTCTTTGATTATGGATTAATGACAATATTTCTAAAGAATCTTAAAGAAAAGCAGCAACACAATAATCCATTCAGAAACAGGAGGAGGAAGAGG